>NC_090922.1:1171183009-1171486039 GCF_040938575.1 Ambystoma mexicanum
CCAGCACCCTTCAGCTTCTCTAAAGCTCCGAACTTGTACCTGCAAGATAAAAGGGACAGTTAGTGCGCATCGTGAAGCAGGCTACAAGCGCTTACTTACGTGCTTCCAGGCGCTTCTATTCCTCACGCGGGTTCGATCCTCAACTCTCATCAGCCCGCCATCCGCCATCGCCGGAACCCTGCAAAACAAGAGATATCATTACAAAAGACTTTTAAGACATTTGAAGTGCCCAGAACTTACCGTTCGTGCAGTTAACGACGGACAGCAGTCCTCTGAGGTCAAGAGGCCTGCACCCTTATCCAGTGAAGAAACTGGTTACGGCACCCTGCCCCGAGGCAGATGGAGAGCTCGGCGTTCACTTACCTAAGGTGAGGGTGTTAACCTTTGGGGTTCTACTGGAGAAGAGAAAGGGAAGAGGAGAGAGGCACCCAATAACCCCAGTTCATTAATCCCATATTTTCTATCTGCAGACATCTTACTCTTCGAGTCAGACATACAGTGCACAGAGGTCCAGCCCAAAGAGCCAACCGTGTGTTACACATCACCTTTGAAGATACGGCATTCACCCAGTCAAGACCGGCGCCTCTGCGGGAATCAGGTGAGCGTTACAGAACGCAAAGCCTATCGCAAAACTCCCACCCAGGCGCTATGGAAACCTCGGATACCGACCAGCTAGCCCAGAGACTTGGGGAACTAAGAGCAGAAGTGCATGCAGCCCGTCAGGAAACGAATGCTCTAAGAAGGGAACTGATTATTTCCAAGGAGCGAACAGACGATCTCGCTAGACAATTGCTACAGTCACAAGCTGGACAAACTCCGTTACACGCATCAGGGGCAAATCTTCCTTCAACATCCTCTACGAACCCAGTGCAGATCAACCTACCTGGGAATGTACCTCTGGCTCCGCCCGAACGATTTTCTGGTGACCCAAAGAGGTTTGCAGTATTTATTAATCAGTGCCGGTTGCACTTCTTATGCCGGCCAGCAGCCTTTCCAACTGATCAAGCTAAGGTAGCTTTCGTGCTTTCGTACCTTAGTGGCAATGCGGCAGACTGGTCGATCCCTCTAGTTAATCAAGATGATCCGGTTCTCCATGATTTTCGAGCTTTTCAGCTCAGTATGGAAAAACTGTTTGCAAGACATTCACAGGGGCAGGCCTTGGACAATGAGCTCCTTTCATTGCGACAGGGTAATCAAGACCTTTTGGCTTATATTGCGTCTTTCAACAGACTGATAGTGGAAACTCGATGGCCTGAGGACAAAAGGATTACGCTGTTTTATAGAGGTCTACATGGAGAGCTCAAAGATGTGTTAGCACAAGTAGTGAATCCCCCGCAAGACTGTTCGGACTATATTGACTTAGTCGTTCAAATTGACCACAGACTGCAGAACAGGAAGGCCGATCGTTCCAAGTTTGATGCTCGAGTATTTTCCAAACCACCAACTCCTACCAAAGGAGTAGACTCCGGGGAACCCATGCAAATAGGGGGCCTGAAAGGACCACTAACACAAAAGGAGCGGGAAAGGAGAAAACAGCTGCAATTATGCCTCTATTGCGGAAACTCAGGGCACTTTCTTCGAGACTGTCCGGTGAAACCAGCCAAGAAGGCAGTAGGAGCTGCAGTTACCAGGGTCACAAACTCTGAGCAGGGAAACGACCTCGCCCGACAAGAATAGAGGTCCTCTTGCCGAGCGTTAAAACCAGTTCCGTGACCTCGCATTTCGTGATACCTATGGTCCTCATTAGCCCTGAACATCTGGATAGATTACATGCGATTGAAGCTTACGTCGACAGCGGTGCCATCGGCAATTATGTGGATCATGAAATGGTTTTGAGGATGAATCTGACTCTTTGTCCAAAGGCTGTAAAGGATGTCATTACTACGGTGGATGGTACGGAGATAGCCTCCGGACCAGTAACGCATACCACCCAAGAAGTGACGCTAGTAAGTCAAGATGGACACCATGAGAAGATCGTGTTCGATGTGATCAAGGCCCCCCAGTTCCAGATTATTCTAGGAATTCCTTGGTTAGAGAAGCACAATCCTCAGATCGATTGGCGAGCAAGAACGGTTCAGTTTCCAGAATGTGTCTCTACTTGTCACCCTCGACCTGGTGTTGCACTGGCAGCAATTTCCTCGGAGGCTCCTCAGTTACCTCCTGAATACCTAGAATTCCAAGATGTTTTCCGGAAGGATCAGGCTAACTCTCTACCTCCTCATAGGTCTTATGACTGCCAGATAGACCTGATACCTGGATCTACTCCTCCTTGTAGTAGAATTTATGCCCTCACCGAGCCTGAGAATCTTCACCTCCGACAATACCTGGATCAATACCTAGCGAATGGGTTTATTCGTCCTTCCAAGTCCCCTGCTTCCTCAGCTTTGTTCTTCGTTCCAAAAAAAGAAGGGGACCTTAGAACTTGTATAGATTATCGCGCCCTGAACCAGATCACCGTTAAGAATAGATATCCGTTACCTTTGATCCCTGAACTCCTGGACCAAGTCAGAAAAGCATGCATATGTACAAAGCTGGATCTTAGAGGAGCCTACAACTTGGTACGAGTAAAAGAGGGCGATGAATGGAAGACGGCCTTCCGCACCAAGTATGGGCTATTTGAATATCAGGTCATGCCCTTCGGACTTTGCAATGCCCCGGCCGCCTTTCAATATTTTATGAACGATGTCCTCAGAGAGCTCAGAGATGTGTGTGTTGTTGTTTACATTGACGACATCCTCGTTTATTCTTCATCGGAGTCTGAACATCGGAAACACGTGAAAATGGTCCTCGAGAGATTGCGTCAACACAAACTTTTCGCTAAGTTGGAAAAATGTGTTTTCAACGTGACTGAAGTTGAATTCTTGGGATTCATACTATCACCTAGCGGAGTGCGTATGGATTCAAAGAAGGTCGATGCAATTCTCAAATGGCCATCGCCATCCTCCGTAAAAGGTGTTCAAAGCATGTTAGGCTTCGCTAACTTTTACCGCAGGTTTATCCCCGAATACTCTCGAATAGTCCAGCCCATCACCGCCTTGTTAAAGAAAAACAAACGTTTTGAATGGTGTACCGAGGCGGAACAAGCTTTCCAGAATTTGAAGACTAGATTTATCTCTGCACCGATCTTAAAACATCCTCGCCCAGAACTCCCCTACATCGTTGAAACTGATGCTTCGAGCCTTGCCATGGGGGCAGTTCTATCACAAAAGGACCCAGTAACCAATCAGTTGCATCCCGTGGCATTTTGGTCCCGCAAATTCTCACCTCCTGAAATCAATTACACTATTACTGATAAGGAACTTCTAGCTATCAAGTCCGCCTTTAAGGCTTGGCGGCATTATCTTCTGGGGGCCCGACACACCGTTACTGTGATTACAGATCACCGAAACCTGCAATATTTGAAAACCGCAAAAGCTCAATCCTCTAGGCAACTCCGTTGGGCACTATTCTTTGCCGAGTTTGACTTCATAATTACCTATCGACCTGGTACAAAAAACGGTAAAGCTGATGCCCTTTCTCGGATGGGAGTGGAAGAACATTTGATCAATCCTAAACCTGTACCTATCATTCCCGAACAAAGAATTCTAGGTGTAATCACCACACAATCCATAGAGGAAGTTAAGGATAAAGCCAGGCTACTGGTAACTCCAGCAGACATACAGAATTGGCATCTGCAGGGAAAGGACTTTACGGTGAAGGACAACCTATTATATTTCCAAGAACGGTTATACCTGCCCAGCACAGATTTACAGAAAAAGGTAATCTCTTGTTATCACGATTCTTTAATGGAAGGACATCCCGGTATGACCAAGACCTCGGAAAAGCGCTACTTCTGGTGGCCGTCTTGGAAAAAAGATATCAGAGACTTTATAATGTCCTGTGGAGTATGCGCCCAAAACAAGAGTCAAAAGGAAAAACCAGCCGGCCTCTTACGCCCTTTTGACATCCCGCCTCGCCCTTGGCATACGCTTTCTATGGACTTCATCACTGATCTACCTCCATGCTCCGGATACAATACGATCCTAGTAATCGTGGACCTATTCTCCAAGATGGCGCATTTCATTCCACTCAAAGGCTTACCAACAGCAGCAACTCTGGCCCGAGAATTTCTCGAAAACATCGTCCGACTGCACGGTTTTCCTTCAGTTCTAATTTCGGATCGAGGTAGTCAATTTATTTCTCATTTTTGGCGAAGTTGCTGTCGGTCGGCTCAAATTGATGTGAGACTTTCGACCAGCCACCACCCTCAAACCGACGGACAAACCGAGAGGACCAATCAAACTCTGGAACAGTATTTGCGCTGCATGCTACAACAAACTGAAAAAACTTGGAAAGATATCCTTTGGATAGCCGAATATGCCTACAATAACTCTGTCCACTCGGGAACTGGGAAGACCCCGTTTTTTCTTTTATACGGTAGTCACCCTCGAACCTCGGAGTTGGATCCACTCCAAGATCTTGGAACACCAGCAGTAGACCACCTGCATTCTACAATCACCCAAGCCTTTAAGGAAGCCGTTTCTCACCTTCAAAGGGCTAAAGAACAATACAAGAAAGGAGCAGACCAACATCGGAAGGAAGCCCCCCAATATCAAGTAGGAGATCAAGTCTGGTTATCCACCAAATATCTACCTCTAAAAGGACCACGCACATTCAACCCAAGATACCTTGGTCCCTATTCCATCACTACCATAGTAAATCCAGTAGCGGTCAAGTTGGACTTGCCCCCTCACATGAAGATACATCTGGTCTTCCACGTCTCTCTATTAAAACCTGTGCAACCTCAAACCCGACTAACTACATCTCCAAAACCTATTCTAGTTGATGGAGAACTCGAGTTTGAAGTCAAAAGCATCCTGGATTCCAAGATCTCCAAATCTAAACTATTTTACCTGATTGACTGAAAAGGCTACGGTCCCCAAGAAAGATCCTGGGAACCTGCAGAATATGTCCACGCGCCTCGTCTAATCAAAAGATTTCATCGAACATTTCCTAACAAGCCCAAACCCCCGGAGAAGCCCGGTTTGGGAGGGGCCTTGAAGGGGGGTGCTGTCATGATCTCTGCTTCCAAAAGATCAGGACTTGCACGACTTCCTCGGAAGCAGACCCATAACCCCGGTTCCGAGTGCCAGCCAGTCCCAATTGGGACCTTTTGGACCCTGTCCTGGCGCCAGTGGCACCAGGCTCATAAAGATGCCCAGTCCCAGCGCTGGAAGCGAAGGGCTCATAATGCTTGGGTGGACTTACCTGCAGCAGACCATGCTGCTTACTTACCTGCCAGTTGAACCCCTGATCCTCTTCTGTTTGGGACTACTTTTCCTGTTGGGTGGGGCAGGAGCCACTCCCTAGGTTCAGAACACTGGAACTCTTCTGGAAAGCAGGAACTCTTTTCTTAGGCGTGGCTGTGGAAGGAGACACCTAAGCACTACAGGAGGCTATTTAAACCATACCCGATGGATGAATCTTGCTTTGCGTTATTCTGCATTCTCTGCAGCAGAACGCTCATCGTGTCTTCTGCTTCTGATCCTGGGCCTAAGGGAACAAAGGCTTACCATCCTGGAATCCAGTCTTCAGCAGCACCTGTAAAGACAAAGAAAGAACAGGTTAGCACTACGGTCTTCAGTGGCAGCGCATCTCTTACCTGAGATGCCTCGCGCTGCATTCCGGCATCTGAAAGACAAAGGCTTACCTACTCTTCGCATGCTCCGGAGGTCTTCGCACTGCATTCCGGCATCTGAAAGACAAAAGCTTACCAGCTCTTTGCACGCTCCGGAGGCCTTCGGCGCTGCATCCCGCATCTGAAAGACAAAAGAAGGTGCGTTTAAAGACATTGGGCAACTTTATTACTCACGTGCCATTACTCCTTCCCACGCCGAATCCAGTGGGTATTCCAGCACCCTTCAGCTTCTCTAAAGCTCCGAACTTGTACCTGCAAGATAAAAGGGACAGTTAGTGCGCATCGTGAAGCAGGCTACAAGCGCTTACTTACGTGCTTCCAGGCGCTTCTATTCCTCACGCGGGTTCGATCCTCAACTCTCATCAGCCCGCCATCCGCCATCGCCGGAACCCTGCAAAACAAGAGATATCATTACAAAAGACTTTTAAGACATTTGAAGTGCCCAGAACTTACCGTTCGTGCAGTTAACGACGGACAGCAGTCCTCTGAGGTCAAGAGGCCTGCACCCTTATCCAGTGAAGAAACTGGTTACGGCACCCTGCCCCGAGGCAGATGGAGAGCTCGGCGTTCACTTACCTAAGGTGAGGGTGTTAACCTTTGGGGTTCTACAGGAGAAGAGAAAGGGAAGAGGAGAGAGGCACCCAATAACCCCAGTTCATTAATCCCATATTTTCTATCTGCAGACATCTTACTCTTCGAGTCAGACATACAGTGCACAGAGGTCCAGCCCAAAGAGCCAACCGTGTGTTACACATCACCTTTGAAGATACGGCATTCACCCAGTCAAGACCGGCGCCTCTGCGGGAATCAGGTGAGCGTTACATCTTCGCAGCACCATGTGTGCCAATAAACTGTCTGTAATGTAATAACCAAAGATGTTCCCAGTCTCACTGCGCCAAGAAATTATAATTAGTTGTTTGTGCAAAGAAAAGCCTTTATTGTTTGTGCGAAGAGAAGCCTGACACGTGTTTCAAGCTGTGTACAGCTTTTCATCAGAGGCCTAGGTTGCAGCAATAAGAACTCCACATTTAGAGTAGGACAATGCCAGATACAGTTCTCAAAATGCCTCGCAGGCGGTGGTGCGGCAATGTTGGCCTCCTGCAGTCTGCCTGGTCGTGCTGGGTGTGCCGTCTGCCATCGGCGGCCCCTTCCATGAGAGGAGTCTCCCCGGGGAGCGGGCGTTCAGCTGTGGAGGCAGAGCGGCTTCGGTCTGGTGTCCCCAGGCGGGAGGCAGGCGAGCAGGGTGCGGCTGGGGACAATTGCTTTGGGGTGCCCTGGAGGTGTGGCCTCGGGCTTGGGAAGGGTGTGGCACTCTCCGGCCTGGCCTGTTGGGTTGGTGGGTTGGTGGTGGCCCCGCTTGTGCGGCGCATCGCCTCGGATTCCACCCTGAGCAGACCCTGAGGAAAAGGGGGTGCCCCTGCTGTTCGTGAGCACGTGAACCCTTGAACCAGTGTGCACATCCCAGAGACTGCAGGCTTTGGCCTTTGATCCGGGTTTGTAGCTTGCTGGACACATACATTCGTGTTTAGGGGGTTTGAAAAACAGTGGCATATGGGAATAACTATTTTGCTCTATTAACCCTTGCATCCAATAATACATGGACCTTGGTTGCCCCTCACTATCTTGATTAAGAAATTATCGAACGAAAGTGAGCTCCAGCGTAGACATGCAGCGAGGGAGAAGAGCTCCCCACTCCATCTATAACCTACGAAAAATCAAGCCGCAAACTGTAAAGGAAAGTAAGGAGACCTATAAGGAAGGGGGCAAACCCAACAAGAAATCTAAATACGCTCAACCAGTGGCGTAGGGGGCAATTACTGAATTTTTCCCCGTAAATCCTCCTCCCGATACTAATTCCACCATAATCGAGGAAACTGCAGCACCGGTACACAGTGGTGGTATGTCCTTAAATACTTCCAATTTCGATGATATAGATAACAACTCCCTCCTGGACCTCTGTCTAACCATACAGAGAGGGATGCAGACACAAACACCCCAGACGATATCCAGTGCCATAACGCCTCTAAAGGAAAATATCATGAACACTGCCGCGGGGGGACCTAATGCGGTGGGGAGCAGTGACAGCTTATCTGCATCTCCTAATCTTGCAATGGTGTCAATGGAGGATGAGCCGGACAATGAGATGGAAGAAAACATCGGAGCATTGCCAAACTCTACTCAGATAACTGAGCTTCAATCAACGGTGGCTGCCCTCTAATTTGCCCTTAAGATACTCCTACAAATGTCGGGGCGTATCCTGGCAAACACCAATTCCATAACTATGGCCCTAGATCTGAAGGATCTCTCTGGAGAAGAAGCAGAAGTTAATCTATCCAATGCATTACAGATAGCTGAGGAGACTGAAGAGCAGGAAACCGTGGTGGAGGGGGGCGCGGCGCAATCCATATCCATCAGTACTATTGTAACTGAGGAAGCCCCCGTCGGGGCAGATGAACAAGAGCTGGAGCAAAGTCCTCGGGCCACCCTTTCACGGAAACAACGCAGATTGGCGAAGAAGGCACATAAAAATAAACTAGCTGCAACATCTGCCCAATCTCCTACAGCAGGGCCCAGATTGGCACCGGAATCTCGATCAAAAAAAGCCAGGAAAAGAATGATGAGAGCAGCCTCACGAGCGGCAATGACAAAAGGCCCTTTGACGGATTGGCTGATACCTGAAGAGAAGTCCAACGGAGTGGACTTAGAGGAAGCCTCAGAGATGGACCCAGAGCCCGAACTGGAATCCAGTATGCTAGTGCAGCCTGAGCATCTTCCTGGGATATGGGAGATGGAAGAACTAGTGGAGTATACACCGCTGGACCAGCTGAATATAGCAAATGACATAAATATGAATCGCATTTGTTTCATCAAGAATTTGTAACCTAGTGACAAAAATCCCTGGCTGGCACGTTCTGAATTACTAGCAAGACTCTATCATATACCGCAACTCCGAGTCTTAAAATCCGAGGATTTCTTATTCATGGAACCTCTATCAGGCCCTAACCCCAACGTCTCTGCACTCCACTGCACCTTTCTGACGACGGCACAATTGATCAGAAATTATAAAGAAGAACTGAGAACAGTGGACATTGAAATCGATGTGGATCCGCAGGAGAAGGACCTCTCTGTTAATTCAGAGGGCACTATTACACCTATTCTCCCGGAAAATGAGTCTAAATCTGGGATAGGGGAAAATCCCGCCTTGGCCGAAATACAGCAAATACTTAAGACATTGCTGGAATCCCTCCCGCACCTGTTACAGAAACATTGATGCTTCTCATTACTTACCTGGAACTGTAGAGGTTTCGCCCATCTTTTGAGGTCAGAGGGTTCTGCAGATCCACTGTCTCAACATATCTGCATATGTCTTCAATAGACATGGTCACTGGACCCCTATTGTTAGATGGCTTTGTTATATATCAATCACTTGCTAAACGGGGTAGCAAGGGCCGCTCTTATGGTGGCTTACTTACGGGGGTAGTTAATACGACCAAGTCTCGGGAAATCCAGTGTAAAGCCGAGGATCCGCTCTTGGCGGTAGAGATTGAATATCATGATGAAAGTGGCTTTGGAAGACTCCTTGTAATTAATCTCTATAACCCTCCAGGAGCGGTGGCAAGAGACACATTACAGGAGGCTATACAGGACCTATTGTCTTCTTGGTTGTTTAGACCAGGCAACAGCGCTGTTGCTGTCATGGGGGATTTTAATTGCCATATGACGGACGAGGCACTTATACCCTCCAATCCTGATCTTAGCGCAAGCTGTATTATGACCCACGGAAAGAGGGACAATGAAGGATTAGGCTGGCTACAACTGTTCGAATCTTGGGATCTTGCAATGATCAATGGCCGTACCTTGGGACATAGGCCGGGGAAATACACTTGGTCTAACGGATCATCGTTTAGCACATTAGATTACATATTCTTGTGCCCCGAGATGCAGACTAGAGTAGTTGATATGTCTGTTAAGCCTAACGTATGGAGCGACCATGCGTCACTGCATTGTACACTATGCATCCCGATCCTTCCTACTCCTTCTCTGAACATAGGCAGCATCCAAGCCAACCGCACAGGATCAAGAATAGTGTGGTCTGAGAATAACATAAGACTAGCCACTGAAGCTCTTAAATCTGTTGCTTCAGAGGGCCTGTGTGATTTCAATCTTATGACGGTAAATGAAATAGAAGACTGGATACTGGGATTCTCAGGTCAGCATGCCACGGCCAAAAAGGGTTATATGCTAAACACTGGGGGCACCCCACTCCCCTACAATAGGGAAATCAGGGAAACCAAGAGAAGACTAAGAAGTGAGATCCGACGCCTGAATTCTCTGACCCTACACGGAGCCCTATACTGTGAGAAATTAAGAAAAATGAAAACTCGATATAGAGCTGATATCAAGAACTTAAAGATAATAGAGAGAAACAACAGATATCAGCGGCTTTTACAAACTGTTTGCTCAAGAAATTCCAGCAGTATATGGACGCTCCTAAATGAGAACAGAGAGAAGGCCAAAGGCCCATTAATTAACCCAATAAGTGAGGAGACATGGGTAAAATTCCTACTGGACCGTAACTCAGGGGAAGGAGAGATTAGGAGTAGACTTTTGGAGAAGGCCCCTATCCATCATCCTTTCGATGTTTCAGCAGAGGAAATATTGAACAAAATAGTTGCCCTTAAGTCCTCCAGAGCCCCTGGCCCTAATGGGCTGGCTAATGTAGTAATAAAGCATCACCCGTTATTTTGGGCCGACCTGTTCTCCCTACTGTTCCAAAAGATTCTAGCTCAGGGGATAATTCCTCGATCATGGCAAACTGCCATTCTTATCCCTGTATTCAAAAAGGCAGTCGCACTGACTCTAATAACTATAGGCTTTTATCCATGCTTGACATCACAGGAAAACTTTTCGCCTCGCTACTTCTCAGTGAGATGCAAAAATGGGTAGAAAACACCATAATACTCTGTAGATTCCAATGTGGTTTCAGGTGGGATTTTTCCACTTCACATAACCTATTGGTCATGGACATACTACGCACATGGGCGCTTAGTAGGGGGCAGCCTCCGCTGTATGCCCTATATATCGACTTTAAGGCAGCCTTGACTCCATCCCTCGAGCGAGGTTATGGACTAAGCTTAAAATACTGGGATGCCCTTCAGGGCTACTATACTATCTTAGACTGCTCCACCAAAATACCTCGGCATGCCTCCGATTAAATCAGGAAGGTGCTAGGACTAGAAGCATGATCCAAAATAAAGGGGTAAAGCAGGGCTGCGTTACAGCACCTCTTATTTACAATCTGTATGTGTACGACATCCCTGAAGTACTAGCCGAGGCCGATAATTACCCTCCCAAAATTGGTGAAGCACCGTGTGCGCTATTAGCGTACGCGGATGATCTGGTTGTGTTTGATAACACCATAGGTGGTCTTAGGCGTTCTGCTTCTATTTTATGGGACTATGCCAGGATTAATGGTTTAACCATTAATTTATATAAGACAAAGGTGCTCAGATTCACCAGAAAAAGAGTATCCCGAGTGAATCTGATGGTGCATAAAAACCTTATACTGTACGCTCCATCCTATCGGTATTTAGGAGTGGAAATTGAGCCTCAGGGCAATTATCTGCTCTGCAGACAGGACCGCATTACTAGGGCAATGCAAGTCACTGCATTAAAATCATCTTTTACCAATAAGCAGGGTGGCTTCACTCTATGGGGTACCTGCCAATTATATATTCAAGTCCTTGCCCACATGATCATCTATGGCCTTGAGTCGCTGCTTACATTGGATTTAGCGTGGCTTCAAGTGGTGGAGGGCAAGTTCTGGCGTCGAATATTGGGATTACCTCCGGGTGTCCCGATGGCCCTAATTAGACTTGAATTGGGCCTTCCCTCACTGAAAGCGATGGTACTGAAAAGAAGAGCAGGGTTGTTCCTTAAGATGATAAATGGCTCTCCCAATCCTTTACTGACCGTGATCTATCAGGAACTGACTAAAAAATATACCACCTCGCCCCTACACAAAGACATGACTAAATTCTTATAGACATTGGTTGGACACATAGAGGGGCTACTGTCACTAAGGAAACCCTAAATGCACTGGGAAAAAAAGTGGACCTTTGGGATTGGCTTGAGAATTTCGCTCACCTAAACAGTCTTAAGACCTATCATTTTGTGAAATACAGATTGTTTCATTTCATGAAACCGCAAGCCTACCTATACCTCTGTCCAACTAGAAGGCTTAGACGCTTCATTATTCTGTTCCGATTGGAACAATTGCCTACCTTATATCTGGCAGGAGCCTGGGAGAACATCCCTGCGGAAGAGCGAACATGCCGCCACTGCAAATCACTAGAATGTCTAGAGACAGCCAGACATCTTCTTATTGAATGCCAAATACTGAATGATACTATTCTACATTATTTGGGTGAATTTGTGCATGATTCTGCAACTATATCTGAAATGTCATTTTGGCTGTATTGCACTAACACCTGCAACATGCACTTATTCATTGCACTATATAATGTATGGCAACAAGTGGAACTAGGTCTGGCTCTCAGACTGGAACCATCTTAATGCTGGGGACGCTAAGGATCGGATTGAGCACTTTATGTGCTATAGGAAGATGCTTCTGATCAATTATACTCATTTTAATTCAGGTTATAATTGTCTTATGCAAAAACACCTATGTATGATCATGTGTAAATATCATAAGGATAGTTGTGTTATTTTTTCTTACTTTTTAATTGTGTTTCTTCTCTCTTATCTCTTTTAGTACTTATTGCTGATGTATAGTTTTGAATATTTATGATCTGATACTACTGTTTATAAACTGTAATATGTGTAAAGTTTGAATTTATTTTCAAGCTATATCACATTAAAGAATACATTTTTTTTAAAAAAATGAATATGGTACGGGAGGAGTCAGTAACGAAAATGCAATAAGAAGATCCCACCAATTTACATACTCCACCACGCTCAGCCAGGATGACGTATAACACCATCCGGTTCTGTAGAGCCACTAATATAATTGCTTTTTGTTCTAATGTCATGTTGTAGAGTATATCGGTGGTCCGGTTGATGGTTCTCTCCAATACTCTTGCTAGTCTCCTAATATCCTCGGAATTCATGATCTGTCCCCAAACTGGCAGAAAAGATTTTGCTACATCACTCATGACTTGTGAAGGAGTATCACCGTTCTCGTCTCGCCTTGGACGAGCCCTAGATACCTCAGAGGTGCTAGCTACATATACACCTGGAAGCAAGAGACCCAAATAACAAGTACCCTGCCAATCCCTAGGCAGCCAAGGATAAGCTTCATTGCCACAAATGAAATAAACAGGATCACCTACATGCAAGGGTCTGTCCCCACTAGTCAAATTCGCAATATTGGTACAACTCTCAAAAGTACCCATTGGCTGTGATTGATAGTATAAGAAGGAGGCGTAGCATCCCAGTTGCCTACGGGAGCCATCTTGAAAGAAATTAGCGATTGGAAAGGTCTAGAAAGTCTATCAAAAGGCCTAATAGAAGCAACATTAAGCTTGCTCCTATTTTCAAAAAGGGAGCATCCCAGAGGCGTCAGGACTCACCTTTCAAATTCATTTAAATTAGTCCCATCAAAGTTCCCTGAGATGCTATCATTCCAACGACCAATGAATAATGCCCTTAGAGAAGCATAGCATGCAGTAGTTATAGGCAAATACCAGCCCAGCCCTTTTTCCCCGAACACATCCAGCAATTAGTTCTGTTCAAGATCGCATGGGTCACATTCATGATTAACAAAAGCGTATTGTTGTGATAACTCTGTCTGTGTTTCTGTGTTGGGAATCCCTAGGAGATAGAGTGTGCAGATGCAGGAAAGGGGAAGACATAGTGGGAACACTCTCAGTGGGTATCCAAGTTTCAAGTGGACGCACCCCCCTCAATGTACCAAAACCCATGAGCAATTACTACTGTCAGACCAGCTAACATAATTACAATAAAACAGTACGTCCTCAAGGACCATGTATTTTCCTGTCCAATGTCTTTGTTAGCCACACAATGGATCGGTTGCTGAGTACGAGTAGAGATAGCATCAGGCGTTGTTCCTCAAAGCTCTTTCCCGGAAAGTTTCTGCGATAGACTCCATAAATTTGTTTGCTGGTGATCTCCTGACCACGTGATCTTTCTTGATTGAAGATAGCTTTTGGCGGTCTAAGCCACTTATTTATGTTTCAATACGAAAGTGGCAAAGGACGAGCTCAACAGTCATTTACTGTAGGCACAGCCATGCTGTGCTGTAAGTCTAGTGCCCTGGACGTATATCGTACCTTAAGACTCCAGCCACTGCGTGATCTGCGAACAGTGTGTTGTTGTTACGCTCACCTGACTCCCACGGAGGCGCAGGTCTGGTTTGGAGTGTTGTTGCTTCTTCTATGGTGAAGCGCAGAACCCGGAAGATGGACTGGACCGGACCTTTAAATCTGGCTTGTCTGGCTCGCAGGAATATCTTTCTGTATGTGAAAAGGGAGTATTAACAATCTGCGGGAGAAAGTATAAGCCTCCCGCTCCCTTCTCACCCCTCTACGAAACCCTCCTGCGACCCCCACGTGAAGTCTCACCTTAGGGTTTGAAAGGTTGAGCTCTCCATCCTGCTTCTCATGCAGGGGCGCGTTGTATCCAGTTACTTCACTGGGATTTTGATTGTAGAGGGTTCAGGTTTTGTTTTCCCGGTATAGTACGATAAGGATTCTGTTAATGAGTATGATTCCGCAATAATAATTGTTCGTTGTCTCTTTTTCAGGTGCGGAAACTATTCCGAGAAGAGCTGTGGAACCGAAGAATGAGACTCTGGTGAGCTTGATGAGAGTTCTCTCAGTGTCCTTGTATCAATGCGCTCACTAACGCTGATGTCTTTTTTCCCCATAGGGGCCGGGGTCCGGAAATGCCTGGATGCGGCACCCACCCGAAACGAAGCTCAATCCAGAAGAAATCAGGTAAGTCTTTAATGGGCGTTTGGGTAATGTCTTTTCATGCGCCCACTAACGCTGATGTCTCTTTTTCCCCTTAGGGGCCGGGGTCCGGAAATGCCAGGATGCGGCACCGACCCGAAATGAAGTTGGAATAACCCAACAGGTAAGCTTTGTAATGGAAATTAAGGTTTCCTTGTTTTCTTTCCCCTCTCACCTTTATTCTTGTCTTTTTCTCCCTAGGCGCGGTGATGTGGCTGCGAGTCCAGATGTCACCGTAGAACGTGGTGGTACCTTGTACAGGTGAGTGAGATGCGGCGCTGCAGCGATCGATGCAATGTGCTTTTAAATGGATTTCTTCCTTTTCAGGACCGCCGGCGAGATGTCTCCGGAATGCGGATTTAGCAGGTAAGGACTCTTCTTTACCCTTTTCTCTTCTCTTCTCTCTTTACAGGTTTTCCAGGATGCTGGCAGGAGCGGCAGAAGACAGAATGCAGGAGCAAACACGGTGAGCGTCCAGCTGCTAGATGCAGAACAACGCGAAGCGTGAGTTGCTGCTTGGGCGTGGCTTAAATAGCCTTCAAAGTAGTTCCAGGTATGTATCCTTCCTCTCAGGTATGTATTCCTCCCCTGACCACACCTGTGTGGTTAAGTAGTTCCAAAGATAAAGTAGTCCCATTCAGGCCTCAGAAGGCCTGGATGTTGCAGCATGGTTTGCATCAGGTAAGTTAACACTAAGCACCTTTAACACAAAGTCCCCTTTTATGAGCCTGGCGCCTATGGCGCCAGGACTAGGGCCCGATATGAGCCTGGCGCCAAAGGCGCCAGGACTGAGTCCAAAGAGCCCCTACTTGAGGCTGTTGTGACTTCCCTTGAAGACTTGATGTCTGCCTCTGGGGTAGCTGGGTCTTGTCTGGCACCTTGGAGGTAGGCATCATGACAGTTGTTGCTTCCTGATGGAAGTGGTGAAGCAGAGGCAAGGTCGCTCAAGGGTGCAGAAAGATCCAAAGAAGAATTCAGAGACAAAGCAGCAGTCTCCCCAGGCCCCACGGGCTCAGGAAGAGTCTCCAAAATCCCCTTGATGTTGTTCAAGACCGATTGATCACCAGAAGCAGAGCAAGTAGTTTCCTTCTTTTCTTCTCTGTCCTCTGGCAAAGGGAAAGGTATCCTCTTGATATGTGTAGTGTGTATCCAGTGTCGTTGGCCAGCTACTCATACAGCAGTCTGTGTGACTAACAGGACCTGAAACGGTCCTCTCCAGCACGGTGTGAGGCGGATGCTCTCTCAAATGACTTTGTGAGCACCCAGACATCGGGTCGAATTCTGTGACCTGGCTCCTCTATTTAACTGGGCGGGCTTCTCACACCTGTTGATAAATCAAATACAAGTTTTGAGTTAACTGGTCACAGTATTCAGCAAGAAGCAAATGCTCCACATCTTTCAGTGCTTTGGGTTTTGGCAGGTTCCAAATGTTTGCTGGCCCCCCCATTATAATTTAGTATGGGGAGAGTCCAGTTCTAGTCTGTGGGGTTGTCCGTATGGACAGTAGGGCTATAGGTAAGGCATCTGTCCATTTCAAATTACTGCTAGCACAGACCTTTGCAAGTTTATTCTTCAAGATACCATTATGGTGTTCTACAAGTCCAGCACTCTGAGCGTGTCCAGCCGAATGGAACCGCCTATCGATCTGTAATCCCACGCATACTTGCAGGATGACAACAGCGATGAAATGTGGACCATTATCCAACCAGATGACCCTCGGCAAACCAAACCTAGGAAAATATTCCTTAAGCATGGTTTTTACCGTTGTCATTGCTGTAGCATCTTTCACAGGGAAGGCTTCAACCCACTTGCTAAAGGCACAAATGACTACCAAGACATATATGTAGTTATAACAGCGCTCCATCTCAATGAAGTCGAAATGAATCACTTCAAAAGGCACAGAGGGGGGACCAAAACTACCCCTCGTGTGTCGTTGTACCCTTCCCCGCATTATGCTGTAAGCAGACCATACAATTCTGGACAAAACACTCAGCAGTTTTGGAGATATTGACATTCACCCAGACAGATTCTAGTAATTTACAGATTTTCCTAGCACATATGTGAGTGGGACCATGAGCCATTGTGACCATGGCGATGACATACGTATTGGTCAGCATCCATCTTCCTTTTGAACTGTCTACCCAACACCCTTCCTCATCCAAACTTGCTAAACCCTCAGCTCAGTGTTTAAGTTCTTCTGGAGTGGCATCAGCTTGAATATCTTTATCAAGTCAATCCCTTCATCTACTGTACAGGTATTTGTGGCTTCCTTCATAACATACATTTCTGAATATAAAGTAGCAGTCTGTTTATCTATTCTGTCAGCAAAAGACCGCCCATAGTCTACCAAAGTTGTGGACTACCCAAAGGCATACTGGCTGTCACTAAATATATTCACTCTAAGCCCTTCTAAGCCCTTCTGAAAGTTCACAAGCTCGAGTCAGTGCGATAATCTCTGCGGCCTGCATAGAGTTATGCGAAATTCTCTTGGTTTCCACAATCGTGCTTAGTGTAGTGATGGCATAAGCAGCAGTGGATGTACCATCCGGAAGTTTGACACAGGAGCCATCGCAAAATAGCTCCCCTTGTGGATCATTCACAGCCGGTCAAGTGGCACACGAGTAGAGCGCTCGCTTTGACATCCCCGTAGAGCCTGCTAACGCAGGTCCGAATCCCGGCAGGGCCAAACTCAGCCTTTCATCCTTCCGAGGTCAATAAATGAGCACCACACACCATGGGTAATAATAAGCAGCGCTCAGATACCTGAGGGTTTGTAGCGCTATATAAGTGCCAAATTATTATTATTATTATTATTATTATTATTATTATTATTATTATTATTATTCAGAGGTGTATCATTTAAATCAATCCTGCCTATAGTTTCTTGCTCTGTGGTATAAAGGCAGTCATGTGACATTTTGTCATTGCAAGCAATTTCTTGCGGAAGAGGTAACAATTCAGCCAGATTCAATACATAAAACCTCTTAATTTGGATACGGGGTGCAAATAGGATCAATTCATATCTTGTTAATCGTGCGGAAGTAAGGTGTTGCGTTTGCGTTCTCTTTAATAGAACGTCTACAGAGTGAGGTACCATTACAGTTAAAGTATGGCCTAGAACCATACCCTCACTTTGTTTTACAGACGCAGCAGCAGAAGCGACAGCTCTCAAACATCTCGGCAAAGTGCATGCAACAGGAGAAAAGTGTGGAGGAAAAATAACTGCACAGTCTATTCTTCTGCCTATGTTCCCACGTTAACACAGCCAAAACACATCCATCACGTTCATGCACCTACAACTCAAAGGCCTTATCATAATTTGGTTTGCCCAAAACCAGTGCTGAACAAAGTGCAGTCTTGAGCAAATCAAAAGCTTTCTGGTGTTCCAAGTCCCACAGTAGTGGCAAAGAAATGCCCTTCTTTGTCAATGCCAACATTGGTTTATCACTAGTGAAAAGTGGGGATCCACTGTCTAAAGTAAGAAGCCATTCCTATCAAGTCTCTCACTTCCTTCTGCGTATTTGGGACAGACATGCTAGAAATGCTCTTAATTTGTTCAGGTGTCTTCTTCCCTCCTTTGACAGGAGATAGCCTAAATAGGCGACGTCCTGTCGATAATACTGAAACTTTTTTAATGAAGCTTTAGGCCCATGCTTTGCTAGATGAATAAGAAATAACACAGTGCCTTCCTTGCAAGGACTTTCTGAGTCTCCAGCTAAGAGAAGGTCGTGGACGTATTGCAGCAATGTACAAGTAGAAGGCAACTCAAGTGTATCAAGATGCTCTTTCAAAGCCCTACTATAAATGCTCGGACTCTTCGTGTACCCTTCTGGTGCACGGGTGAATTTAAATGAGAATCCCCCTAGGGTGAACGAGAACAAATATCTACCATCCACGTGAATAGGAATGCTAAAGAAGGCATTCTTAAGATCCACCACACTGAAATTAGTAGCAGAAGCTGGAATCATTGTTAGTATTGTTGTTACATCAGGCACAATTGGAAATTGTGGAGCAACAATCTTATTGTTAGCGCACAAATTGATAATGAAACGGAACGGGATCACATTATCCCCTTTCTTATGCACCGGTAAAATCGGGCTATTGCACAAACTTCCTGCAATTTCTTCGATTACTCCACGATGTACAAAATCGGAGACTATACACTTCAAAGCTTGCTTACCATCAACTGAAATCTTATATTGTCGAATTCTTGGCAACTTAACTCCTGGTTTCAAAACAATTGTTGTCAACCACCCATAAACATGCCGAACTTCACTAAATTCTGGCGGCAAAGGTATAGTCAAAAACTGTGAGGCAAAACATTGCTGAGGTGAAATTGTCAAACGTACTTCAACCGAAGAACAGTGAATTACTGCATTTAATTCCTTCAACAGATTCAACCCCAACAAATTCTTTCCACAGTTTGTTGTCAGAAGAAACGGACAGTGATTTGTGAATGGCCCCAGTGAAATCGGTACCGGCAGAGAAACTGGACTGACCACTGGCGTGCCTGAAAACACTATGGAAACGGTATTCTGCCCTGACAGTGGAATGTCTGGAACCTGTGAATGATCAATGGAACACTTATGTGCTCCTGTGTCTATCAAAAATAGATGCTTCCTATTCCCCACCATCATCTCATCGTGGGGAGCATTCTGATTAACGAGAATAGGCATCGGCTCCAGACCCTGCTTCAGGCTGTCCTAACGAAACAATATATCATCAAAGACAAGATCTTCAGAAAGATAGGCAGTTGAAGGATTATCAAAAATATTTCTGCTATCTACACTAGGTTGCTGATTATCTTGCGAAAATGAATGAGAATTTTGAGTGAAATGGCTTCTACCAGGACCCACTACCCCAGGGCGGCCTCTGGATCGTCTACCCATGACACCATGGGTCTCATTACACGGACGCGGTAAGGGTTTACCGGTACCGGTATTTTACCGGTACTGGTAAAACCTTACCGCCTTACTACAAGGCCCCTTTGCGGGTTGGGGAATTTAACGCCTGCTTTTTAAAGGCGTTAAAAACCAACCCGCAAAGGGACCAGGGAGCTAATTACGTTACCGCAATTTGTGGTGCCGTAATTAGCACCTTCCCCATTCCCATTATGCCCTATGGGGCAGAAATGGGAATGGGGAAGGGCAATGGGGGAAGGGAGAATTACCGCCCCACCAACCTTGGAATAGGGCGGTAATTCCCCTTTCCACCAAGGCGGTGCCGGTATTTTACCGGCATGGACCAAGGTGCTAATAGCACCTTGGTCCACCGCCATCCATGTAATGAGGCCCTATATGTGTTATTCGACCTTTGCTGAAGGATCGGGCATTGTGCTCGCCAATGACCCTATTGTCTGCAATAAACACATTGGTTTGCGTGTACTGAAGCCAACAGCGCATTACTTTGTGGAACGAATTGATCTCGCAACTGTGTACTTCCACATCTAGGCCCTCTGACCATCTATTGTAATAATACCTTGGTTTTTAGATCTCCCCTTTGCTTTTTGATCCTTTCTTTTTCATTATTGACCCTATTCTCCTAATACTGAGCCATATGCAATACTTTGGACTGTGATTTAGCTTGCCAAGCACTCTCAGAAGTCATAATTTGTGACTGGATATCAGGCAACAATCCACGCACAAACTTATCCACAAACAATCTTTTCCCTGAGTCGGTGCTTAAATCCTGTCTGCTAAAATCTGAGAATACTTGTTCGAACTGATTAAAGAATTCGGAAGCACCATCAGATTTTCCGTGGGTACAAGCAGTGAGTTTGTCGCAAACAATCCTTCTCTCTGGAAGGAATCAAAGTCTTAAATTTTGTTACTATTCTATCTGGCAAAGTCAGTATCACTTGCAGTGCTCTTTCATCAGCTTTCCTTTCTTCATCTAACCTAACCAAGTTAACCCACGTGTCACCTAGCCCTGCTGGATCATCTACAGTCCTAATCTGTTTCCATAAATCAGCAGGTAGCATCACAGGAAACAACAAATCTATATCACCCAGAGTGAAAACTGACGAATGCAGGACAGATTCTATTTGTTTGTAAAACCCTGTTGGATTTTTCCTAATGTCTGGAATCGACTGTCTAATATTATTCACTTCCTGTCTTGAGAACGGGACGTGAACAAACTGTGATACATAGTGAGCTTCAATACCGATGGCTGCTGTACCCGTTGCTCCATTAGCCGGAATCTCAACTTTAGGAACGAATGTCGGAGGAACCTCTCTTATAGGTAGCTGAGAAGTAGCCAACACTGTACGTTTACTAAGCAACAGAGCCAAATCGAGCGCTAAAGTGGTCGAAGCAGACGCAAAAGCTCTCGTATAAATATTCGATAATTCTGCGGGACAACAAACCTTTTTCTTTGTACATTCATCCTGCAGGTATTCTACCATTACTTGTAACACTTTCCTCTGCATTTCTGAAGTATGCTGACTATACGTATTATATACTTCTACGGGAGATATCGATATATCTGAAATGCATCTAAACGCATCCCTCATGCAAATTCGCGTTTCTTCACTCATTGACTTACAAAGAGGAAGGAACCATTTTTGCACGTAAAAAGCGTCCAAACTATCACCATCTATTTCATAATTCTGTAACCGTTCTAACTCCTTTCTAAAGTCAAAAACCCTTTCAACATGCCTATGTACTTTCTCCGCAGTATCCCTTGAATATGCTAAAACTTTCAAATCCCTCAACCCTTGTGGGACATCTGTGTCCGTCAATCTATTCCATAATACAGTCAAATGTATCCCCATCCCCTCAATAAAGATGTTCTGATTGGGAATACTTTCTAGATTAAGGAGTGTAGCTAAGACAGTAGATTTTTCACCTTTCTCTATACATTGCTTAGCCCATGCATTCAAATCTCTCCTCTTCTCTTTGGAAACTGTGTTGCGTATTACAACCTTTGATTCAGCACTCGCCCCTTTATCAGCTACAAGAGGAGCAGAACCGATTGGGAAAGAGAGACTAGACAAATCCTGTACAACAGGTAGTGGGGACACTACCATTGGCAACAAAGAAGGATTTACTGGAACAGTAACAGTCGTAAAGGTGAAGGTACAGGTGGAGGAACGACAAGAGGAAGCAGAGCAATAACTGGCAGTGGAGGAGCAACAGGAAGAACAGGAATTTCTACGGGAGGAGGAACGACAGCAGGAAGAGGTAAGACACCAGGAAGAGGTACATAAGGAGGTAGTATAGTGGCACCAGGCCTACGTTTATTTAAGAGTTAATCAATTAGCTCATCTGAGGCATGAAAATCTTTAGACATATATATTTTCTGTATTCCAAGTTGAAAAGTCCTATCCATGTTTCTAACAAACTCCGACTGTTTTTGTTGATCGTACAATAATGCCTTTTCGGAATTTGACATATGACGACGTGCATGCTTCTCTTTACTCTTAAGTTGCTGCATAGCTTCCTTTTTCCAATTTTGTATTACATCAAATGCTGCAGGTCTATCTTTTTTCTTTAACAATATGGATTCTAAATGCTCTATTCGGGCAATCTCAAAACTACCATTGACTGGCCACTTAAGTTCCAAAGCATGTCTAGTTTGTCTGTGCCGAATATCGTTGAATACTATACTACCAATGCCATACTTACAGTACATAATACATGCCAGCGACCCATCATGTGGTGCCAGTCGGTCAAATTCCAAAGATTTTCTGTCCCTGCGGAATAACACCCTGAAACAGGCAGACAATTTCCTAGGCATGTCAGATTACTGGTGTTACCTGGCGTTGTTTGTGCTCGCAAGTACAATTCTACAACCAAATATAAGGATACTTAGGAATCGGGGCACGACTCACCTGATTCAAAGGCCAAAGGGAGGTCCGATTGGATTACAAAGACCCTCGTGGTTGGTGATTTTGGCAAAACTGCCCGCCTCGATATATGGACCATCGTCAAGATGCCATCTCAGACCGCGTGCTCACCGTCCAGGGATCGGATCGTGCAGTGCTGTTGAGGCGTCAAGTCTCATCCAAAAGGGGCCCCCTTTTTCTCACTGCCCGATCCCTGTCCGATAGCCGCGTCTACTGTTCAATGAGGTGGCATCAATCTTGAGGGTCCCTATTCGGGCGCTATCTGAAAGAACAAAGAAATATTGAGGCTTAGTACCACAACGGAAATACACCAATCATGGGCTAAAAAGATTCACATATCTTTTATTACTGTACAGTTTACAAAGCAAAACAGATAGCTATCTGGCTACCAAAAACTTGCAGTGTGTACCAGCCGACAGAGTGCTGAACATCTAAACACTTGCGTATTTATACTTTTCATGCAATATTGTCCAGACTCTCTTCATGTTAATAATTTGTGGTCTAGAGTTTGTGCCTAGTTCACATACAGATTTTGCAATATCATGCAAAGGATTACATGGGTTTCTATTTCTATGAAAACACAATAGTGATGTATGTTCTTGAATCCCGTGGTAAACCTTATTCCATGTTTATTCACAATGTAGTTCAGCTAAAGCATACGCTTGAGGTTTGCTCTTCATTGTCCCAATATTTATGCAAGGATGAGGCTTATGAGCACAGACAACTCTTGAATGACAGTTCATATGAAGCACAGGTCTCTTTGCTCAGTCTAAACTGTCAGCTCTCAGACAACCTAAACATTAACAGAACTCAAAGGTCGGAAGGCTTGGCTGCAAATCAAAAACATAGTCCACCATTTTAGAAGGTAGAACACATGAGTGGAAATCAAAATGGCGGATGAATCTTAAAATGGCGGTGAATTTTAACTCAAAAATTGGAACTTTGCAACATGGTTTTCCGTGTAGCGCGAATAGGCTTAGGCCAATATAAATACTAAGGAGGCACTATATAGTTACTGTTTAACAATATTTGGAATAAACTAATGAATTCCCACATAAAGAGACACACAGCATGTGGGGGGATAAGAATGCAGTTTAACCTTTTCATGGGTGATGTTCCTCATTTCTAGCCACTAAAATATAGTTTCGGTAAAACTTGTCATTTTGTTTCCAAACCAATTTTCCCTGTGCAACTGATTCCCGTTTAAAAACCAAGTTTCCTTTGCTGTTAAGAATCTCCTACTGTCATCCCTCCAGAGTTATCCTTTCATATCTATATTATACCTGTGATGTGCCTTTGTCCATTAACATTCCGATTTTGTCTGTTCCACCCATTTTTCAGGCAGTTTTGTCATTTTGAACCTGTGAAAATAAGGAAATACAATTTCTCCTAGTGTGATTTGGCTGCACTGCGCTTTTCCTTCAAAAGTCGATTTTCTGAACTGTATGCCCATTGTTAGTACATTGCCTTGTAGTTTGCTAATGTTCTTGCATCTTTGATACTGCTATACTCATTTCGACTTCATTCATTCAACTGCACATGTAAAATAAGTATTTAGCAATTCTGAGTGCTATTTTGCTCAATTTTAAAGGTTTTCAAATCCGGTCAGATTTTAATTCTGTTCTTTGCCTAGTATGCCTGATTCCTTGCTACCCATTTCTGTCCACACAAAATTTGGTTAACAGGGGTTTGAAGGAGCGTGGCAGGGGGAAATGCTAACTGTGGTGCTATCAGAAATCACCTCCCAAAAAATGATCTTGCCTGTATTCACTTGTGCATTATATATCTGATGTTAAAAGGTCAAACTAAGTGTGTTCTATCGTTTTACATTGTAATTATCACCACACTGATGATTGCTCACCTATATTAAATTTATGTGCTTTTCATTGAAATTAAAAAATAAATAAATATTGTATTATTACCCACCAGTCTGGTTCATCGTCCATTGTGACCCGTGGTGTTTGTAAAGGTAGGTGTGAGACGGGTTGGGTGCCTTCTCAAATTGAATTCATAATAAATCAAATAAAAGTATTCTGATTGTGTGCTGCCTCCCCAGCCAGTACCAAGAGACCTGGTCTGGAGTGTGACGCCCCTTTAGAATCCTTAACATCATTGCCTGACTCACCTTGCACTCTGTCATATGAGAGGTCACTTCCAGGGTCAAACGGCAGTCCTTAGTATGGGTGAAGGAATGGTCCGCACCAGAAGGAGATGATTATGTTCAAGATTTGAAGACAAGAGAAAGACAACACACTTGAGATCATGTGATGAGATACGAACAGCCTGGCATGAAGGGAGCTTGAATTAGATGGGAGATATACAAGAAAATCAAATGCCAAGGACAAACTGATGAAGAAATACAAAGCTGCAAGGAAAGAGGCCAAATACAGATCTGGGAAACAGTACTTTATCCAGATGGTTGGGAAGAAGGCATATTCGTATGCAGAGCTGTGGCAGAGCTGTGGCAGTAACTGGTCATCATAAACCAGTCATCAACGAGTGGAAAAAGGATGCAAACCCCTCTGGCCGAGGTTTGCAAAGCTACTGACATAGGTCAAAGACAAAGGAGGCCTGTTGCAGATAGTGCCTCTGGCTAGTGCAGAATTATGCTTCAGAACCACCCAACAGACAGAGCTTGTACCAGACATTCCTCCACACCCAGTCCAACACCACAAGACAGCCGGACAAAAAGCAAAAAAGAAAAACAACTCTGCATCAACTAACCGAAGATAAAACCAACGAAAAACTGTCAAGCTCAGAAGGCAGCGCAAAAGGATTGGACCAAAGGAAAGACAAAGACAAAGAGGAGAAAGAACAAAACCAACTGAACACCACAAAGACTCACAATTGCAGAACACACTCCCTCAGACAGGAACGTCAATAGAACCACCACAGAGAGAAGAGAGAAATCCCTCTACATAACTCCATACCTCGCAAATAACTACTCACCAGAACGAGCCAACCCAACGTATAAATCAAGAACAACCGACAACCAAACACAACCACGCAGAAGCAGAACAGACAAAGCTAGACATAACAAGAACATAATTGACGCACTAGCACCTTACATCACCAAAACAAGAAGACCTTCCACTCGACAGCCACAAAATTCAGAAGAGGAGCCTGATGAAAACAATAACCGAAGACTGAACCTGGAAGAACTTTTCAGAGACACAGACACAACTGCACCATCACCTCAACTAGAGGTCGACCTGGAAGTAAACCTTAACACCAGTCAGAAGACAACACAGACATTAAAGCACAAACCAAACTATACCTTTAAAATCACACTCAAAAGCTGGCTCCCCACCAACTTCAAATGCCTCCAGGTAAACCAGAAAATAAAAAAGGAGGAGGCCTTGCAATACCATTCAAAGAACAACTTAAAGTAAAAACAGATGAACCTCTAAACATCATCAACTGCGAAACCATGGTCATATACCTATCAACGAATCCCAAAATAAACATCAAATTCAAACTGGTTTACAGACCACTGACATACGATGAAAGCTTTGTCGACAACTTCATAGAAGCCATCACCAACATAGCCATCGAACACGAACATCTATTAATCCTGGGGGACTTCAACATTTGGTTCGAAAAAAAACACGCCAACTGTCAAAACTCACTAATTGGACAGCTAACAGCCATGAAATTACAACAGTTGGTCAAAGGAGCAACATACTCGGTAGGACACACCCTTGACACAATCCTCGCTAAGAAAAAACGTATAACCACAGCATCAACGATACAAATAATTTGGAGCGACCATCTCATCATCCCATTCGTGATCACACTACCAACTCAAGTCTGCATCCAGCCCCTCAAGCTCACAACCACTACAAAAAGAAACTGGAAAACCGTCAAAGCAAGGAACCTAATGGAACAACTGGAGAGGACCAACTCCACAAATAGATTGCTGATACAATTGAAAACATTGCCCCGGAAAAACCATTTACCCCTCAAGAAAAAGAACAAAGGTAAAATGGTTCACCCCACTACTAAGCACCATGAAAAAGAACAACAAGAAGCTGGACTTGGAATGGTGGAAAGAATACAACTAAGACAAGAAAACCCAGTTCCAGAAACAAATCTGATCATACAAGAAGGAAATTCAAAAAGCAGAGAGAAGACATTATGATGACAGAATCACCAATGTCACTAACACACAAAAAGAAATGTTCCACATCATAAAAGAAATGAGAAACCCACCTGGTTGTGACAACACTGCAATCCCTCAGAGAAACTATACAACGATATGGCAGACCGTTTCAAGAACAAAATCAACGACAACCGACAAAGCATACCAAACAGACCAACCAACCCTAACACTCAATTAACCTGACCTGACGAGGAGCCACAGCACAAACTCCCAAACCTTCCTGAAATATCAGCAGAGGCATTCGTCCCCCTGACATCTACAAATCAATCCTCACACAAGGAACAACATCCGAATACTACAGAAACCTCCTAAATCTTTCACTCACAACAGGAACTGTACCACGATACTTCAAATCAGCATATGTAAAACCACTTTTAAAAAACACAAGTGGCGACGTGGAAGACATCTCCAACTACAGACCATTTTCAAACATTCGCTACCCTCAAAACTCCTAGAAACATATGTATACAATTTAACCCAAGAACATGTAGAAAAATACCACTTGCTAGACCAAGCACAAGTCGGTTTCAGACCTGCAAGAGGAACAGAATCGGCACTATTATCCAACTAAAAACAAATGCAGACTCCAACACAACCTCAGCTCTGATTCTGCTCAACCTCTCGGCATCCTTCAACACAGTAAGCCATGACACCCTAACCAAAAGATTGGAAGATATAGGTATAACGGACATGGCACTACTCTGGATTAAATAATTCCTAGCAGACAGAACAGAAAACATATGGATGAAACCCGTCAAATCTACTACACAAGTTAATGACTGTGGAGTACCACAGGGATCCTCACTATCACTACTATACTTCAACATCTACCAGACTCCAGTAATAAGGATCTTCTAAAAAAACAAAATGACATGGTACAGCTACACAGACAACACTTAAATAATCTACAAAATCGAAGATACTCAAGCCGATCACTCAACCCTAATAGAATGTCACCAGAAGTCTCTGACAGGATGAACACCAACAACTTGAAAATTAACACAGGAAAGACAAAAATCATGATCATATCCAAAAACCAAGAGAACAACACATACATTCCCTGGCCAATGGAAATAGGAATCGTGCCAAAACCATCTAATGTAGTAAAACATCTGGGAGTCCAAATGAACAACGTCCTAACCTTAGAACCACAAATAAACACAATAATCAAGAAATGATTCTTCCTCCTTCATACAAGAAGGAGAATCCTACCATTCCTCTCTTTCACCTACAAAACAATTGTTGCCCTCATCATGTCAAGAATCAACTATGCAAACAGCCTCTACCTCGGGATGCCAGAATACCTCCTGAAGAAATTACAATGCATCCAAAATGCAGCAGCCAGACCCTGCCTCAAACTATCCAGAAGAGACCACATCACTCCAGCACTAAAAATACTACAAACATTCAAAGAAGTCAAACATTGTATCACCTTCAGCAATGTGCGTAACACAGAGGACAATCAGCGGACAAGGAGCTGAATTCCTACAGAAGAAAATAACAATCTACAAGCCAATGAGACTCCTCAGATCCAGCAATGAAATCCGCCTGGAACCAAAACCATACATCAAAAAAAAAACTAGGGTGCTCCACCTTCTCCCACCTGGCAGCAACAGCCTGGAACAACATCCTGAAAGAAATAAGAAACACCAAAGACCACCTACAATGGATAAAACTACTAAAACCCTGACTCTTCAAGATCTCAGAACGAAACTGAAATGACTAAAACAATCAAACAGGAAACACAAAGAACAGATTGACAGAATATAAGATGATACAAAGAACACCCAGAACCGACTAAGGAAACTTCAAAAACAACAAGAGAGACGACTCTAGGTGGAACAGAACACAAGCGACAGCCCCATGAGGACATAAATTAGCATACATGCCCAGCACTACCCAATAACCTCACCCATCCATGAACGTTACCGGGTGCCATACTTAGATAGAATTATGAATGCTAGCAATTACCACATTTAGACAGAATTGTGAATGTTAGATTGCGCCGGACCGAGAGAGAATTGCGAAAGATAGCAACTACCACATTCAGACAGAATCATGAACATTGGCCAGCGCTAGACCCAGACAGAATTGTGAATAATAGCAAAAACCACATTTAGTTAGAATGGTGAACATTAACCTACGTCGCATCTAGATAAGAATTTGAAGGTTAGCATATCCCACACTTAGATAGAATCATGAATGTCAGCAAGCGCCTTCTCAGAATTGGGAACATTAGCCTGTGTCACATCGAGAGAGGATTATTAATGTTGGCCAGTGCCACATCTAGATACTATAGTGGATATTAGCCATTTCCACATCTAGACTGCACTGGGGATATTAACAATGCCATATTTAGATAGAATCCTGTATGCCAACTTGATTTGCATCTAGACAGGCTTGAAGGCAAGTCAGTACCACATCTGGATACAATAATGAATATTTACATGCGTCATATATAGACAGAATTGTGAATATTAGCCAGGGCCGGATTTGGATAGAAATGCAGAGATACTCTTGAGCCAATCCTAGACAGAATGTGGAAATTTAGCATATACCACCTCTATATAGCGAGGCCAATAACCCACCCACTAACTATCACACCCTTCTGCATACACCTCTCAAACCCTAACCAAACACAACCACAACCCTAAAGCACAACAAACTGCACAGACTTCACTACACCGCAACAACAAAACAAATCACACATAGCTTCACACAACAGCACACAATGGCTACCAAACGGTAAAGCACCCCCAGTCTCAGTGAACGGTGTTAACCAAGCTGATGCTGCCAACAGCACATCACTGCTCTCTTCCACTGATCCTGCACACTCCCACTAACTCCACCCCCACCCCCTTTTTCCTTTTCAGATCCACCAGAGCACCAGGGACCACTCCGGTGGGGATAGTGCGCGCTGCAAATATCCTTTAACATTAATAGAAACAAGGGCACAAGAAAAGTTGGAGAGAATCAGCAGTGTGGTCAAATCTTCGATGTACCAGGAATGAAAGATGGGACAGTGGTGATAATGGATCACAACTGGGACTGTGGATCCAGAGCTTACATGAAGATGCCCAGTGATTGGGGAGGACTATGTTCTATAGTTATTGTCCATGATCCAGCGTTGGTGAACCCAAAGAGTGATCTGAACATTGGCGAGTTTCTGAAAGCAGACGCTCTCCTGAGGAAGAAGAGATCTGTTAAACTCCTTAATCGAATGAAGAGGGAAGAATATTTCTCAGCCAAATCGATAGAAGCTTTTGATGCTATTCCATATGAGCACAGACTATTCAGCAAAACTGCTTCAGTTTTCACTATTATCTTTATGCCTGGAATCCAGACAGTTGCAAATGCCAAGTGGTTGTAGATCACCAGATGGGAGCTTCTGCAGACGATTAACACCACCATAAAGGGATTTAATGTTATGATGGAGGAGCTAAGAACCATATGTCTGATGACTTTTCAGAACAGATATGTGCTGGATATCATTACATCTATGGAAGTCAGTGTTTTAACCAAAATCAGAGAATCATGTTGCACATTCATACCTTCTCACGGCGACGAGAATGGAACCTTGACAGAGGCCATAATGATGCTGACAGACTTACATATCAAGATGTAAAATGAAGTGGAAGACATTGCTGATGACAGCTGGTTTGCATCAATCTTTTCATGGGTTTCACAATGGACGGCAAACATTTTCAAGTTCCTTGGAGCCCTGTTGGTGATGATCATGTTTGGATTCTGTGTTATCAGGATAATAATCACACAATGCAAGAAGTCTGCAAAGAAAGCCGTAGGAATGAAGATTGTGAATGATGTTGAATCAGGGCTCAAACCCAAAAAGCTGACAGATGAAGGAATCAGAGACTATGTAAAGGCCAGTATTCATGCACCTGATGGAACAAAGTTCCTGTATCCGAAGAACCACAAGAAGTATGTGGGAAGAGGGATTTGCTGCAGTCCGAATGGACAATGCAGTCTCATGACCTGGAGTGTTGATGAACATGTGGAATCAGCAGGATGCTTGAAAGGAGTCATAAAGATATAGGGCCTCATTAGGACTCCGGCGCTAAACCATGGTGCTATTAGTACCATGGTCCATGCCGGAGTCCGCCATAGCGGAATGGGGAATTACCACCCCATTCCAAGGTTGGTCGGCGGTTATTCCCCATGCCGCCAAGGCCCTTCCCCATTCCCATTTTTGCACCATAGGGCTCAATGGGAATGAGGAAGGCGCTAATTACGGTACCGCAAATTGCGGTACCGTAATTAGCACCGAGGTCCCTTTGCGGGACCCAACCTTAACGGCTGGTTTTACCAGCCGTTAAAGTAGGGACCCGCAAAGGGACCTTGGTAATTAGGCGCTAGGTGTTTAACAGCGCCGCAGCCTTTTACGGCGCCGTTAAACACTTAGCGCCTGGGTCATAATGAGGCCCATATACTCCGAAGAAGCACTTCTTCAGATGCAAATGTCTTGATGTGAAGATTGTTGAGAGAGTGGTCAATGAATCGCCCAGAGAGGGGAATATGGAGGAATATCCAAATACACCTACCAGAAGCTCTGGCCCCAGGTTGCCTATATGTTGGGAACCAGAAATTGCGACATTCACATTACCAGTGAGGATGCCTTTACTTTAAATAATCCTTGAGACAAGGTACCCATTGAGAAAACCTTATATGCATTCACAAAGAATTAATGGTCTTCTGAAAAAAGTCCGAAAGAAGTGTCAAAATGAATGAGAATAAAGACCGGTGATGTCATATGGAGCTGAACTGATGCACTCAGAAAACACACAAATAAAGAAGGCCTATAGACATTCTATGAGGTGTCAAAGAACAGCAACATTGCGGGATCGAAATGAAGATTGCTCGTGTGAAGAAACACTGAAGAAAATGTGAAGTCATTTTACAATTGTACAGATGTTGTAAAGCAAGCAGACAAAGTAATCCTGAGGCTGGCTACATAGATTGCTGCGATGCGCCAATGTATATTCAAAGGAATATATAGAATCTGGATGTTCCACAATGCACTTTAGCAAACTTTAACCCAGGGAATAGAAAGAGCTTGAAGTGTGGGGCAGTTGAAAACGACTGATGGCGAAGGAGAATTCGAGAAAGGCCTGCTGGACCAGCATCAAGATTCGGGCCACCATGAGCCTGGTTATCTTTCAAGAAGCTACATGAACGTGAGAAAGAAGCAAACTCCTGTTGAGGTGCAATGGAAAAATACTGAAGGTGTCAAGAGTTCATCTTTTAATAGTACTTTATGCAATGAAGTGCTTGAAAACGTGGTCTCCAGTCACATGGTCAGATGGAAATAGACTGTTGGTTGAGATACACCGAAACCAGAAGATAAGACCATGCCACACTCCCGTTTATTCTCAGGCACAGTGAGCAGCTACAAGGCCGAGTTCAAAGCCTTAATTGAATGGCAGACTGCAGGAGTGATGATGGATGAGGGCTAATTGGGTGGGGAGGCAATACCAGGCCGACCCTCCCAGCACCTGGGGTAACCAGCTTTCATGCTGCTATCAAGTCGAATATTCCAGAAGGGTACAAGCGCGCCAACCAATTATAGAGGGCCACATATGAAGGGCCCTATAGTTTGTGAAGCCAATACGGTGTGTGCGTTAGTATGACACGGAAGATGACTTGCACTTGGGGTGGGCTTAGTGGTCCACCTGATTTTAGAGACCCAATCACAACTGTCATCCGTATGGAACGTATACCTAGATGTTCCCTTTAAGCCTATTACATCCCCTAGTGGGTTTTCTTAGTTTGCCATGCAGGATGACATCAGTAGTGACAAATGTTTAGTATAAGAATGTTGTTTTTTATGTGATGCTTTGAGAAAAATAGAGCAAACGTCCATTGATGTCTGTTGTAACTCCCTGTTTTAGATAATTGCTAATAAAACAGTACAGTGTTTTGCCAACTTCCTGAGTCGGTCTGATTATTTATGTGAGTTCTGCATCCCCATCCATCTCTAGTTATTGCTATCTCGTTTTAAATGGGCACAGGTCCCGGGGTTCAGAACATTTACCCCCACTCCTTCCGCACCACATCATTCCCCCTCAACTCTCCCCCAGATGAATAATCTCTGCACTTGCACCTATTTCATGAAACCCCCCTATATATCTCATCTGGTCGTTGCCTACGTCCCTTATCCCTGAACACTGATTCACTCTGACCCCCCTCGCCCACTGCCCAATCATCCTTCTGCCTCTAACTCTGCGACCAGAGGAGCACCCTGGCACACCAACCACCTCACGCCAAAAACCCTAATCCCACTCCCCTCAACCCACCCTAACATATCCCCCTCCCTCAACCCCCTCACGACTATCAAGAACAACCCCCTACTCCTTGTCAACACATCCCACCCAATCTCAAACTCTTAAACCAGTGGAGATCTCTGGCGCTCCAAATATCACAAGATGCACACTGCCGCTGCAGCTTCCCCATGCTCACTGAGGGACTCCTCCCCAGACCAACTACCCCACCCAAACCGTCCCTGCCACTGCCAACACCCCTATGGCACATGCACTCCCACTCTCCCACTTGTGCAGAGCTCCACATCTCCACAACATCATCATACCTCCTCTGACACTCTCCCTAGCCACACCCCCTTCCTCAATCCCACAATCCCTCAATCCAGACACCTGATGCAAGTACGAAAGGAGAACTGTGATCATAACTTTAAATAGCATGATATATGTCAACACATCTGTATCATGTGACACATTACTATATCCGTTTAAGATTAGCAAACACGGGTAGCAGTACAAGGAAATGTATGTGGCAATAATGATTTTTAAAAGTTTACTTTAATGAAATTGAAGTGTTTTATTGAATATAGTGACAATAACTCATTGAAATAAAAATGTACAATAGCTGTTTTAGTTGGAAGTGCTCCAACTGAATATGTTAATGTTTGAATAACTTCTTAGAGTAAAACCTAGTTTTATTCTGTGGGTTAAAGAAAACAATTCGATATTTCTGACTGTACTTTGGGCAATTTCTAATTGACAATGACATAGTGCGAATAAATGTTTCCAGAACTTAAACTGAAATTGCTAGCTGTTTGGTTGAGTAGGTTCAGGGCCTTCAGAGAATCTACATAGTTTTATATTTGGTGAATAATGCATTTTTCTATCAATATATAAGGATTTGTGATGGTAGTGGGTAAGGTGAACCAGGCTTGAGATAATCGATTTTATCCTATGTAGGTCAAATGTCCCAGATATCCGAAGGCTTGACGTCTTTGGGGGAAATGAATATTGGCTCATGAGTGCTATCCAGGGATGATAAAAATAACCTGAATGAATAATAAGCCACGCTTTGGAGGCAAAAGCACACGGATGGACAGATAATGAGGTACCAAGAGAACGGACAAGGTGATGTGATTGCAAGGAATATCTCAACGGAGAAGAATGTGGCTTATTTACGGAAAATCTCACAAGCAGTATTTGGCATCTGCTGAATATTATGTTTTAACTTAAACATAGGGCTTACTTGGAATTACTTTGAAATAATGTAAGCCATATTATTTATAATTTTTAAGTACACTATTGAATAATATTGAGGAAAATTCCTATTTGAAATGTTATGATTTTAATGATCACTTCGAATGGTATATGCACCGCTATCCAATGAACTGTTGATTTGATGCTGACCTGTGGGGAAAAAAGTATGAATTTCGGTAGTTCTGATCAACTCTTTGATTGCATATTTGTCAAATGATCACATTCAGATGTGATCAAGCAACTATTTTAATTGGAATTTTCAGCCTGGCTTCAATTGATGCACATTTTGGTTTGCGCGTGTGTTCAATCAATACGATACATGTGAATATCCGTGGGGTAGCTAGCATGGAAGGGATGTTTTCTGTTTGGTTCACTACTAAGCAGTCGCTGTTTGGGGTTTGATGACTTTACTGACACTCTTAATCATGACTGACTCTTGACTTGTTCCGCCTGCTGGCATGATTGGAATTGTAAACCTGATCCCAATACTGCTGCTGCTCAGCAGAGGACGAGAGTGATATAACATACATACCACATCTGTTCTAATTAAAACTATTCAATATCCAATACACTACTGACACTCAACACTATGCAACTGTAGTTGTCAATGTCCAACACAAACGTTTCTAAGTTTGCCCACCTAGATAAGAGCAATCATATTCATCAGCACGTGTACATTGGTACTTGAAAGTTGTTGTGCGCTTGAGGATTTAGTACAATCTGAGCACTAGGGCAACATGCTAACAAGAATGCAGTCCCAATAGAATAAAAAACCAACTCATTAATTAATCCATTCAATGCTGCACTGTGCATGCACCAAAAGTGAATTGTGTTCCCCTCTGGTATATAACAATAATGATGTATGCAGAATGTTTATGGGGAAAAACAGGAATCTCAGAAACATCACCAGCCAGGGCAGATGCCAGCAATGATTGATTCCATTTCAAGCTTCCACAATATTCTAAATGCTCTGGGACACACTTATTCTATGCCAATATCTCACATGCTTTTTTTTCTTCTTTTTAAACTTTATTTTATGCAATAGCAGACAATCGTCCTCAAAGACACAGACACATGTAGAAAACACAACGTCATCATCGCCTTTGTACAAATTAAACAAATAGACAGATCAGGTGGGTCAGACCTGCAATGCAATGGGTACAGTATGTAACATACCTAAGGATCAGACCTTGTTCTTTGCACGTATTCTCGAAGGGGAGCCCATATGTCCTTAGGCCTGCAGCTAGGTACCACGAGGGAGCTTTATCTTTCCTCATTTTCATTTGCATATATCAGTTCTCGGAGCCATACGTTGATGTCTGGAACACATTTCAATGTCCAACAGTTCAGCAATCAGGTAACCCAAGTTAAAGAGGCAACGTATCTTGATGGACACTTTCCCTATGTCACTAAACATTTATTCGGGGGGCGAGAGCGAGGGGGGTATGTCCGTAAATGTGTGTAAGCTGTCTGTGACCAGTTGCCAAAACTGCGCAATCGGTGGACAGCTCCAATACATGTGTATAGAGTAAGCCATATCAGCACCACATTTTGCACAGACCCCAGAAATCTCAGGTGCAAACCGAGCCACACGTTTGGGGGTGTAGTGCAGGCAATTCAGGACCTTGAATTGTATTAATCTGTACCTTATGTTCCGCGAGACCTCCTTCATATGTCTACACCAGCGAAGCCACCTCTCAACAGCAATCGGGATATTGAAATCTAGTTCCCACTTTGTTTTAGTGGCAATGGTGAAGAGCTGAGTGCCCTGGCATGTTCTTTATAATCTAGACACTCACCCCCCTGAGTATCTACCCGAAACTACAAATGCTGGTAGCTCACATTCAGAGGGTTCAGTAGGGAATGAGGGCTATAGTTTGCCGGAAGCTGCTCTCAGCCTATAATATTGTAGTGTTTGGGTTGGGTTGGTGCCCAGTTTTTCTGAGAAGTCTGGATACGTGACAAAGGAACCATTAGGGAAAAGATCATGTAATGTAAGTGTTCTGTCAGGATCCCACACTTTTTGGATGTCCTTGTCATAGGTCGGGGGGAGGCCCGGAAAATTCCACAGTGGGAGTGCACCACAATATGGGGTAGCAACACTAAGGGCCTCAATACGAGTGCGGCGGTAAGGGGTTAACGGCGCCGGTAAGGATGCAGGTGCCATTAACCCCTTACAGTTGCATTCCGAGGTCCTTTAAACCAGCCGCCCTTAGCGGGAGCTGCTAAAGGACCAGGGAGCTAATAACGGGCCTGTTATTAACGGGCCCGTTATTAGCTCCCTCCCCATTCCTATTTAGCCATATGGGGGCTCGAATGGGAATGGGGGTGGGTATTTTGAATGAGGAATTACCAGGTCCTCCAAGGTTGGAATGACCCAGTAATTCCTCATTCAATGAACCCAGACCCGGACCCGAGTTTGGAGGCAGCCATGGCGCTAATAGCACCATGGCTACCTCCAAACTCGTAATGAGGCCGTAAGTCCCTTAAACAGTCTGGCCCACGCGTTCACCGTCATATGGACACGGTCGAATGTGCAAGTGTATGCATGTTTGTTGGCAATAACGACATTTCTCAGGTCTGAGGGGGAAGCACTATATCTCTCAAGGGCCATGTGTATCGGTTTCCCCAATGTTGAATACCAGTGCCCGGAAAATTGTGCTTTCAATACCTAACAGTACAGCTCAAAATCCAGGACTTGGAGGCTGCGTTGTTTGTATGGTCTGGTCAAACCCTCCTAACTCATCCGTGAGGCCCCAGTGTCCCACACAAAAACAGACACAAGGGACTGTAGCTTGACAAAGAAAGCGTGGCCGGGCCAGACAGGGATGTTAGTAAAATAGTATAGCAGCTTGAGGACCATAATAATCTTGGGTGTAGAGAGCCTGCCCGACAGGGAGATGGGGACTTTAGCTGAAAGTGCCAGTTTGTACGCTAATGTCAGTAGGTATGCCTCATGATTGTCTGCCAATAGGGAGCGATGTGCTCGCAATATTATTATGCCCAAATATTTGAATTTATCTGGCACCAACCTAAACCCAGCCAGATATGTTGGGGCGTGAGTTATCTTGATTAATGGAAAGAGTTCTGATTTAGATTCATTGATACAGTATCCGGAATAGACCGAGAACCTGCGTACCTCTTCCAGGAGAGGAACCAAGTGTAGGGCTGTATTCTGTATGCAGAGTGGTGTGTTGTTGGCATAAAGTGAAATTAACTGCGTTGGACCTTGCATGTGCAGGCTGCAATGTATATGTTTGAGATGTATTATACAGGCGAGGGGCTCTATCGTGAAAGCAAACAACAGAGGGATAGCTAGCAGCCTTGTCTTGTACCACATCCTAGCAAGAATAAAGACAACAGGACACCTCCAGTACAGATCCTAGCAGAGGGGGTGCATATAGTAGATGGACAAACTGGAATAAATCACCACCCAGGCCCATCCGTCACAGAGTTGTAACTAAGAACTTCCAGGAGACAGAGTCAAAAGCCTTTTCAGCATCAAGGGCGGCAGTGACCGCCTGCACTTTTGGATCAATCTGGGCCAGTATGCCGAAGAGCCTGCGTAAGTTGAACGCTGTTGAGCATCCAGTGATGAATCCAGATTGGTCCGGTTGTACTATGTGCGACAAGTAAGGAAGGAGCGCGTGGACAGCAGCTTAGTGAATATTTTTCTGTCACAGTTAATCAGGGAAAGAGGTCTATATGAAGACATCTTCGTGGCGGGTCTATTTGGTTTCAGTAGCACCGTGATCACCGCTTCAGAAAGAGAAGGGGGGTAGCTAACCAAATTGGAGAGATTCCTCCCACAGTTGCAATAGTTTGGGGGCAAGAATATCACAACATTCTTTATAGAATTCAATGCTTAAACCATCTGGGCCAGGGCCCTTGCCGGACGGGAGTGACTTGATGGCCTCTATGATTTTGTCTGAAGTAAGTGGTTTGTTAAGTGCTAACTGTGCTTCTTGGGACCATACCGGGGGAGATATCTCAGAAACAATATGCCTCCAACTCAGCCTCAATACATTGGTATGAGTTAGAGTATAACGATTCGTAGTATTGTCAGAACTCGTCATTGATGGCCGCCGGGGCAGTGTGTAGAAGCCCAGAGGGCCCTTTAATGCCCATTATGTGCAGTATCCCTTTCTCAGACCGGACGGCATTCGCAAGGATCCGGCCCTGTCTATCTGCCTCCACATATCGCCTTGCCTGAATGGGTAGGTACATCAGTTTAACTTCCCTATCTGCCACGTCCTTGAACTTAGACAGATTGCCATTAATAAGTCCCAGAAGTGCGCAGTCTTGGGTGCTGCCGTACTCATTTTCGATTTTCTCGAGGTCCAGTTCCAAAGTGCCCAGTTCCCATCGTGTCTCCCTGAGGGCGCCCCTAGGAAATGGATATCCCTTCCCCTCTAACCCATACCTTAAAGGCCTCCAACACTCTGTGGTGATATTGCACTTAGCCGTTGTTTCTTTTAAAAAAATATGTCGCTCCCTCACTGAGCATACCTAAAAAAACTTGGTCTAGTAGACATGATGAGGGCATACGCTACGGGGGGCGATGAGCAGGAGATCCATCCCACCTCATGTAAGTGTAGTGCGAGAGTGGTCTGAAATTGTTTGGGGAAGAATCCTACAGTCGTATATTTGTGGCGTTAGCATGGAGGATGCCAGCCAATAATCTATCCTGGAGTGAGCATCATGAACTGTCAAGTAGTAAGTATACTCACGTGTATCAGGGTTGCAGTCTCTCCAAACATCCACTAATTCAAGGTGTCGCATGATCTGCAACACAGTGTGTCCAGGCTTGTTAAGGGCTTGTTTGGTCATCCCGGACTAGGATTAAATTAAAGTCTCCACCCCAAATGATATGTGTGTTGTCTGCCCTTGTTAGGATGCCCATTATCTGGCTCTAGAATTTGGGGTCATCGATATTAGGACCATATGTGTTTACAAGAGTTGTGTTAACCCATACTAACACTCCCCACAGTATCACATATCTCCCAAATGGGTCTATACAGCGTTTGGACCCAGGAAGGGAACAGAGCAGTGTATTAGTGTCATCACGCCTCTAGATTACGAAGAGTAATCAGGTTATCCTCTCTGTGGCCCCAGCTAGTAGCAAACCCTATGTTGGTTTTCCCTTGGGCGTGTCTCTTGAAGCATTATTACTTTCAGGGCTTGTCGATTAATGTACGCTATAAACATGCATGATTTGATGGGGCGATTAAGCCCACAAATGTTCCATGACTTGAATGAAATTTTCTGATCCAAAGTGTTATGTAGTTGAATAATGGGCCAACCTCAATATAGCCGCGTTCAGTGGAAAGTGGTGTTGTGTAGTAGAGGAGAGGTCTGCACTGGTTTTAAATGTAATAGTCAATAACATCATAGTACAATCTGTAAAACTACTGTGTGTCATACATCCCCAACTTAACCTGGTTCCCTCCAACCCCCACCACCCACATCAACATTCCCAACTTGACAATGGATTCCCTTAACCCAACAAACATGTTTGAGCACTTCACGGGGGACCCCGTGAGCAGGTATCAAAACTCACGAGACGGTTCAACTCTGCAACCAGCCCGCCCGCAAAATAAAATGATATATCCACAATTACTAAATTGAAAGGGCACAGTTTGCACTATGTTGATCAGTCGTTTTCCATAATGTCAGGGTCATTGTTGCGTGGGCAGGGGCTGCCACCGCCATCTCTCTCTCGCCTCGGGACCGGTATGGAAATTGAGGCTTCGATGTAGGCCGTTGCCTCTGCAGGAGTCTCAAAGAAGTGGGCATGCCCGCCATACTGGATGCACAGTTTTGCAGGGAACAGAAGTGCGTATGGGATGTGTCTCATGCGTAGCAGTTTCTTAACAGCATTGTATGACTTGCGGAGAGCTTGGACAGCAGCAGAAAAATCTGGGTAAATATGTATGTCGGCTGATTCTTGCCAGGCGAAGGATGAGATCCATGTCTCAGTAGTTGAGTAGTCTAGCCAGGGTTGTTCGAGGAGGAGCACCTGGTTTGGGGACCGGAGCCAACACTCGATGTGCCCTCTCTACAAGGAAGTGTTGAGAGAATTGTGAGGAGTCAAGCGGCGCTTTCAAGAGGTTTTCCACAAACTGTTCCATCGGGCCCTTGCAGTCCACCCTCTGGGATTCCAATGATATGAATATTATTGCGCCGTCAGTGCGATTCCAAATCCTCGCAATCGTTGTGGAACCTATTCATCTCCTGCTGTAGCTGAGCTATATCCCAATCGTGTTTATTGATTTTATCCTCTGATTCACTGATCCTCGTTTCAGCCACTGTAATACATGCAGAGAACCTATTATGGAGACAATGTCATCTACTTTCGTGTTGACTAAAAAAAAATCTGCTCTGCATGGCGGCAAGCAAGTGGTCATTCCTTCTAGATCCGGAGGCTGAGGGTTGCTCATCCTCAGGTGTCCGGTCAATGGCCTACGGGTTTTGTCGGGGGTGTTTGCGCAGGAGTCTATGGGGGCCTTTTTCTTTACACCGGAGCCCTTTCTCATGTTGTCTTGTTGCAGGGACCCAGCTAGGAACTTTGGTGGGGAACAGGAGACAAGGAGTCCTTTAGTATAGTCTGGCAGGAGGCCATCCAATGTGATATTGTCTCAGTTATTTCCCAATACACGGTCAACCTATTAGTATACTTGCTAGTGCATTGAGAGGGTAGCGATGACTTATGCCTCTTTAGTTGATGTAGTGTGGCGGGCCAACTCGTAAGTACTACTTTGCCGCAGGAGTTACTTCATCCGACCATGCGGTGTCGACTGGGACTCATGATAGAGGTATCCTGTGCCGCAAAGTGATCATTACACAATGGTGGGTGACAGGGGTGTACCTGGACTCACTGGGCTATGGCCGTCAAGACCACTGTCAATCAAGGATCTTTCACTGTGGGATGTGTCTCTAGGCACCTACCCTATAATCGGTAATACCCTTTACACCTCCTGGGCTCAGCACCTCGGCTCCACTGCCGGACCACCTGTGATGCAGCCTGCACACATGTTGGATATTTGCGTAGGTCTGGAGTAATATCTCAGAAATGCACAAAGCCCCACAACACACCAAGGCTTCCCAGATTGCCCTCCACTCCCCCAGATCACAAGCCAGACAGAAGTTTCACGAACCCGGCTCTTCTGAATAATGCTTCCAATCTTTCCCGGCATGGGTTAAAGCCAGAGCGGGAGGTCTCACTAAAGTCTATCCCTCACAGGTGCCTGCAGACTTAACTGCACAATTTAAGCTACCAGGTTCAAGTGCTGATGGTAGGCCACATCCACCCACCTCTAGTAGTTCTGCCTCACTTGGCTGTCCGGTAGTGCTGGCAAAAGGAGTGAAAGGCGAGAGTGCCAGTAGCAGTCCGGCCCTGAAGCGGAGCAGTCCCAGCACAGGAGGCACGCAGGGGAGCACGATGTGTGGAAGTAGGTTTTCTAGGAGTCCGGATCAGGTGCTGGGAGGCTTCAAAAATGCAGGGCGAGCTGCCACTCAGGGAGCAGCTTGCAACAATAGAGCAGGAGGGCAGTTTAGGAGCCGAGATTCATGGGTTGGTGCGTCGGTATCTCGGGGAGTCGCTATAAACAGGATCAGTTCCTATGGTGGTGTGACGGAGGATTGTAGCCATGGGTTGGGAGCACGTCATCCAGCACTCACAGTACACTGTGACCCAAGACAGGGTGCCCAGTGCAGAGCAAGTACCAGGGTCGTGTTGCTGAGTGAAATGTGCTCCTGTGCTCAGTCCCCAGTGCGGCCGCCAGCTACAACAGTCAGGTCTCCTTTGTCCAACCGCGGCCCCCACAGTGAGATTTTTGGGGGGGGCGCAGCCACAGTGGCCATGCCAGTGACCACCTCTACAGCGCGGGTCCGGTTAGTCATGTATAACACATGGATGCCAGATGGTGAGTGTTGCTTCAGCTCCCCACAGCAGAGGTGAACTGAGAGGAGGCACAAGGGCCCCACCTGGGTCCCAAGCGGTGTTCCTTATCTGTTTGTGTGTGGATCCTACGTGGCACAACACTCCCGGGCAGGGCATCGTCTCTCAGTCGCTCCAAAGTAGGAATGATGTCGATGCACCAGGATTCTTCATTGGTGGGCCCCCGTCACTCCTCTCGTCTCCACATGGATATTCCCTGGGTCTCGTTGCAGGGCTCACGTTCACTGCTTTAGCAGCCACAGCCGTGTGTGATCAGGCAGCAACCTCAGCGGCTCCGTGTTATACAGAGGTGGGCCTAACTTTGGATGTCTTCTGAGCTGCGGTCACTCTATGGTTTTGCCTGGGTGTTGCTCTGCGGGTGCCATGTCCATTTCGCCGCCCCGGGTAGGTGCAAAATGTTCGAAATTGTGGATAGTGAAGGAGTATTATGCGTTTAGGATTATACATGGCCGCAGCTCCAAGATTATGCAGCCATCTTCACGGCTGCTCAAATGCACCCCCCCCCCAATATCCTACATGCTTTTGGAGGTTGTAACCCACCATGGAAATAGATAAATCACCCAACAAGCCCCTTACCCGCCTATATAATTCTATGGGCTCTCACCTGCCCAAAACAAAATCATCTTCTTTCATCCACCATTGGGATCTAACAGGTTAAGAGGTATGTTTTATGCTCATTCCTCCAAAGAAAAAGACGGACTGCTACAACCTACAGATGCAGATCACTGTTAACTTTGAGATGCCTTGAAAAAAGCCCAATTCCATGAATCCAACTATGACTCCATGTTCTAGGGGAACAGATGCATTCATGTATCACAGAGATTGAAGTGGAATGCAGGCCCTGGCTTCTAGGTATGTAAACGGCACACACCAACAAGGTTGGACCTTGCTACCTGCTTGCAGACATACATACACGAGCATATGATGGTATTAGAATAGAAGCCCCCAACCCTAATTGAAGAAGGAGCTATGCTTGAATTTTTGTCACAAACGCCAGATGTTTAATCTCAGAGTTAGAAAGTACCAGACCACCACTCATATTTGCCAAATGAGGTCATTGGTAGCGCTATTTCATGACATCACCAGATAGGAAACACAGAAATACAATCGTAAAAACAACTTAGAACACTATTTCCCTGCTATGTGACCTGTCTCTGGAGAAAGTTATCAATGCAGACCAGACTGGACCCCTCCACCTTACACTTCTGGAAGTACCAGAGACCATACTCTTCCAAGACTGTCCTGCCACTTTCTGTTCAGTTCACTCAAGCATACGCCCCCTACGTGCACCCCTGCTCTTCTCCAACTTCACATTCCCGCTACTGGTTTGTGCCCTCTACTTACAGTGCTCCATTGCTTCCAAGTTAGGTTTGCAATGTATGCATCAAATACCATCCAATACAATATATAAGGAATCCTCAGACCCAGATGTAATTGGCCACAGATGTACAGAGTGCCATAATGCACTGCAACTCATTTCACTATGGGGTTATATTCACAAAAGGGGATCTTGATGATTGTCTGGTGAACCCCACTTAAATCAGATAGATGGCTTGGGAGTGCTCAGCAAAATGACTCTGGGCAGCACAGGTGAGAATTGTAGACACAGGAAACGACACGGGAAACGTCTTTGTGAATACATTACTCATGGCTATGGATGGCTTTATTTCTACTCAGTTTCACCATAGAATTGGGTACCCACATAACCATTGACAGCTCTAGATACATCTTCAGAACTATACTGAAGAACTGTCCATACAAATACCCAAAGCATCATTGGTACGATTCAAAGTGGAATTTGCTGTCTAAGCAATAGAAGATGCCTTGAAATACATCCTGGGAACGATGTCTCATACTTAAGTGCTGTGCTGCATGCTTTGGCCATAGAGAGAAATGCTCCAATGTGAAGGAGGATTGATGAATCTGTCAATGACATGTGTAATCGAAAGTATTGTATCATACTCTCCTTCTTCTATATGATTAGTCCACAGCCACAAGTGGTTTCTTCAATTATGTTTACTCCACATGCCATTTAGAAAAGGACGGTTACGGGATACAGTCACAGTCCTCCTCCCTTCTTGACCTTCTTCTTCTCTCTCCATTGTAGACCCCACCATTACATCTCTCATCAAAATGTTGCAAGAAAGAAAAAGAACACAACATATCCTTCCCTCACCACTATTACACCAAAAGCCATTACACCTTTGCCTTTGCCACTCTGCTCAAATTCCACCAATGTCTTTAACTTTCTTGTACCCTTAACAATCTTAATTGGTTGCTGAATTTAGAACTTGGTGTACGTACATTGAAAGGTACCCTTATCCCCACACAATCACCCTCTTTAATACCAACATAACCTGTTCTCTAATTGATGTCATAATTCCTCTTCATCCTTTCTCTCCTCTATGTATTTCACATCACCCTCACATTGACATCACCTGCTCCTCTCTTAAATAAATCCTCCATCCATCCACACAGGAAAGCTTGTGTCTATAAATCTATAAAACATCTTCCCTACATTATTTCGAGAGGAGATGTATTAGTAACTGAATGTTTCCTTGTTCTATATGCATATAACGTATTCCTAATTTCCTCATAAAGGACCAACCTTTATTCTCTCGTCAATTGTATCACATTCTTCCCCGCCCTATTGAATCTCTGCACTAAACCATTGGCTGGTGCATGATATAAAGGTGTAGTGATTTGTTTAATTCCTTTCTTATTCATAAAATGCATCAAACAAATTGTGTTGCATCATCAGTTAATGTTATTTGTACCATGCACTATAACTACCGCAGTGGTCTTCTGGCGCTCTGCCAGATCTGAAAATGAAAGGGGGTAGGGTGTGAGTTAGTGGGAACGGACCGGAGAAGTGCAAGAGAGCAGTGATGTGCTGTTGGCAGCTTCAGTTCGGTTAACACTGTTCGCTGAGCTTGGGGTGCTTTCCGGTCGGTAGACGTTGTGTGAAGCTTTGTGTGGTTTGTTTTGTTGTTGCGGTGTAGTGAAGTTGGTGTGGCATGTTGTACTTTAGGGTTGTGGTTGTGTTTGATTAGAGTTTGAGAGGTTTATGTAGAGGTGTGAAATCAGTGACAATTTATTTTGGAATTCCTACCCTTTGAAAAATGTCCTCCAAAAATGTTATGACCGTTTCAGTGTTCACTTCACTAACAAACTTTACTTCCACTCAATAACTGTAATACTCAACTAACACCAATACATTCCTTTTCTCAGCTCTTTAGACATGAAATGGCCCTGTTATGTCCATGGCAACCCTTGACCATGGTTTTTTTTGGGATTTTAGGCGGTATAAGTAGTGGTGCGCTTGTAACCAGAATTTTCTCACTCTCATTGCACTGAGCGCTCTCGCTGACATATCAGTCAACATCCGTGTCCATACCGGTCACCAGAAATTCTCCCTCCCCAAACTCTTCATGTCAGTCATTCCGGAATTGCCAATATGTCCATTGGCAGGGGTGACTCCTTTCACACGTTCTGGAGGTACCACTCTCTCACCTCTTCTCAAAATACCACCCTCAGTGGATAACTCTTCACTTATCATTCCAAATGATCTTATATTACTTTTCTAATATTTATTCAAGGGCCACCCTTCAACAATGTATACATGTAGCTCTTTAAGAATCTATTGGGGTGGTCAGTAAAGCTCCCAATGAGAAAGAGGGGTTCACGTTGGCTGCGCCATATTGGTGAAAAGGGCGAAAGGCGATGGTGATGCGATGTTGCAATTTAACATGTTTTTAGTGTAGTTAACGGGAATTGGATATCTGTTACTTTTAGTTTTACTTTGTGTTTAAGTTGATAAACTTAAGATTTGCACGCATGCAGCAAGGTACAAGTCAAAACTGCTGATCCAATACAAATGCACTGTAGGTGTGGTGTGCCACATAGTGTCTAGAAGTTGAGCAGTGAGGAACCTTATAGGCACATATGGGAAAAGAGATTTGCAATGGAGAAGTCACTGTGAGAGGATGCAGTAGTCTTGAACATACATGCATAGACATTCATATATGAGGGACTATAAGGGACATATGCGTTAAATATACAAATCTGTAGGCCGCAAAGCACTCTCATTAGCTAGGATTTGTGAGACCCAGGAGCCTGGATTGGCGAGATATGTGACTGGGAAATTGGTTTAGCAAGGTTGAAGGCTGAGGGAAGGCTGAACAGCTGTGATAACATCAGATGGTCAGCTATGGGCATTCTTACACAATTGTGCCCAACATTCTTCTTCAAATTTCAAATGATATCCATTCTTGCTGCACTAAATGGCAAATTACTTTTCAGGACTCTTTGCTAGTGACCCATCTTATTCTGTTTTATCGGTTATTTCTTTTGTTCTTTCTCTTTGTTGCTCTTTGCATGCATTCATTATTTAGTGCAATTGAGTTTATTCCACATTTCTCTCCACAAACATAGTTTCTACTACGCAAAACATTCCAATGCACCTTGCTTCTTGAACATCAGAGCCAAGACAAAACTTCAATGCTTACTTGAAAAAAATACTAAATGAACAAAACAAGATTCCTAAATTACCTGTGTACCTGAGCACCACTAAATAAACAATTGATTTGCATTCAGGTCTACGTCTTATGTCTCCCAATCTTTACAAAATAAAGTCTCTTTTTTGTAGCAATCAGACATTCGGTAGTCCTATAATCCCACCAGGACGATTTACTATGTTGGGACCCTTGCACTGTACGTCTGTCCTCTTTTGTCCCACTCATAGCATTTCATATTTTGTATCCCAGTGATGTCTACCTGTGTTCAGGCTCTTTCTTGTTTATTATTGCAACAAGCTGCTTGTCAATGCAAGAGTTTTTTTCAAACTCTTCATTGTTCAAATGAAGACCCACCGGCAGTGTGCTTCAGAAAAGCCCCTTCTACTGCTGATCTGTTTGGTGCTGTACACAGCATATCCTTTATTTTCATTTGAGAGGCTGCTCATGTGCCGCTCAATTTCATTGCACCACATGTCTGTGTTGCACAGTGTTCAGTAGATTTTGGCTCTGTGGATCCACTTGTCCTCGCAGTTGCTAACCGCCATCAATGTTGTAGAAGCAATGGGCAGGCTCAGGTTTGATGACTTGGCACTATTGTGGAAAGCAGATGCAATCATTTTAAGTAAATGGCAGCCTGTTATTCATTCTCCAGGGAAGTCCAGCCATCTGTTTGTGACTGAGTGATAAACCTGATTTAAGGTCTGCTCAAGGGCAGATCATTGTTGGTAGTCATGTAGAATGGAGTGACACAAGGACACCAGTAAGTCTGGACAGGTAAGATATTTATCACTAGTTCAAAGGGAGCTTGTTTTTGTACCCCTCTGCATATCGTTAATGTGTCCTTTCAAACCATGTGCATCACATCCAGATTTAGATATTCCAGGGCAGCTAGTACTTGTAATGAATTATGTTTGTGTGTGAATGTGTAATTATGGGACAACGTCATGACCTACCATGGAACGATCCCAAAAAGGGGTGTGCTTGAGATGATGATGGTAGTTAAATAAAGGGGACCAATGAGAGTGTGGGAATTAAAGGAGTTTGGATTTTTTTGTATAGGTTTGCCCAATCATGTGTGGGGGGATGAATTGTAATACAATATGTGGGAGTGTTTTAACTGTTACAAAATGTATAAAATGTGTCAACTTTTGTGGTTCGAGGAGACGAGTTTGACTCTACAGCGTCATCTAGCTCCTCACAGCCGTTTGTACAATAAACTTGATTTACTGACAAACGTGCACTCACTTCTCAAGTGGTGTGCCTACTTTAGGTTAAGGCAGTGGTATTCAAACTGCGGGGCATGCCCCCCTGGGGGGCTATGGCCTCATTCCCAGGGGGCACAGGGCACAAGTCTGACATTTTTTAAAACAAGTTTTAATTTTCTTTTTTATTAAACAGAAGGGTGGAAAGAAAAAGCTGGCCTAGGATGGAACATCCATGTGTATGCATAACCTATTTTACCATGGCCCCCACCACACATGCTCAGTGTGGTGGGGCTTGGTTTAGGGTCAGAATGGCTGACCAAGGAAATAGACACCCTCATATCTATGTCATGATGTCAGCCGTGACATCATCAGCGTTCTTCGAGGTTGCACTCAGTCAACTTGTTCAATTAATGACAGCTGTATCTCTTCAATACTGTCACCTGTGGGTGGTCTGAACAGTTGTCTGAGTGAATAGCGCTTCTCACACCCATGATACACCAATAACTGGAAGGAAGGGCCCAGAAGCGATCTACATCTCTCGGTTCGCTGTCACTGGTCTGTGAGTGGGATGGGTGTATCGAGGGCCATGTTTGCTTCTCCCTCTTCAATCCCCCCTCTGGTCGACTATTCGAACACACTTACTTGACAACATTCCCTGTTCACATGTTACCTATGGATCGTCTAAGTTCCAGGTCATATAGCTGCAATCTCCATTGGTTTTGCAGCACACCCATCTTCCCCAAAAGTTGTGTGGATCTGGGGGAACGGAGACTGGTGTACCTGGTGGGAACAGAGCACACTGCTTCAAGTGTGATTGCAACACACATTCGTCTTTATGTCCAATAATATTTTCATCCCTATTGTTTTTTCAGTAATGTTCTTGCGGTACAGGAGACATTGACCAAATTTAAAAGTCTGACCCCACCAAAATACCTAAAACAAACACCACGAAAAGTTCGGACTACCAAAGGTCTGAACTTTTCGTGGTGTGAGTTTAGGTGTTTCAGTGGGGTCTGACTTGGGGCTGGGGGATTGTCCCCCACAACCCCTGCTCACTGTAGTGAGCGGTGTGTTGTGGGGGACAACACCGCCAAATGAAAAAGAAAAAAAAAAGAAAATCCAGGGGCTGCAGGGGTGTCCCCCGCAACACCCCGCTCACTATACTTTACAGTACAGTGAGCGGGGCTTGCGGGGGAAATCCCTGCAGCTTCTGAAAAAAAAGAAAAAGGAAAAAGAACCCTGCAGTGCCGGTTCCCGATCACGGAAGTGAAAGGGAACTGGTGCCGCAGGGACACAGCGCGTCTTCGAAGGTAAGTAGGATGGGGGTGTGTTGGGTGTGTGGGTGTCGGTGGGTGTGTGGGTGTGTAGGGGTTTTAAATGTGTGTTCGCATGGGAAATGTACAAACCTTTAGTGGTTTGTGCATTTCACATGCAAACTTTTCCGTTGCAGACTTTTCCGCGACAGACAAATCACGTAGAACCGATTATGCTATAGCTACTCTGATAACACAGATGGCAAATCACACTAGCACAAAGGCTGCTATCAGCACTTTCAGTCCACAAGCCATCCATGATGGTATCCAGGAAAAGATGTATGTCAGTCAATCATCATCTTCTCTAATTGGGTTTGTCACTGCCTGCATGTTAGTATACAGGTCTGATAACTGTAAGTGTCCCATATTTTCAATTGTGGGAAGGCATATACGTGCATCAAGAAGGCCTTCGAAAGCTGTGAGAAGATCCAGAACAAATCTGTTATGTAAGATCATCAATCTGACAGCTCTCAACTTTTGTTTGATAGAGTTAAACCACTTCAAGGCTGAGTTTATCATCTGCAATATTTCCCATCTGGTGATCTGGAGCCATTAGGCATTGACATTAGCTTAACCTCCTGGAACCACAGACGCAAACAACATCTCTGCCTTGACAAATAATCTGTGTTCTGGTGGTATCAAGACTAGTGCCTCTTCCATCTTTGTCAACACAATGTTTCCTCCCTTTACTCTAATTAACTCCACAGACCTTTTCTTCCTTTGGTGTGTATTCATTTTGTGGAACCCATCTAGTTGTATGGGCCTCATTACGAGTTTGGAGGTAGCCATGGAGCTATTGGCTGCCTCCAAACTGGGCTCCTTTTCCGGGTTCCTGCAATGGGGACTTACCAGGACATTCCGACATAGGAGGACCCGGTAAGTCCTCCTTGGAGGAACCATTCCCCATTCCCATTTGAGCCCCCATAGGGCTCAATGGGTATGGGGATGGAGGTAACAACGGGCACATTATAAGTGTCCCGTTGTTACCTCCTTCTTCCCCTCGCAGGACCCGTAAAGCACGCCTGGTTTTACCAGTTGTCCGATCCGGGTCCCGCAATGGGAACCCTGTGATCAGCCCTGACGGAATGAAGGGGGCTGGTCCCTTACCGGGCCCCTTCATTCCGTGGCCGCAAGCCTCGTAAGGAGGCCCTATGTCTTTTTGAGTAACTGCCAAGGCTGTTGTGTTCAGTTGCACCAGAGAGCATATTCCTCCCCATTTTGACGTTAATTACATGTATGACTTTGACCCACAAGCGCAGTAGTGATCCATTAGCACTGCAGTACTGGCCCTCATACTTGGTATCTTTGATATTCAATTGCATCCTTGGTTCTCTCCAACCTGTACTAGACCATCATTCTGGAAACACAATGATGCATTCTCGAGTGGTATGATTGGCATGGGACCTGCTTCAAATTCCACCAAGCTGAGCAGTTTTGCACTTGCTGCCCACTTCTTGAGGCAATAGTTATTTCCCTTCAGCACCACTTATACTGAAACTGACAGTAGTGCATGTGCTTTGCACCCTATCATTCATTCCTTCCATCCTTCTCCTGTGAATATGTGTCCCTACACTAGTAGCTGAGGTCTTTCCCAGCATCCTGGCATTCCTCTCATCTCTCTATGTGCTGTCTTTGGGCATTGCAACTCATTTTGTGTCACTATTTTGGCTTCTCCTTTGTTCAGACTGTCAGGAACGTATTCTCTTGTTTTGTCAGTGCTCCAATATTCATCTATCATTTCCTGAGTCTTGATGTAGCTATCTTCATACAGCAACATCTGCTGCAACATCCACCTTAGTGTAGCACATCTTCCTTGGATCCAGCCTCTTGTGCAGAGCGACGGGTGCATTAGGCATTGCACTCTGGCTGTTGGGATTTTTGTTGCTATGAATGTTCTGAAGGTACTCATGGCATAGGGTATGAGAGAGAACACATATCAGCTCTCCTTCGTTGTCTCTCTCCCCACCTTGGTCATGTGCTGATACCACACATTGGGCCTCATTCCGAGTATGGCGGTAAGGGATAGCGGCCACCGCTAACGAGAGCGGTGGCGGTAATCCCTTACCGCCATACTCCGAGTTCCCTTAGCGCCATGGTGCTTTTAACACCTGCTTTTAGCAGGCGTTAAATACCATGGCGCTAAGGGACCTTGATGTTAATTACGCCACCGTAATTTACGGTGGCGTAATTGACGCCTTCCCCACTCCCATTATGCCCTATGGGGCAAGAATGGGAATGGGGAAGGGTAAATGGGGATTGGGGAATTACCGCCCCGCCAACCTTGGAATGGGGCGGTAATTCCGCCAACCACCAAGGTGCTGCCGGTCCGGGTACGGCGTCAACCAAGGCGTTAATAGCGCCGTACTCGGAATGAGGCCCATTGTTTGACACGTGGGCCAAATCGGCTAGGTATGCGTTTATGTGTTCAAAATGTATAAATGTGCTTTAGCTGAGTCTTTTTACTTCTCGGGCAGCGCTGGTCATTCACCCAGATGTGGCTCCAGTAAGAGTAGGGATAGGAGTTTTGTTTTGCATGTACCAAAGCGTGTGCCTGAGCCAGTACAACCTTTTGTAGTGCAAAGAGGGTAAAGAAGTCGAGACAACAGAAAGCAAAACATAGCAACACAGATCACCTCGCCACAGCTTCCATTATCTGTAATGCCAGAATTCTTTTATATTGTCCATAGAGTTCATTAGACCACTTTAAAAAGTCTTTGGAATGCATCATTACTATTTTGTTGTGTTAGTCAAGCTCTCCTGTGGTACTACTGAGTCAGTGCAGCAAAAAACAATCACTCTCAGACAAACTGCACGTTGGTACTAAAAAGCAATGCAATGACAGGTGTATCACCTCGAGTTAATATTGGGTAGGTGTGTGCACACATAGAGAAGAAAAGCATAGATGAACACCTTAGGAGGTATCATCTGTCTGGATTTGGATACAAGATTGGAAAAGTGCTTCGGAAAGTTTATGCAGGTATAGAACTAACAGCCAAAATCAGCAAAAATGTTCATGATGATTACCTGGTCTAAGGAAAAGATAGTGTGCTTAGTCTAACTTTTCATTTTGTTTTTGTCTCGCTCTAGTCTTTGATCGGGTTTGTATTCTCCAAAGTGTTTCTTCTTCTTGTTCTTCTTGTGTCAAATTATCTAATTGTTGGGCCGAGAGGGTCTCACCTCTGCAGGGCTCGATGTGTCCGATATAGTTCCATGCCTTCTTTCCGACAAGCTTGACTTCTTTGTCTGTTGCTTGTTTTATGGAGTAGGGGCCCTCAAACCTAGGCTTGTAACAGGACCAAACAAAATGACATAGATACAATTGGTCTCCCGGATAAAAAAGGTGGTTGCTTAAGCAGTTCAGATTCTTTTACCGGTGCATTAACTTCCTCATCCTTCTTCGACCTCGCCCGCCGGGATTGACGCTGCTGAGAGAAAAAAGAAGCACTAGCCATCATTAAAGCGAGATATTCGCACACACATTTCATCACCTAAGAAAGTGGCTGTACTTTGGGAATCAGTGAATGCTCTAATGGGAGTCACATACATCATCCTGTCACCACCTTATGAAGGGGTTAAATGGTGGTCAGATCCAGGTTTATTGCAGAATGCGAACAAGGCTAAGGACAGGCAATGTAGCCATCCCTTCTTTAAGTTTTATTTTTATTTTGGCTATTTATTCCTTCTGCAAGCCACTGATGAATTCACAGATTCAATTTGCATGCAGGTAATAAGCACAGGAAAATGTATGCGTAATCCCCAGCAGGGCTGTTATGTGCTCAAAGGTTTTGTTTACAAAGTGAGGCCCATTGTCTGAATGCAGGACCTCACACCCCCCATCATGGGAACATCTCTCTGATAAGGAATTTCACAGCACTGAGGGCATCAGTGTGAGAGCATGGTCCACCTTCGCTGCAGCGAGAAAAAGGGCATACGACTACGATCCTATACCTATATCCTTGGCACACTTGTATCATGACCACATAATCTAAGTGGAGATTTGGGAAAGGCCTATTAGGGCGTGCTATTGCTACTCACACTTTGTGCAACTTGTGACCGCATTGAACTTTTTTCAAACTATGCATTTATCCATAAAAGTGGCGATATATTCTTCCAGATTGGACAGAACCAATCTTCCCCAATATGTGCAGCAAGAACATCCTTACTAACGTGAGTGGGTAGTGCAGTTGCGTGAACACAATCTGCAACAATGCAGTAGAATCACCAGCTTTCCTGTGCTCTCCTGTTGCATCTGTAGGGGACATTGGACATCCTCTCTTCTCTCACAGCTCCTTCTCCTCTATTGGTTCTCACCCCTGAAACTCTACTATTTTGGTAACAATCAGTGAACTATACCGTTCTCTGTTACGCATGGGTATGCGTGTGCTAGATGGGGTGTCAAACTCACTATTTCTGTAAAATATGCTGCTGGCTTTGCTTCTGTGTCTGCAGCTTTGTTGCTGTGGCAGATCATGTTCTCACCCTCGTGTGTGCCTGGCACTTCATGACTGCTTTTGGCTGATGGGATTTGTAGTGCATCTATGAGTCTAGCTAATAGGGGTGCGTGCTGCATTGGTGTGTCATCAGCGCATCGATAGCCCCTCCTTTTCCAACTTGGCACTCAGGCATGTACTGTGGACATCAGGTAGACGGAGTCAGAGTAGACAGTGATCTCCTCATACTCATGCATTTCTAACATAATTATAAGAGCTACTAATTCTGGTGCTTGTGCTGAAATATGTGAAGGCAATCTTGTGCCGGTCACTACTTCAACTGTCTGTATTTTACTACAGCCGTCCAAGTATGTCTCTCCCCTGTTGTCTGGACTATAGTTGAAGACCTGTCAATAAAGAGTGATTCCCCTCCTTTCTCTCCTGCTATTGGGATGTCGTCATATTGTTCTGTTTATTTGGTAAAGTTGTGTACATAGTCTCCCTCCTCTACTGGTTCAGCTATAAATATTGCTGGGTTTACAATTTTGCACCTCTCTATTTTTATCGCTGAATTCAAGATGATCACCTCATATCTGGATGTTCTCTGCATGGTCAATGTGCTCTTGGACTTTTTAAGGATAACAAAAAAGGACATGCTCCACGTGAAGTGTGGTACTTCAACCCATTGTGATATTCACAGATCTCTCTACTGCAAATGCAGCAGCAGCCAGTGCTTGCTCACAAGGTTAGTGTCCTCTCATTACTTGGTCTAAATGCCCACTATAGTAAGCCATTGGTTTGTGCCCTAAGGTAGTTTTCTTTGTGAGCACCGCTGTTATCAATACTCCATTGCAGTGTGAGAACAAGGAAAACTCCTCACTGTAATCGGGAATCAAAAGCACTGGGGCCATGCATATTGCATCTTTTAGTTCTTCAAATGTTTCAGGAATCTTCTGTGTCCATGTTAGTGTACCATCCCTCCTCTAAGCCTCGCAGAGCCTGCTTAAAAGGGATCTTGTGTATGTGCTATAATCAAACACTCAGGCCCTGCAATAATTATACAGACCTAAGAATTGCTGCATTTCACTTACCGTCGGTGCAGGTGGCGTTCTGAAGATTGCCTCCACTCTTTCAGGTGTTACCTTCCTACCTTCCTGTGATATTATCTGTCCAATGTACAACTCCTCGCTTTGGCCATATTGCAGTATCACCTTGTCCACCTTGTAACCCTTCTCTGCTAAAACTGTCAGCAACTGTACTGAATCTTTTCGACACTGTTCTTCTCATCTGCTGTAAACCAGATATAAGCTATGTACTGAATGACTGTCCTGTCCAGATGTATGTTCCCCCGGTCCATTTGGACAACCCTATTGAATATAGAGGGTGATTCATAGTACACCTGAGGGAGCTTCATGTATTTCCTCTTTTTATTTCTTTATAGAAATTATGTCAGATCCTGTGATTCCTCATGAAGTGGTACAGCAAAGAAAGCTTTCAGTATGTCACTGGATTCGGAACTAATGGGAACTCTGCTTTAACAATATGGGTCAAAGGATGCAAGTCCTGAATAAAACACCACAATCCCCCTGTCACCTTCTTCACAGGGTACAGAGCCATATTAAACTGTGATTCCAAAGGCACAAAAATCCCTTGCTGCATTAACATGGAATTTGTTTAAAAAATGCCTTTGTCTTCCTCCCTGGACAAAAGATATTATTTTGCCTTTGGTAAAATAACCCCTGGCTTAAGCTTGATTTTCATAACTCCTACTCCCTTTAGCAGGCCAAAGTCATATGGGCTGTTGGGCCATATTATACTAAGCACTTGTGATAGGTCTTCTTCTAGGAATGGCAGTGGTGCCTTTTTCAGTAAGGTAATTCTCTTGGGTACTTCCCTATAATAGATTTTCACCCAATGGGTAATGTTCATAAAGAACACTGTCTCGAGATCTAAACGGTCATCTGAGAACAGTTCTTTGTCTGTCAAGTCAGTCAATCCGTGGTTTTCTCCTACCGTGATTACTGCTATCCACAACCGTTCTGTGTCCTCAGTCCCGTGCAGTACTAACCTCTCATCCCTCCCTATAACCGTCTTTGGTTCTAGTAGGAACACTTGTCCCTCCTTTTCATCTAATTGGATCTCTGGTCTAAACAAAATGTATCTGCACTAATTTCAGTTATTCCTGCTTCCTTTCCTTGTGTTTCTTTCTCTTTACTATAGTCAGCTGAATTTATAACCATGGCTTCGCTTCCATACCCACAAATTTCTTCATTTGCCTCTTTAACTGCTCTGGTAGTCCTTGGCTTAATTTGTGATAGAGTAACCCCACTGTTTTATCCCACGTATTGGGTAAACAAAGCAGTTTGCCCTGTATCCCTGGAAGTCATGTTAATAGTACTTCTAATCCATATAGGAATAACTCAGGGCTCACCGCCACATCTCTCTGTACAGTCTGCCCACAGAATGCCTGAATGAGTTCACATACGTTAATGTTGTGAATCCCTGGGATTGAGCATACTATCCCCTGCTCGGTGAAAGAAATGGTCATGTTAAGTCAGCTCATCATGTCTTTATACCATATAGAAATTATAAGCTCATCAGTGAAAGAAACCAAGTCTGTAGCTCCAGAAAATCCCTGTGTATTCAAGACAATGCCTGAAATCGGGTATCTCCCTTCCCTAATACAGGATCTGGTCACCACCGTATGTACTAGAAAAGAGAAGGTCTTGTCACCTATGGTCACACCTACATGTCGTTCTTCATTTGGGTCAGGTTTAACGGATAGGATTGAACATATCAGGTCCATCTGTGGGCTACCTTATTGTGGGTATAGAGTCATCCCTGTCCCTGTGAAGAGGTTACCCACACCATGGTTGCCCTAGTTTCTGTGTGGGAGTCTGCATTGTAGAGTCTGTGTGTCTCGTGGCTACAATATTCTGCTGTGCTAGTGCTTGCTGCACAGGTTGTGGTGGCTGCATTTACTCTTGTGTCTGCAGTGTGTGCACCATGGGCTGTTGTGACTGTACCGGTGCGCCTTGTGTTGATGACAGTTGTGGCACATATGTCTGAGTCTGCATGTGTTCTTGGCATTATAGTCTGCTTGTTCCATCTGATATGCTGGCTTGTATGTCATGCCCACACTCTACTGTGCTCAACCCCTGCTCCTGCATAGTCGAGCTATGCGACCTATTCTATCACACTTCTAGCATTGTGGCTGACCCCTGATGGGTCTCTGCTGTCCTCCATTAAACCTGTCTCCACCCTGCTGCATTGTTTGTCCAAATCCATCTCCTGGGGCACTCCTCCCCTTCCTCCTGGACAATAATCAGTGTCTCCTATTCCTATGAAACTTCCCCCTACCACCTGTTGTCAATTTTGTGCGCTCTTGTGCAATCTGAGTAACTACTCCTGCTCTGCTTGTCAACATTGCCCCTTCCATTGTATACATCGATAGCTTCTTCTGCACTAATTTCAGTTATTCCTGCTTCCTTTCCTTGTGTTTCTTTCTCTTTACTATAGTCAGCTGAATTTACAACCATGGCTTCGCTTCCATACCCACAAATTTCTTCATTTGCCTCTTTAACTGCTCTGGTAGTCCTTGGCTTAATTTGTGATAGAGTAACCCCACTGTTTTATCCCACGTCTCTCTCGTCGCCAATGTTCCTGTATCTCTTGAATATATTGAAGTAGGTCTTCGTCCTCATGCATTTTGAACACCATAATCAGGCTTATGTCGGATGTGTCTGGGTACTGAACGATCAAAGCCTGCCATACGGCTGCTCTGCACTTATTGAACATTATGCTGTCATGCACAATGTACTGTGCTGTCACTGCGGGATACCCTGCCTGTTTCCAAATGTCATCCGCTACCTCTCCAAGAGTGGCTGAGAGTAAGTTCTTCATGTCACACACTGCTAGTGTTGTCCCTGCCGTCAACTGTTATAACTCATATATCCATTTCCCCTCTGCTGCAGTTAACAAGGACAACTTGCACCTCATATTATCCCTGTCCATCTGTTGCCACGGCATATATTGTGGTTCTCCGCCCCCATTTTATAGCAACTGGAACTGTGTCAAATGTACTCGGTGACTGTGAACACTCTTGTCATACTCGCTCTTTTACATCCTGGTAAGGCTCTCAGCCTGTGGGCATATGGAGTAAATTTGTCTGTGCTATGCGATCTACCTTAGGGATGCTCCAGGCATTCTTCAGGTTTTGGCTTACATTTCTCAGTGTCTTCCTCTCCACCCCACAGTGTCTCCCTTTCAGGGCTTACTTCCTGCGAGGGGCAGCAAGGCCTCATCCCTTTGTCATTGTCACTTTCCCCTGGCTCCTCCTCTTACCCCATTCTTCCAATGCTGTCATCGCTGTCCTCTTCACCTTCATCTTCAAAAGTAAGGGCCTCATTACAAGTCTGCTGGTCTGGAAATAAGGGGGCCAGTAGCAACGTACCGGTGGCACCAGCGGGTTACTGCCAACCTCATAATGAGGCCCTAAGTATCCTTAACATGTGTTTCCCTTGTCATTTCCCCATTACCTTGTACAGTGAGTTACTCTCTCCCCTGAATGGAGACCCAGCTATACTTCTGCTTGCTTGTCTTCAGGGCAGAGGTGCTATCCCTCCTGCTCCAATACAGTATCACTATTTTTATTTGTAGCCCCTCTTCCTCATCGTCATTTAGACGTGTTGGTCCTGTCGTGATGTCTGCTACCTATTTCCAACTTCCTATTCCCTATTTTCACTTGCAGTTGCCTCTCTTTTTCTTCCTCTGCTTTTCTCATCGATTTATCCTCTTTCTCCATCTGTCTTTTCTTCTCTTTGTCCTCCCTTTCCTTTTGTTCTGCCTTATCTTTTTCCCTTTTCAGCTATTCTGTTTCCTCTTTCTCTTCCCCCATTATCTCTAACCATTTGCTCTCCTCTTCTTCTGTCCCCTTGCATTTCTGAGCTTCCTCCTCTGTATTGTCTGCGACCCGTCTGTCTCATTTGAGCAATTTCTGTCCCCCTACCCACTAGTTTGGCAGAGCTGTCACTTTGTTACCCCCACTACGTCCCGATATTCTTTTGTCGTCTCCCCTCAGTTTTGCTTGCAGATCACTGCGCTCCTTGCATTTGTCATATACAGTCTCTATTCTCTTGTTTGCCTGTTTCGCACCACTCAGCGTGTCCTCGCTGTTATATGTGGGTTGTGCATAAAGAGGGTTAGGGTATCCTGCTGTTGCTTTTAATTCCTTCATGGGGTAAAATCCCTGGCTGTTGTGGGGTCTGCGGTTTGAGGAGAGGGACGAGGAGCTGTTGGCGCATCACTCCCCTCATCGCGCTGGCTCAGCATCCACTCTTCCTTGGGTGGGTCCAATTACCTGTCCTGAAACATTTTCTATAGCTCCAATATAGCTAACCTGTTACTCATTTTTTTCCCTTTAAAGTTAGCATGTAAATACATGGTCATGTGGTGCAGCACATATTTGGAAAGACTGCCCTCTTGGTTACATAGCTTTTCCATTCTGTCCTCTGTATCACGAGTTCATTCTGTGCCATACTTCAGTATTTTGTCTTGATACCACGGAAGGGGCTTACTGCCTACGATGCTTACTTGACCTCAAGTTGGGATTTTTGACTCATTTGAGCACTTTGTTAATTTGTATATTTCATAATTATCATCAGTTCTCAATTAAATTCAACAAAACCATAACAATGATCAACACATTCGACCAGCCTTTGTGGCTCACCACCATCAGCAAGAACTCCACCAACACTGTATTCTCTGCCCTATAATGCCAAGCCTCAAATCCTTATACATGCTCTTCGAGCCCAGCCCAAATGGAATAGCACTCTTTAACAATCTAAACTTCCTCAAGTTAAAAACCATTGTCTCTAAACACTTCCCATTTCTCTCTTCTTTCTGTTTTCTCTTACCACTATGTATGTGCCCCACTACGGGCCTTCACTCTCATATCAACGCACCATGTCCTATTCAGTAATCTTATACATGACATCACAAAGTTGAGCCAAAGACACCAACACTTTTGAATGAAAATCCAAATACTTTGAGTACAAATCCAATCATTACAACATCCCAGGACACAACAACATTGATGACATGACACACAGCCGTCTTCCTGCCTCTAAAATCACAGGGAATGTCAAAATCATGTGGTCCTTCTTCTATACTACCGCATATAAGAATACATCTCCATGAGATAAAATAAAAAACTACCTTCAGCGACCTAAGTGAGCTATGCTAGCGCCTAGACACAGAGATCCACACATAAGTCATCCACAAACTAAGCTGAAAGCTTAGATAAAAGATGTTCGTTTTTTGCCTTTTTCCTTTTTTCATCTGCAAACTAAGCTAGCGCCTAGAGAACATGTATACTTTTTTTGGTCTTCTTTCTTTTTTCATCCATAACCTAGTTAATGCGCCTGGAAACAGGGATCTTTCAGAATAACACAAAACAAATGACAAACAAAAATGTCCCCTCCCAATGTTTGTAATATGGCTTACACTCTGTAATTCTGCTGAATGACTCGGGCACTGCCTCTCCCACAATCTGCCACTCTGCTGTCTGGTCTGCTTGGCGTCCCACGAATGGGCAGGGATATCTGCAAGATGATCTTCTGAACATCCACGCATGTTTTTCAATCCGGTACTCGTGAGTTGAGGCGCTTGTCTTCGGGCACGCAACGGGAAACCGATGGTCTTAATGGCCAAGAGGTCTTAGTGACCATCCTCTGCTACCACCTGTAATAGCAGCAAGGGAACTATTATCAGTCTCCCTGTTTACATGCAAGAGGAATTGGGCCCTGAAAATCCCCTGCACAAAGAACGGGCGATCCAGCCATAGGGCAAAGTTTACTGTCTTTATTAAAATGTCAATGACAGGGATTGCAGCATGAACAATGCAACATTCTCCAAGTGCTCTCAGTTTCCAGGAGATTGTCATCCAGTTTTGTTAATGTCATAAAATGAGGTTACATCTCAGGAAACCTAACAGGGGAAGGGATTGGTTAGTGAGGTGTACTATATACGCATTCTATAACGGGTATATTTATTGGGCAAGCCATATTGAGTGGTCCCTCCTGAGACCACATCTATGTGTTGTGAACACAAAGTTGAAGGTTGATCTCTCTCCTCTGCAGGATCCTCTCTCTGGAATGACCTCCTTGCCCCTGCGCCAACTGGTTGCTTGCTTCCCTCAGAGTCTCACTGTGTTCCAGGCTCCTCCACGATCAGTCTTCCTTTACACTGCTCCCTGGCCTACCATGCACTGAGGGGCTGTAACTGTTACCCCTGCAATCCCCTGCCTCATGCACTTAACCAGAGCCGCACTGTCATGGCAGCGCTTACTCAGAGCCATGCTGCCCTGATTGCACTTTCCCCTTTCCTTATCCCTCTCCTTCCCCTAGCACTTATTTGTCACACTTGCATGATCTGAATGACGCAAGGCCTAGTAAGATCCTTTGTATTGTCCTCCCTGTGTCTCCCCTCCCTTGTCTTGTGGAGTCTATAAACACTTGTGTACAGGTGGATTATAAATGCCATATCATATCATATCATAAATTACAGGTTAGCAAGAGGTGATTGGCCAGTGCAACATAGTGTAAGATTAGCTTGGGAGGTGTTTAGGGATTGGACAGAAAGGCTCTTCTCAGCCTTTGAGCTTTGGACAGTTACCAGCCCAAGTGCAACTATTCAAGGTAGTGGGAACGATCCCGAAGGTGCTACATGTTCCCTATAAGCTACAATTTCCAATCTCCTATGCCTTGAGACAGAACATTCGGCTTTGAACCTATGTTACTTTGTGTGTCTCTCTGCCTTCAGTTTGATGGGAACAGCCACCTGAGCCTGACCAGAATAAAAAGGCTCTGTCTTGCACGTTCAGGTCATGTGTGTATGGACCACAAAATGGGCTTCTTCTGTCTACAATTATGATGATTTTCAGGGTGTCCTATATAGTCTGCTAACGTGAAACCTTTCTTCCTTCAGTATCCTTGGCACGGCAGTACAAGGTAGCAGTGCTGGAAGCCCGGTCTGCATGCTTCAGCAGGATCAGCCTGTCAGCCTTTCTCTGTGTTCTTGAGTTCTCTCTGATTCTCCCATTAACTTCAATTTACCTGTGTTTTCCATCTTTATTTACATGGCTGCCCATGTTAGTTGCATTTAAGCATCACCAAGTACTTCATATGGATTCTTATGCATCTTGCGGTTTCCACGCAGCAAGAGGTATACATGTGACAGTTCTCTAACTATATGACCCATATACATATTCTTTGTGTCGATCAGCAATAAAGCTACATATCAGTGCAGAGATCTTTATATGCTTCATGTCTAACATATCTATTTTTATTTATTTGTATTTATAAAGCACACAAACAGCCCAGAGGAATCGTGGCGCTGTTACATGGAGTTGGATTAGTTACAATTGCAGGCAGGTGTTCATATTTAAGTACATGATGTGTTACATGCAAGGTGATATGGCTACACATAGGGTTACATGGTGTATAGCATTTATGGCATAACACAGTACATAAAGCTGTTATTACATAACAGCACATCACGGCCTGGCATGGAGACGATTGCTGGCTTCGGTGAGGGGTTTAGGAGAATAACCTTGTTTTGATAGCTTTGAAAACGCTAGGTGTGAGCGTTCAGATCTGAGGGTGAGCGGGAGGGAGTTCCATTGCCTGGCAGCGATCAAGGGGAAGCGTACACCACCCCCTTTTGGCATGCTTGACTTTTGTTAGGCAGAATTATATGCAGTACCCTTTGAGAACACCACATACAATTAAGACTACAAGTGTAAGTACAAATTCACCTTTGGTACAAGCCTGTACTACACAGTAAAGTGGTAGCGATGGCTGAGCAGCCAGACTTATTTCAAGAGTAAAGTCAGCAGTATCAGAAGTTACACAAAGGACAGCAATTGCTATGGTTCAAACAAAGACTGACTCAAGGTTTCTGAGTAAAAGAATATACATTTATTTAAACCATCAGTTATAAAACAGTTCACTATTATAAAGCAGCAGAAAATCACAATCGTAATACACTACACAACACCCAATCAATTCTAGACAAGTTAAGCTCAAAAAGAAGTGTGAGCAAAATGGCACTCCAGCAATTTAAAAAGGGAGGGAAAGACAAGGTTATTCAAAATCAAGCAGCACCAACAAGTAATAGGCAGGGCAATCTAGAAAAGGCTTACTACAACTAGGATTCAAATCAATAGGCCTGGGCCAATGTTAATGATTCAGTGTCTTTGCAGAGGATTACACAGTTCAGAGTGGTTTGTAGTTAAGTCTTTGCTAAGAGTTCGAAACGGAGATGGTCGGCAAAAAAGTTATTTAAAAGAGTAGAGAAGGACAAGCCCTCGGATTCGCGAAAGATTTAAAACACTTTCACCGTGGTCGGACGGAACGAACGACCGGATTTGAACAGTAGCTTAGTAGAAGAAGAATGCTTGTTCCTGGCAGGTCCTGCAGGCACCTGGTTCCTGAAGCGACTGTCGGACTGACAAGAATGAGGAAGACTGGAGGGTCCTGCACTGCCCAGGGAAAAATACCAGCAGCAGAGCAAAGCGACCAATAAAAGGTGCGCTCCTTAAAACACAAACAGGGTCCGGTCCTCATGGCTATCCGGTTCACTGCAGTGATGCACAGCAAATTCGAGCAGGGGAGGGAGGCCTTGCTTGGTTTTTGGTGAACTGGTTGGTCCCACCAGCTAAAGGGGAGAAGATTCCTTGCAGATCTTCCCTGTCGTTGAAGTTTCAGGCTATTCGGACCCGCAGCAGGGCTTCACCGGGAGGTTCAGTAGTTGCAGTAGTCCTCTTCCTTCAGCTTCTCTTCAGTTCTCTCGATCCAGTAGCGACTCTGGCTTCCAAGTCCCAGAGACCTTAATGCAGTTTCCCCCATTCACAGAGCCTGGCTGTCAATCACACAGCAGGGTGGCTGTCCTGGCTGGACAGCCACCTAGCCAATCAAACTAGAATATGACTTGGGTCTACAAGGTGACCCTGTGTAGGGGGCCTAAAACCCTCCCTCACATCCTGTCCACCCAGACACTCATGCGCCTAAAGAGGGCTTCTGTGCAGAAGCCCACCAAAGTACGGTGAACAAAGGAACCAACCCTGGTTTGGCTCGCAGGGTAAAACACAGGAAAGACCTTTACGAAAAGAAATGGCGAAAAAACCCAACCGGAACCAAATAAAATTAAAAGGGGTCCAGCGGATTAAAGTTCGAGGCTACCACCATAGCCTCTAACAGTACCAAGGCTATTTTCATAGTCCGGGTTAGGAAAAAAATTGTAGGTACTACTGCCACCAGCAAATCTTAGAGAAAGGGGAACGAAATAATGTTCCATGAGAAACAGACAAAAAGGGATAACTATTAACCCTTTCCAGTATTCTATGGAAGATAGTTTGTACTGGGTCTGTACATTTATAAAGACTAGTAAAGTCAATGGCAACTTTACATGTTCTGGGAGACAGTAGTCAGTCCCAGAAAATGGAGTTTAAAGTGGGAAGTCTAAAAAGACAACCCTGTGACACACAGTAAAAAGATGATGCCTGTGGAGTAGGTGAGACTCCACAGTCTATGAACACAGAAATGTAAAATACACTGCAAAACACATGTAAGAGTGGGAAAAAAAGGCTCACACTCTTAATAGGTGAAAATAATAAATCCTGGAAATCCAGCAAAGCTGCTGAGGGACTCAGTAGGTAAGGGAAATTAGCCATTCTAGAGAATTCTCCCTAACACCACACAGCAATTCATGGTACTTATGGGTAAGGGCAAGTGTTTTAAAGTGGACACGTTCACGGACAGGCAGCCAGTGTGCTTGTTGCCTGGCTGCGGAGATGTGTTCCCTTTTTGGGATGACTATGGCAGCCCATAGGGCGTTATTTTGGATTGTTTGAAGTTTGTCAAGGTTTTTTGATGAGGTGCCCGTGAAGAGAACATTGCAGTAGTCCAATCTAGAACCAATTAATGCTCTAGCAATAGTTAGGCAAATAGCGGTGGAGAGGAATGGCCTGGCTGCATTTAGGAGTTTAGTGTAGTAGGCTGCAGAGGAAGCAATGGCACTGACTTGTCTGGACATGGATAGGTTAGCATATAAGTAGAACCCAAGTGTTTTTACCGCCTGGGACACTGGGATAGCGGTGTTGCCAAAAATGAAGGATGAACATTGTCTGTCAAGTTTTCTCAGAGTGTCAGTAGGTCCTAGCAGTAGTAGTTCTGTCTTTTCACTGTTGAGCGAAAGCCAGTTTACAGCCATCCAAGTGTGGATGGTGGCATAGGTGGCATTAAGGGTCTTGGCATCCATCTCATAGTCGCCGGACAGAGGGAGGAGAACTTGTGTATCATTGGAGTAGGTGGTGTACATGATGCCGAGTGAGTCAAGTATGTTGAAGAGAGGTCTGGTGAAAATGTTGTAGAGCATAGGGGATAGTCAGGAGCCCTGTGGTACTCCACATTGGATGATGGCTGGTTTTGCAGCCACTTGGTCAGAGAATACTTGCATGGCTCTGCCTTGGAGGAAGGAGGAAATCCAAGTGATGACGCTGGTGGAAAAGTGTGCAGAGGACAAAAGGTGTTGATAGAGCAGCTTGTGGTCAACCAGGTCAAATGCGGCTAAGAGGTCTAGGAGGAGGAGTAGGGCGGGTTTGCCTGTGTCTCTGATGTCATCCATCATTTTTTTTAGGTCGAGCAGGGCCTTTTTGGATCCGTGGCTAGGAAAGAAGCAAGATTGTCAGGAACCAAGGATGTTATTTGAATCTAGGAAGTGTTGGACTTGTAGGTAGGCAGCTTTGTCCAAGATATTTAATGGGAGGGCACTGTGGTTATGGGTCTGTAATTGTTAGGGTTGTTAGGGTTGAGTGAGTTTTTTTTTTTAGGAGGGGGCGTACGCACCTTCATTAAGGCTGGATGGGACAGATCCTGTTGCAAAGGAGGATTAATTAACACAGTGAGGGAGGGGCGAGCGCGTCTGCACACTCTTTGATGAGGATGCAGGGCAGATATCACCTTTGCACATTGAGGGTTTAATGTTCTTCATAAGGGTGATGACTTCCAATTCGTTGACATCCCTGAATGAGAAAAGTGGTGTGTCAGGGAACCCTTGGTTGGAAACTGGCGTGCAAGAGTGTTTTGGGGAGTTAGGTGGGTGTTGGTTGGTTAGTATTCTGTTGTGGACGGTGTGTAGCTTGTTGAGCATAGCTGATTGTATGTCTGAGCATCATGCTTCATCGCTAGATTTGGCCTGGGGTGGGGGCAGGAGTTTCCAGTTCCCTTTAGATGGCGAAAAAATGTCTTTAGAGTCAGAGTTAGCGCTAGAAATATTTGTATTGAAAGAGTTGTATTTGGCATGGATGATGGATTTTTTTTATTCCTTTGAGAGTTTATTAAACTCCAGTTTAGCTGAGTCCAGGTGACTGGATTGGCGGGTAGATATGGCTGTACGTTTCTTAGAACTTAGTTCTAGGAGTTCCAGAGAAGCATGCGTTAGAGTGTTTGGTAGGTTTGGCTTTCTGGGCGGCTATTCGGGCCATGGCCTCCACTGCTTCTGTCAAAGTAATGTTGAAGGTATGGGCCAATGAGTTTGCATCATTAGAAAATGGGGGCCTCAAGGCTTGGACTAGTAGATGTGGTACGAGTCTCTCTTTAATGAGTAGGTGTGAGAAGGGGGGAGAGGCATGATGGGTGGTATCTGGTATTTGGGGGGAGAGGGTGAACTGGATAAGGTAGTGGTCGGCCCAGGGGGGGATTGTTAGCAATGATGGCTGGTGGGCAGTTGTGGTGTGCTAGCCAGCCTAGGGTATGAGCTTTGATGTGTGTGGGATCCGAGATGGAATGTTTGCAGCCTAGGGTTCGCAGAGCCTTTGCGGTGGATTTAGCTAGAGGGTCATTGGGGTTGTAAAGCCCTAAGTTAAGGTCACCTTCCAAGATGACCTAGTGTGATTGTGCAATTGTGGGAGGTGTTAAATTTGGGGACTAGGAAGTCACAGTTACTTGTGAATGGTTTTTCGATCTTTCTGTTGGAGATGGACACCTTGGCTACGAGGGCTACTCCTTCACCTTTAGAGTGCAGTCAGTCTTGTCGGAAGATAGTGTAGCCGGTAGGGGGTGCAAGTGCTATGGCAGGGCCAGACGTTTCATAGAGCCAAGTTTCCATGATGGCAAGGAGGTCGAGATTGTGGCAGTGATCAGGCCTTGTATATCTGAGGCGTAAGCGGGGAGGGAGCGTGCGTTGATGAGGGCACAACTAAGGGTGGTGTACGGAGGGGGATGAGATGGTGTTCCGAAGTGGGTGACTACCTCTAGGGTGGGGCAGGGAGGCAGGGTGCTGTGAGCTGTGTCAGTACTTTTGAGGTTAGGCAAGTTGGGTTTAGATTGCAGTGTGGAATGGGGCGAGGAGGTGTCAGGCATAGACAGAGAAGCAATGATGGGGCACTCAGAGTCAGTAGGACTAGCGACCTTAGTTACAGGATCACAGGGGGGCATGGCATGTGTGGTAGCATGGTCATACATAGGGGTGGTTGCAGTAGTAGGCAACATGGTGACAGTTAGACATTCAGTAGTATTAGCATCATCAAATATGGGCATGACAGCAACAGTGGGCAGCATGGCAGCATATGGACATACAGTAGTGGCAGCGTCATAACAGTTGGGAATGGTGACAGCAGTCGACGGCATGGAGGCAAATGGGCATGCAGCAATAGGAATGTCATCCCATCTGGGCAAAGTGGCAGAAGAAATTGCCTGCACATCCTGTATATGTGTGGCGGGTAGCTTGGTGGTTGGAGAGTCAGGTTTTGTGTGAGAGATGGGCGTTGGTGAGGTGAGCTTCCTAGTTAGCACGTGCAAATGAAGGTCTAGTAGATTGAATAATTCTGGTGACATCAGTCGACTTGGATAAGGCGGAGCACAGCTACCTGGTGAAGGTAAGGAGCCTATCGGTAGTAGCGGTGTGGCAGATGTGGAAGGATTAAGGAGGCATTGTGATCACTTAGCCCATGATGGCTGTATGGGAACCGAACAGATTGTGGGTCTTGGTGTCTCATTGAGGTGCTGGACTCTAATGCCCAGCCTGTAGTTACGGCTAGTCACACTTCTGGGCCGTGTGATATAAATTAGTGGGCAAGTGTGTGCACAGAGGTGTAGGAGGAGGTGTAGGAGGAGAGTGTAGGGCAATGTGATGGTAGGTGGTGGAGCTGGGAGGGTAGGGGCTGCGCAGGCCATGGGAGCAACAATAGTGGAGGAGATAGGCAGTATGATGTCACTGGTGGGTCTAGTTCCCTGTTGTGGATGTTAGTAGGGTCCAGGTGGATGTGAGATAGGTATGTGTGAGTGTAGTGTGTGTTGTGCATATGGGTCAGCAAGGGGGGAGAGTTTAGCTGGAAGTGTGTCCAGTTGCCAAGGAAGTGTTTGCATTCCCATGGTGAAGGGGTGCGTGTTCTGGACCCTGTGATGATTTGCTGGTGCCTGCAATCTGAGCTTGGGTGCAGTACTGGGTTGGGAAAGGAGGAGGGGGGGCAGGCCTACGTGAGGTACATATTGTGAACAGGCACATTGGGGGGACATCACGTGAGCAGATAGGGAGTTGTTGTATAGTCTATGTGAGCTCCTTACAACTTTGGGAAGGGGAGGGGTAGAGAGCACATGTATCTTGGCTCGTGTTGCATGTGGGTCTTAATGTTGTGAATCGAGTGCTGTGAGCGTGAGGAATATTGAGCAAATTTTCACGAGGTGCTCATGTGGTGCACAGGTGGAGTCTGTGGGATGTGGTTCAGTAGAGCTAGCTGACCACGCTGTAATATGCAGGTAGGCTTTACTGCCGCAGCAAGAACCAGCTCCATGCGGTAACGTTTTAGCTTTAGGTATAATGTTAGTGGGGGAGTGAATGCCAAGTGGGGAGTGCCGGTCATGTAAAACAGGAGTCATTTGGACGGATTATACTTATTGTGATCTGCTCATCAGCCAGGTCTCGTTCAGTACAATCGAGAAGGCATGCTGTATCTTTTTGCAGTAGGAGTGGAGTGAGCCATCCTCCAGGAGTTATGTTGCAGTTGTAGCTGGTGAGTGGATTGATTTAGATATAGGCAGAGGTTTCTCTGATGGGTGTTTGTAGTAGTGATTAGAGAGTTTTCAGTATGCATCTGGCGAGTGCATCGTGCCATGGGATGTGCTATGGGAGTAACTGTGTCATGATGTCAGCCGTGAGGTCATCAGCGATCTTTGAGGTTGCAGCCAGTCAATTAGTGACAGCTGTATTTCTTCAATACTATCATCCGGGTATGGTCTGAACGGTTGTCTGAGTAGTTAGCCCTTCTCACACCTGTGATACATCAATGACAGGGAGGATTTGGCCCAGAAGTGATGTAAATCTCTTGTTTATCTGTCGCTGGTCTCTGAGTAGGATGGAGTGCTCCTGGGCTGGCTGAACTGTCAAAGGGAACATTGTTTCCCTTTGACAACAGTTAAGTTTTGAAGTCGCACATTTTCAATAAGCCATGCAAGCTTGGGGGCATTTCACTTCGTTATCCTTGCATAGCTCGTTGAAAATGCTGGCTGGGGAACTGCATGTCTGTATGTGTGAGTGGGAGCTCTTGTGCCTCCTCGCACATAAAGACAGAGCATGCTGGAGCAGGGTGTTTCAGCACCCACGTTCAAGTCTCTGCACGCATGTGCTGTAACCATGAAACTCTTACTTCCCGATTCCTGTTCATGATGCAGGAGCTGGAGCAGAAGGTACATTTATGTTCATTTATTTTTTATTTAAATATGTGTATGAATGCATTTATGCTTGTGTTATGAGTTAGTGTATGATGATGGGTGCTCGTGTGAATGATATAGTGCTTGCTGGGTGAATGCTGTGTGAATGTGTATGTGTTTGTGTTGGTCCGTGTAGCTGATTTTGTTGAGTGGGCGGGGGTTTGTTGTGAGAGAACGGATCTCAACGACCGGTGGGGGGTGTCTGTACTTCCGCTCCCTATATGGTGGAGGAGAGGCACAGGAGACCCCAGCCAAGATTCTCTATTCGGTAGCAATGGTCGAGCAATCAAGGCATAGCTTCTCAGGAGGTGATGCAGGCTGGTTCTTAAGTACAGTGTATCCCCAAGCCCCCACAAAGGAATATCCACACTCTGTATTGGTTAGAACACAGTCTTTATATAATCAAAAGTTAAGGTTATGTACATTTATCATGATAACTCACTTTGTACCCTGGCAAAATCTATAATGACAAATATTTACAATCCTAAAGTGGTACCACCCTAGATCTCATTGAAGTGCATGAACAATACTGTACAATATCACACAGACCAATAGAGTGAAACCAGCAATAGAGAGAGGAGAGAAAATAAGATGGTTGAGCAATAGGCAGAATACTGACCCCTACCACTGGGCACAGTTCTGTGTGGAGATCCCCCCACCTGGGCAACCTGTAAAGAAAGATATAGCACAAGCCCAGTCCATATATTGCTCTGCAAGTCTTAGTCTCTCCTATAATGTTTTTACCCCCCCAATGTACCTGGTGGAGTCGAGTTCCTCGAAGAGGCGTCGACAAACGTCAAGGGACTCGCTGTTCGCCGACGGGGAATCGACGGCCCTTCTTGAATGCCTTCCCTTTCAAGCGGGAGGCACGGGGCGTCGAACGTCCGTCGACAAACGAGGTAGAACGATGTCGAAGAGGCGGCAGCTTCGTCCGAGCGGTGCTCGTCGGCGTCGAGACGTCGGCATCCTGCAAGGCGGAGGTGTGCGGGGCACCTCGATGACAATAGTTCTGGACCGCAAAGATTGTAGAGACGGAAACCCAGCAAGGGCGTGGAATCGTCCAAGTCTTTGAGGTCGTTGGGTGGCGGGAAACCCACCGGCAGGTTTCTCCTCGGCGCGTTGGTCGTCCTCGACTTTCTCCGGCAGGATAAGCGGTCGACGAAGCGGTTGAGAGAGTCCTTCGATTGAATGTTCTTAGGCAAAGGAGCGGACGGCTCCGGTCGTCGGCGGCACGGCGTCAAGTGGTTCCCACGGCTGGGTAACACGACTTCGACGGGCCTCCAGCGGTTCCACAAACCTGCGAACCCTGGTCGACGGCAATGGACTTCGACGGCGTCGATGTCCGGGTGCTTCACTTCGATCTCCTCAGCGGTCCCGTCTCGGGTCGACAGCCTTTCGAGGGTCTGTCTTCCAGGGCGCTTCGGCGAAGATGGAGCGGTGCTCGATGGTCCCTCGGAGCACGGGAAGAGGGCGCCTTACCAGGTCCTCTCTCGGGTCAGCCCTCGACGAATTCGTCAGCCTTCGGATCGGTCGAAGCAAATGCCACAGCAAGTCTTCTTCTTCCAGCTGGACGTCGAGGATCAGCAGTTCCAGTTACTCGTAGAGTGGAGACTCAGCTCCCTGGCTGCTTCAGGAGCACAATGGTCGCTTCTCAACCAATGGTTCCTTCTGAACCCTTTTCCAGTGGTGAGAGGTCCCCAGATATACTATCCTCTCTCTCATCCACGCTGCTGGCACACACTCAGCAGCCAATCATACTGCAGGGCATTCATGCAGTCAGTCAGCCAATCAGGCACACAGTGCATTCAGGCCACACTCCTCCCTTCCAGACACTCACAACAAGAAATGTGGATTGGGACAAGTACCCAGCTATTCAACACTACACACTGCATTCAGGCCAGTTTCGGGCAGGGCTGTCTCAGTCTTTGTCTCTCATGCCAGAAACCAGACAACCACAACAAGAAGTGTATATTGGTCACACACTCCATTCACCCAGGTCCCACCTACAGGAGGTACCCACAACATACAGTCACTGGGAAGGCTCCAGCCAGTCTAGCTGGGCCATATATGGAACTTCCACCCAACAGCCAGTCAGGGGGAAGGGACAGAGACAGGGCTTTCCAGGACTTTGGGAAAACAAGATAACAGGCAATAGAAAGCAAGAGGCCACAGGGGCCATCTTGTTTTCTATCAGGAATCAACTGATCCCAATGGCAGGGCCTGGGTATCCCAAAATGGAGGACACCCAGAGCACCTGTCAAATTCAGCATGGAGCTGCCACCAGCCCATACCCTGCTCTGTGGGCCACCCACAGGTGCCTAAAAACATACACTAGGGGCACAGGGTTGTACCCCTACCCATGGGTGCCATAAGGGTATCCCATGGGTCTGTTCACCAAACCAAAAGAGAGAGCTGCACTGCCAGGAGTCCCACATGGACTCCTGGGCAGAAAACATGACAGAACACACGGTAAAAACAGAAAAAGGACAAGGATTCAGAGGCCCTGTCCCCCAGATGCATTTCCAGCATCACATTTGTACAACCAAGGCATTTTAAAAATGCCTTTGTTGCACAATCCCCCTACCCACCTGCAAAAATTGCTCTCCTTCTGAGGCAATGTCGAGCCCAGGGGAAATGAATTGTATTTTTTCACTGGTCATCTTTCATATATGTCCAGTAAACAATTGCCTGCCTGCCCCTTGGGCCCCCCAGCACCAATTGCAAACTGTTTAGCTTTTTACCCAATTTCTTTTAAAAGTATACTCTAAAATGCAACATTTTAACCATTATTCAAAAAATAATCCTGGGGGAGAACACCGCCTAACACCTTGTTATTGATTTGGACTCCCTCACTATGTCACTATGTCAGTCGCTATGTTATATCTGGGGGAAATCTTTATGCCCCTCCACGTAAAAAAAATTCACAATCCGCTACTGCCCCTGGGACTGTGCAGGGAGCAACGTGGTGGGAGACCTGGGACACTGGTGGAAGCAGGATGGGGGAGTCAAGGGATAGTGGTGGATAGTTCATAGCAATTTGGACTTACTGTCCATTTGGAATTTTGTGGGGGCCCGGCAAGCCCACATTTTGCTCAGGGTGGGCCCAGGCCAAACATTTTGAAGACCACTGGGTTAACGTGATCAGAGACCCATCCACACAAACCTCATCATTATTTGGAACATCCATCCATACATTTTTTATCTCACTAACTGCCAACACACACACTTCTGAATCATCATCTATTGTCCCTTGATCCCCAATCTCACCAATTGGCATCCTTGACAAGCAATCTGCAACTTTATTGTGTTGTTTTTCTCTAAACTCAATATTGTAATTATATACAATCAGTTTGGAAGCTAACCTAAACGCCCTGGGAAATGTTTTTTCAGCCCCCCTTTCGATATCTTGAGAAAAGGTTTATGATCTAGCCTCAACAGTACAGTAGTTCTCCAGACACATTGTCTAACATTCTAAACTCCCCAGACACATGCTAGCTAGAACCTCTTGTTATACTACTGAATATCCTCTCTCTGATTGTGATAATGTCCTTGAGGCAAAACGAATGGTTCCTTCACTTCCCTTGATATCATCTTGAATAAGTACTGCTCCTAGCACATTATTTCTTGCATCAACAGTAATAATAGTTTCTCTCTCAGTGTCAAATATTTTTCAAGCCAAGCCCTTATAATGCATTCTTTTGCTATCTCCAATTATTCTTGCTGACTCTCCTTGTGGGGAAAGTGAATGTGGTCGATAAACCCTGCCCCGCTTTGGGCTGGAAGCAGAATTTGGGATGGAGTTAAAGCCAGAAACAAATTGCAGGAATTGGTCCCACAAGTGTTTGCAGAAAAGATTGGTGCTTTGAAGGGTTATCAACACTGCATCAAGTTAAAGTATGCAGCTGCACCAATTAAGAGCAAAGTAAAAATAAATCTGCTGCGGCTGGTAGGGTATGTTTATTCCAGGTAGCATTTAAAAATACAGTAACAGGAAACAGTCTCAGTCCTCCTCCCTTCTTGACCTCCTTCTTCTCTCCCCATTCTAGAACCCCCATTAGCACCCAGCATGGGGCAGCCAGCCAACCAGGTGACTAGAAACGACTAACGGCTGGTTCCCCAGGCCACCAGCTTCCCCCCACCCTCCCTCCCTCCCTCTTTCCTCTTTCTTTTGTTTTCCATTTCCAACCTATCTGTGTATTGTGGCCCAGCTTCTCCGGCTGCTATTAAAATGGAGGAAGGGTTCCGTACGGAGCCCCGCCTACCCTTTCATTGTCAGCCATCTTACCACAGTGTTTTCAGTCATTTAAGAGGACACTAAAGTGATTCCGTTCAAAGACTTAAATACTTTTTTTAGCACCCGGTTTACCGTTTTGGTAACCCGAGGTGCTAATGGTGTTAAGGGCCTTGAGCCCTTGTCCAGTACCTGCTGTTCCTGCCCTTGTAACGGGGGCAGAAAACAACAGAAAGTCATTAAGGAACTTTTAAAATAATATATTTTGTACATTTTTCAAGTGTTCAACTTCCCCTATAATGTAATGCCAACAGTTCCCTAATTTTCTTCCTAAATGTTTCTAGCCACGCTTCACCCCAAAACAACTCATATCTCTTCCATCATCCCTGAAACTAACAAACCTGTGTCTCAAATATTTCTGCTTGGTGAACATTTAGGGAGTGGGATATGTGGTTATATTTGCTGAGCTCATGTGTGTATGATACAAGGCCATCACATTGCAGTGAACTGGCTAAGAGACTATAAGCTGCCATTCAATGTGTGCATTTATTTAGGGGAAAGTTCACCCAAGCAGATGTGTCCACATTCCTTTGCGATAGACAATATGATACTCTGCTCAAACAAATCTCCTAGCATGGAATCTTCATGTTGGGCAGCATTCAATCCAGTGGTGATGGTTAAGGGTTATTCCTTATCGGTGCCTTCTGGATCCATATACTGCTTCTGGTATGTAAATATGGATGCTCTACAGGTCAGCTGATTTTGGATGTGTGCAAACAATGCTTTGTTATCCCTTATTAGTGGTATGAGTCTCTTCAACCTACTGTACCATTGGTGAGCAGATTATCTCACAAATAATTTAGCTTATGCTTTCTTTCATGTGTACCCTGGATAGGTGATTGCAAATCTTAAGAGTATAGAATATACATGGCCCCCTCTATTATGCATCAATGTTGCCCACTCCCATATCAATGAAGTTATTGATGGCTATCCCAGGAAAACTAGTCATCATTATAGGTACCTGTAGATTTCTTGCAAATTTCTCTTGGTCTTCCTCAGTTTATGTAGAGAGCTGGATTCAAGTTCCCCACAAATCCGAATGAGTCAGTAGACTGTTGTATCAGTGTATGCCTGGTATCGTAAATCCCTGCCACACTGTGCAACAGTTCCTGTCAAATTGTTCTCTTTATTTTATTCAGCGAGTTTGGACTTGCTATCCCATTCTGCGACTATCTACTTGCACAGCTTTCTAGCTCTCTGCCACACCATATATATATATTTTTTTTTATTATTAATGTGTTATAGTCTATAAATAGACTTTACACATGACAAATACATTTTTACAAAATAAAACAATTTCAAAACAATTTGCAAGAAATAACAGTTACAAAACAATTTACATAATACATAAAAACATACTATTTACAATCAATAAAAAGGTAAAAAGAAAACCAGACTATAGTACATTAATTTTACAACACATATCGTCACAATAAACAACAATACACCAAATATAACATATATGTGATAAAGTGATATTTCTTAAGTCTTTCCAAGTGGGCGTCATTCTCAAGCCAGTCACACAAGTCAGCTTTTTTGTAATGCCCTTTTTGATCTAAGAGTAAATTCCAGTTGTGAGTATACCATCCAATTTCTTTCAGGTATATCTCGGCTTTAGCTCTCAGGGGTAATTTCCTGGTATGTCTAATAATCTCTTTACTCATGGTTTTCATTAATTGGATACCAGATTTACTCAACATTAGAAGATATAGTTTAGTGCTTTTCTTGAGAACCTGCGATTTTAGAGAAGTTAAGCCTAATTCAAGCCTAATGATGGCCATTGGTATGCAGTTCGGGAGACCAATAATTTTCTTCCAATATTTCCCTTCCACAAGCTGCAACCAATCAAGGTTCATAGTTTGAAAGGCTTCAACACCATAGGTCATCATCGGTAAAAAAACCTGTTGATACAATAGTCGCGCAGCCCAGACAGTGAGAGATGGTAAAACAATATACCATAGCAGAAATTTGGCCTGCCCTTATCATCCTCATCTGCTTGCATTGAAAATATTCCCTTTTGGTTTCAAATTCAATTGCCAAGTATTTGTAATTAGTGGTGTATAGAATCTCCAACTCCTGAACCTTAATGCTGGTACGGCTACTTTTTTTGCCGTAAATAGCATCACTTGAGTTTTCTCCAAATTTATTATGAGACCATTAATTCTAGCATATAACCATAGAGCTTCCGCTGATCTCTGCAGACCGCTCAGCGTGTGATCTAATATCACTAGGTCATCTGCATAGGCAAGAACTGCACATTTTTATCACCAATTTTAGGCAGGCAGTTATAGGGCATTTCAATTGCAACCAGTAGATCATAAGTGAATAGATTATATAGAGTTGGGGCCGTAACACAGCCCTGCTTGACTCCTCTGTTTTGTTCAATTTGCGTGGTCATATTCCCTTGATGGACCAATTTCAGGGAGACAGTATTGTTTTGTTGGAGAAGCCTAAGATAATATAGCAGGTCTTGGGGGCAGCCAAGAGATTGTAATTTGGTCCATAAGATGTCTCTATGGACCAAATCAAAGGCTGCCCTGAAATCAACATACAGCACATACAGGAGGGATTAACCGTTTTTCTGGCCAACGTACGTAGGGTATCTAAGATGACCAAATTATGCGTCGTAGAATACCCCCTCCTAAAGCCGCTATGAAAAAAATGACGAATATTTTCCTTGTCCACCCATTGATGCAATTTATCAAGGATTAGGCCCGCAAAAAGTTTCCCAGTGCAGTCCAACATTGATAATAATCTATAATTACCAGGGTCGCTCTTATCACCCTTCTTATGAACTGGTATAAGTGTGGCTGTTTGCCAGGAACAGGGTATTCTGCCTTCCAACATAATTTTATCAAAGAGAATCTTTAGTAGCTTGGCCCAAAATGTAGGATTACTTTTCAATGTAATGTTAGCCAAACTAGTAGGACCAGGAGCCCTTGACGATTTTAAATTATTTATCTTTTCAATTAAAGTGGAGACTGTTACTGTAAATGGGGGTTTAGATGGAAACTTGTTTACAGACTCTAGTATCGCAATGTTGTTAGGCAAGTTGCGCTCTTTCAAAAATCTTTCCCATATGTGGGCACCAATAGGATTAAGGATTGAATTTGTCCTATTGCCTATTACTTCTCCCAGGAGTACCCAGATATTTTGAGAATTCTTGGTACATAGTAACCATAGAGTATCTTGCCATTGCTTTAATTTCTTGAGATACTTTCTTTGTCTTAACCACAACTGGAATTTACCCTTGCGTGTTTTACAAGCAGAAAGGTAGGATTTAATAGACACAGATGTTTTCCTTATCTTCCTGATATTTGCTCTGAGCTGCCTTTTAGCATCTCTGACTTCATAGTTAAATGGATTTTTCCTGGGTAGACCAACAACCGCAATACCCTTACCAACTCTAGCATGCTCATTGTCAAGTGTAGAGATCCAGTATTCAATATGGTCAATAGACATATCCTGAAAACAGCTTGTGTCCCTGTACTGATCTTGTGATAGAGTAGCTACCACTTTGGATATAATTTTTTCTGACCAGGAGATCCTAGATGCTGCATGATTTACCCTTAGGTCCCCCATAGATTTAACCACATGATTTAACTCATCAGTATTCAGAGTCAACACAAGTGAGGCATGATCGCTCCAGTTGTGTTTGTCTTTCTTCATATCCTTCACCCGGCAAGCAACACCAGGAGACACAAACATGTAATCCAAAATACTCTTTGAACCACCACTTTCCCAAGTTGGTGGACCAGGTAAATCATTAATTGTTCTACCATTAATCATCTCCATGTCCCATAGTTCAAAAAAACTCAACCAATACTGTCCTTTGGGGTCAACTTTCTTAAGGGACATTACACTCTTAGGTCTTAAATCTGGATTATTCGAGGTCCCCAAGTCTCCAGACATATAGCAATTGAAGTCTCCAGCAAGCATTATAGATTTGTTTTCCTGTTTATATGTCCAATTGATCAAAATATCATGAAGAAACTCTTGAATAGTGGTAGTGTGATCATCCTCCGGGGGATTATACAAACTTATCAGTAACATTTTCTTATCCTTCTTCTCAATGTGTATAACCAATTCAACCACAATCACAAAGTCATCTGTTTTGGTTTTAATGTGGCGTGATTTGACATTATGCTGAATCCCCACCAGCAATCCCCCATAAGGTCTACCCTTTCTCCTTTTTTGGCAAGGGATTGGATCACAGTGTATCCATTCTACACAATAGGGTCAGTCAGCCATACCTCCTGTAAGCAAAAACATGTATAGTTATTAATATATGGCAATGATCCCTCTTGAGAAATCAAATGGCTGAAGCCCGTAGTATTCCATGAGAGGAATGAAATCCCTCAATCTTTTTTCAATACCACCGGCAAAGATTCCGCCAGCCATTTTAAGATGTTTTGGATATCTGCCAATTGAACCTCATTACTTGCAGGGAGCTAAATTATACTGGTCTTGATCTTAGGCTCCAACAGCACTTTCCTTGGGCAGTTCAGATCTTCCTTTCCAGGGTCCACATCAATTTCCACATCAACCTCCAATAAGTTGTCCTTATATGTACATAAAAAATTAGCAGTGGCCAGAAGTTTACAGTGAATTGCCGAAACATTCGTGTTTAAGGTATTTAATGGTTCGATATATTCAAAATCATCTGATGTTAAGACTCTTAATTGGGGGATATAGTGAAGCCTAATCAAGAATTCTGTTTGTGTTAACCAATCGTGATCGTTATTTTGGTAGAGATTCTTGATTACACAGATACGGTTGTTGCTCATATCTGGATTCTGCTCCTCGTGTATATGCCCTGTCTTCTGTGTGGTCTCAAGGTAGGGGATCAGTATAGAATTGTTTGGGGTAGATGAGTTGTTTTCTGCTGATTCATCATTTGGCATAATTGAAGATTCAGACAGAGCTTCTTCTACATCAGGTAGGTCTTATCTTTCTCCAGAATGAGCCAAATCATAAGGCATCCTTCTCTTTTAGAGTTTCTCTTATTTGCCCGTGCTGCTTTTTTCCTAGCTTTTTTCGTATTTTTGACCACGCGGTCACCCTCAGATGGTAATCCAGGTACCACACATAGGAGATCATTACGAGTCGGGCATTAGGGGATACCGGGCACTGTTAAGGAGACCGGTGCCGGTAATCCCCTACCGTCCGATTCCAAGGTACCCTAACGGGAACCGCAAGGGACGTGTGGTCGGACCAGACGTCCCTTATGGGTCCCGTTAGGGGACCAGGCCGCTAATTACAGGCCTTCCATTAGCAGGCCTGTAAATAGCACCTTCCCCATTCCCATTGAGTACTATGAGGGCTCAATGGGAATGGGGAATGGTTTGTTCAATGGGGACTTACCGGTCCTGCCAGGGTCAGGCTACACCGGTAAGTCCCCATTGAACAGCACCGGACTCAGACCCGTTATTGGAGGCCGTCATGGCGCAAATAGCACCATGAGTACCTCCAATCTCGGAGCGAGGCCCATAGTCTTTTCTTTTTTACGGTCCTTTTAGCTAAACGCCACTGTTTCCGTGAGAAAAATATCTCAGATTTATTGGTCACATTTGGATATACTTCTAATAGTGGAGTGGGGTCTTTAATCATCCGAATAGCTTCAGACTAATTATTCTCAGGGTCCTCGCTCACTACTTTTTCTTCTGTGCTTGGTGTTGTCAAGTTAATTGTATTTTACAAAATACAGCCACACAGTTTAAGTAATATTTTCAATGCAAACTGTGAGGCCTAGTGGATTGCATCTGAGCCAAGGTATTCATTTCTGAAAAAGAGCCCATATTGGATTCCCCTTCTATGGTTTCTGATTTTGTCTTGCCAAATCCAGAGACATACATAGCCTCTCAGGAATAATCACAAGCGGTGGAGGTGTTTTCAGTGTTGCATTGTATTCCTTGTCTACAGTCAATCTATTTAAGCCAGAAATCAATGATCTTTGGACAGTAAGACAGAGCTCTAATAGGAAATTATTATCAATGAATAACACTGAAGAGTTGTCTTGCATAACACTTGCACTCTTGTTGGACCATTTGTCTTTTTCAAGAATATCTGAAATGAACTCAGGGGAAGTATTATGCAGAAAAAAATGTGTAAAGGTGCCTTTGCTCATTGGGATTTGATGTTTATGTGTATTATTAGTGTTAGGGAGAATTCTCTGTTTAGGCCGAATTTCCTAACCTATTGAGTCCCCCAGCAGCTTTGCTGGATTTTCTGGGTTTATTTTTTCTCTCCTGCCAAGAGTGAGACTCTTTTACCCTCACTCTTGGACATGTTTGAAGTGTGTTTCTTTGGTTTGCCTTGTGTTGAATGGGCTATGGGGTCTTGTACTCCATAGGGCCTCATGTGTTTTTGTGAAATAGGTTACACAGCACCCTCAGTGCCGTAACCCAGGGGTGTCCTAGGGACCCCCCAACATAGACTCCATACCCTGGGACTGACTACTGTCTCCCAGGGTCTGTAAAGTCACCATTGACTTTACTAGTCTCAAATCCTGAACAGAACCAGTACAAACCATCATATTGTGGACGTACTGGCCGGGGCAATTCCATTGCCCCGGGGTCTGTTAGTCGAGGGGGCACGTCTCCGTCCCCCCTCATCGAGTTTTGGCTGGTGGCAGTGGAAACTACTTTTTATATTCGACCGCGAATATTTTCCTATGGGATTTCCCATTGTTTTAGGCTAATACCTTTATTTATTTATTTACGGTAGCCTTGAACATACCGCCGGGTTATTTCTTTATTATTATAACTCCGGTTGGTATTTTTTGCCAAAACTTGATTCTAAAATGGCGTTGGTGTTCACCTCTGTAACTCTGACCCAAAGTGGAGCCCTTTGTTCCACTTTTGGCGGGCTTCTCCACAGAAGCCCTCCATAGTGGTGCCACTCTGTCTGGGGTACTTAGGAGGGGTGGAGGGGGATTTAGGCACCCTGGACTGAGTTACCTTGGTAACTCAAGTCGCACTCCGTCCTGATTGGCCCAAGTGGTGAGCCGGCCGGCTCACCACTTAGCATGTTTGAGTGACAGCTAGGCTGGGTGAATGGGGGTTTGCTGCATAAAAGCAGGGCTTTGGGGACTGGAACTTCAGAAGTCGCCACAGGACCTAAGAAGCCGAAGAGGGAGAAGCCGAGCCGACCTGCCAAGACGACACCAACGGTGAAGCCCTGCAGAACCGTCTCACCACTTTTCCCGACGACAGAGGAGATCTCCCGCCGGAGAGTCTTCTTCCCTTAACTGGTGGGGACAACCAGTTGCTGCCTTCTTTTCGCCGTCCCGAAGCATCTCGTGGCCGCCTTGCCTGTGCCAAGCACCCCGGCAACCGGGATACCACTTTTTACCTCAACCGCGAAAGAGGGGTAAAAATCCTTTGTGACCGGAGAACTCCACGGCTGGCCTCATCCCTGGTAGTGCAACGACCTGCAGCCTTCCTCCCCGTCGAGATCACCTCTTCCTCGGGACGACGCCGTGACTTGCACCCACTACCAGGAACGACTACCACCGCTGGAGGAATCTTTCCACGTTTAAAGGTACTGTGATCCGCCCGGCCTCCCTTGCCACCGATTGTACGGGGTAGATTTAGCCCTCGGCTCTCGAACCTGGGTAGGCCTGGGTCACCCTAACTAAACTTTTCAGAACCGTAGTAAAACCTTTTCTCTCACCTGCAAAGACTGAGGACATTGTGTGATCTTGGGCACATTTTTCGCCTGGCTCCCTCTAAAGCGGGCCCTGAACTAATCCTCATGGTTCCACCATTGACTGCCTTTGCTAACCTTATGTGAAAAGTGTTTTACCTTACTGCTCTCTTTATTTCTGCCTTTTCCCTCCCTTTTGGTAATACTTGTTGGAGTGTCATCTAACGTTAAGCGCTCACCTCTGTTTGGAAATAAGTGGTGTTAACTTAGAATTGTCCAACAAATGATTAGGGATGTACATATGAGTAATAGTAACTGTGTTTGACTTTCTTATCTTTTCTAGTGTGCTAGTGTAATTTATGAGTGTACCTTTAATAAATAAGTCTATACTTTTACTCCTAGCTCTGGTTAGTGTTTGCTTGTGCTACTGTGCCTCTGTACCTATTCTGTATCCTCTGTATACTGCCTAACTCCTCTTGAGGGAAGTCTGGCTGCTCAGCCACAGCTACCACAGTGAATCTGTGCGGTGCAGACTGCTACCAAGTGGGTTTACTGCCAACACCTGTAGTCTTAAATCTTTTGCAGTGGTCCCAGAGGGAACTGCACAGGTTTCTGCCTAACACTGGTGTACAGCGGTGGGATCTGTATTGAGTATACACTTTAGAGTACTTTTGAGATACCTTAGTGCAACTAACCACAAAGCTTAAGCACAAGAAAGAAAAAGTCGTTTTTAACCTGTCTACTATGGAAAGTTATAGTCAAGAGTCCCTTGCTACAAAAACTGCTGATTGTTTAAGACTTCTCTGTAAGCATAAGAATCTCATGACTAAAGGAAAGAAAATAGAGCTAATAGAAAGGTTGTTAGAAAACCAAAGTCTGGAGGATGGTCCAGAGGGACCTATCACTCCAGCAAATGTAGAAAGCAGCAATGATCTTGATATGGCACAAAGTATTGATGATCTTGGGTCAGAACCAGAAGAAGAGGATGAAACTGTTGTAGATAGTCCCTCTAGGCCTCTGTCTGCTCTACCAGCTGTACCTACTGGACCTTTGCCAGGTCCCACATTTAGCCCTCAATACTTTGAACTAGAGAGAATGAAACTTGAATTAGAGTACAAGAAACTTAATGCTCAAACTGACAAAGAACTAAGGCTAAGGGAAATGGAGCTCAAGTATGAGCTAGAAATGAAGAAACTGTCTGTTGAGAATGCTTCTCTCTCTGGCTCCTCTAGAAGTTCCAGTCCTAAAAGACCCCGGATGCCTAACGAATTGATTGGTATGTATGAGCCTAAGTTGGATGTGTTGGATTGGTTGTCTATGTTTGAGTATAATCATGGGCTCCAGAACATCACAGGCAATGAGTTACTCACCTGGTTGTTCTCTAGGCTTCCCCCTGTTGCAACTGATGTGGTAATGGAGTTGGGGGAGGAGGATAGGAAAGAGTATGAATGTGTGAAACTAGCTTTGATAGCTAGGTTTGGGAAAACCCCTTCCCAGTATCTTAAGAGGTTTAGGAGCCTCAAAAAGCATGATGGTACCCCTTGGGCTACCTGGGTGTGTGAAGGGCTGAAAAACTTAGAGGGATGGATTAAGGGTTACAAGGTGAACACTTATGAAGGAATGAGAAATCTTGTAATGATGGAGTCAATTTATGATGCCTGCTCTCCTGAGCTCAGACAGCACTTGGCTGATTCACAGGATTTAGATCCTAGGAAGCTAGCTAAGGCTGCTGACTTGTGGGTTGCCAACCGGGCTACTCACAAGGATTCTGGGGTAACTCAGAAGAAGGATGAGGGAAGACAGCCTAAGAAAGACTCCAAAGAGAATTCTAATAATCCTAATTCCAAAGAGGGCCCCAAACAAAACCATAAGGGTAAGCCACCTGGGAAGCCACAGCAGAGTAGTATACCTTCTGGTGCTAAACCAGAAGGAGGTCAGAACAAGCCTCCATTCCAAAGGACCTTTGGGGCCTGTTATGTTTGTAAGGCTACTGACCATGTGAAAGGAGATCCCAGATGTAAGGGTAAACCTTCCGGGGTCCAACTTGTCTCCTTAGCCTTCGCTCCAGAGGAGGAAGTCACTATGGCAAGTGGAAACTTTCTACTACTGGCTGATGAACCCACTGGAGTCTCAGCCAGTGTTTCTTTAGTCTCTCTGGGGTTGTGGGAACAACAAAATTTAGATGTGTATAATTCTATCCCAGATAATACTAAAGAGTATTATAAGGACAGTGTCCACGTGAATGGTCAGGAGACCCCTGCCATCAGGGACACTGGGGCCAGCATAACTGTGGTGGACAAATCATTTTTCAAGGCAGAGGATGTTGCTAAGGCACCCAAATGCCTCACCAAGTTAGCTGGAGGGCCTGTGCAGATGTGTCCCCAGTTACCAGTTCTCATCCAGTGTAATGATATGGCTGTGAAGATACCTGTCAGTATACAATGTGAAGTGCCAGGAAGAGTTCTGCTAGGAAATGACCTGAAAGCTCTGGGAGTTGTGTCCCATACCCCCAGACCTCCTAGTAAAAAGGTACGGGAGCTCACCAAATCTGCAAGAGAGAAAACCCTGCGAGGTTTATCTCAGGAGATGATGACAGAAATCACTCCTCTCCCACTGGAACAACTTACTGCAGTAACTACCAGGTCAGGAGCGAAGGGGCCACCCAAGACTCCTAGGAAAAAGCCTACAGCAAGCACTCCAGTGCTTCCAACAAGGACTTCCCCGAGGTTGTCCAAAGTTACACCTGTAACTCCACCTCCAGCTGAGGCTGAGAGGGAGGTACAACCCTGTGTGATTGAACTAGACTCTGAAGAAGAGCTAGTAGGAGGCCCAGAACTTATTGGAGACCTGGACCCGGCTGACCATCCTGAGCTGCAGTCTTTACTGGCAGAAGGTGGACCCAGCAGGACAGCTTTTCGTAAGGGACAAAGAGAATGTCCAACTCTGGAGGGCCTTCGCCAACAGGCAGCTTCTCAGGCTAATGGGCAAGAGCCTGGGAAGTATAGGTTACACTGGGAAGATGGCCTCTTCTACAGTGAACCAACTGAATCTGAACCTGGAGCCTACCAACGCCTGGTAGTGCCCCAAGAGAACAGACAACAGTTCTTGCAACTAGCCCACGAGATTCCTTTGGCTGGTCACTTGAGTTTCAAGAAGACCAAGGAAAGGCTCTCTCTCTACCTTTATTGGCCAAAAATGGGGGCTGAAGTAGGAGGTGATCTCTGACAGGGGGACCAATTTTATGTCCAACTACATGAAAGCCATGTGGAAAACCTGCGGAGTTACCTACAAGTTCTCAACCGCCTACCACCCTCAGACCAACGGGTTGGTAGAAAGATTTAACAGAACCATGAAGAGCATGATAGGTGCCTTAGAAGAACCCCTTAAGAAAAAGTGGGACCTTCTACTGCCATGCCTTCTATTTGCTTATAGGGAAGTCCCTCAGGAGGGAGTGGGTTATTCTCCCTTTGAACTTCTCTATGGCCATCCCGTCAGAGGCCCCTTGGCCCTGATTAAGGAGGGGTTGGAGAGTGCTCCTTCCCCCAAGCCAGTCAGAGTGACTGACTATGTGATAGGTCTCCGAAGGAGAATGTCACACATGATGGCAGAAGCAAGTGACAACTTGAAAGCTGGCCAAGCTCTGATCAAACATTGGCATGATCAGAAGGCTAACATGGTTGAGTTTACTCAAGACCAGCTAGTTCTAGTTATGCTTCCAACAAGGCAGAGGGCCTTGCAAGACAAATGGATGGGACCCTTCAAGGTTGTGGGAAAACTTGGAGAGGTCAACTATCTGGTGGATCTGGGCAAACCCAGGGAAGCTCCCAGAGTCTTCCACACCAACCGCCTCAAAGCCTATGTCTCTAGACCAGAAGTAGGAGCATTGCTCCTAGCGTCATCAGAAGAGGAGGAGGAGAGTGAAGCTCTACCTGACCTCCTGAAAGGCTTACCTTTGGACGAAAAGGTTGAAGGAGTTAATCTCTCTTCAGATCTGACCCCTGAGCAACAGGAAGAGTGCAAAGCTATGTTAAACCAGTTTGCCTCCCTGTTCTCACTTTCACCAGGCTTGACCCCTTGGGGACAGCATGAGATACTCACTGGTGACTGCCTGCCAGTCAAAAGCAGGGGATATAGAATGTCAGAACATGTCAGAACCCACATCAAAGGGGAGGTCAAGAAGATGCTTGATCTCGGGGTAATAGAGCCCTCTACTAGTCCATGGTCTAGCCCAGTAGTGTTAGTACCAAAGGCAGGATCCAAAGAGTTGAGATTCTGTGTGGACTATAGAGCTCTTAATGCAGTCACCAAGACTAATGCCCACCCTTTGCCAAGGACAGATGAGTTGGTGGATAAACTTGGTGCAGCCAAGTACCTCAGCACACTGGACCTTACGTCAGGCTACTGGCAAATAGCCCTGACAGACCATGCCAAGGAGAAAACTGCATTTTCTACTCCAGTTGGCCTATACCAATTCAAGGTTATGCCTTTTGGACTGAAAAATGCACCTGCAACATTCCAAAGGATGGTGAACCAGGTTCTGGCGGGGATGGAGGACTTCTGCATGGCATACTTGGATGACATTGCAGTCTTCAGCCACTCCTGGGCCGAACATGTGACCCACTTAGGACATGTTTTGCAGGCTCTTGAGCAGGCCAATCTGACCATAAAGGCAAGCAAGTGCCAAATTGGTCAGAGTAAAGTGGTCTACCTTGGACATGAGGTAGGAGGTGGAGAAATAAGGCCTTTGCTCAGCAAGATTGAAGCTGTGCAAAATTGGACAACACCTACTACTCAGACCCAGGTGAGAGCCTTCTTAGGCCTCACTGGGTACTACAGGAATTTCATTGAGAACTATGGGACCATAGCTTCTCCTCTGAATGTGATCTCCTCTCCAAAATTCCCTAAGAAGGTCAAATGGACGGAGGAATGCAATTAGGCCTTTGAAAACCTGAAGAAAGCTCTCTGCCAAGCCCCAGTACTCAGAGCTCCTGACTACCACCAACCTTTCATTGTACAAACTGATGCTTCCAATGTAGGTATAGGTGCAGTTCTTAGCCAACTGGATGAGAAGGGTAGGGAACACCCCATTTTCTTCATCAGTAGAAAACTGAATGAACCTGAAACAAGGTGGGCAACAATCGAAAGAGAATGCTTTGCTATTGTGTGGGCAATGAAGAAGTTTAGGCCATACTTGTATGGTTCTACTTTTGTCATTCAGACTGACCACCAACCCTTGAGATGGTTAATGCAAATGAAAGGGGAAAATCCAAAACTATTGAGATGGTCAATCTGCCTCCAAGGGTTTGATTTCACCATTGAGCACAGGTCAGGGTGTCACCATCAAAATGCTGATGGACTCTCTAGGATGTATGTCATCGACTAGAGGTATGAGGTTCATCCAGGAGTGGATTAAATCCTCCTGTCCCTTAGTCTGGGGGGGGCGAGTGTTAGGGAGAATTCTCTGTTTAGGCCGAATTTCCTAACCTATTGAGTCCCCCAGCAGCTTTGCTGGATTTTCTGGGTTTATTTTTTCTCTCCTGCCAAGAGTGAGACTCTTTTACCCTCACTCTTGGACATGTTTGAAGTGTGTTTCTTTGGTTTGCCTTGTGTTGAATGGGCTATGGGGTCTTGTACTCCATAGGGCCTCATGTGTTTTTGTGAAATAGGTTACACAGCACCCTCAGTGCCGTAACCCAGGGGTGTCCTAGGGACCCCCCAACATAGACTCCATACCCTGGGACTGACTACTGTCTCCCAGGGTCTGTAAAGTCACCATTGACTTTACTAGTCTCAAATCCTGAACAGAACCAGTACAAACCATCATATTGTGGACGTACTGGCCGGGGCAATTCCATTGCCCCGGGGTCTGTTAGTCGAGGGGGCACGTCTCCGTCCCCCCTCATCGAGTTTTGGCTGGTGGCAGTGGAAACTACTTTTTATATTCGACCGCGAATATTTTCCTATGGGATTTCCCATTGTTTTAGGCTAATACCTTTATTTATTTATTTACGGTAGCCTTGACATACCGCCGGGTTATTTCTTTATTATTATAACTCCGGTTGGTATTTTTTGCCAAAACTTGATTCTAAAATGGCGTTGGTGTTCACCTCTGTAACTCTGACCCAAAGTGGAGCCCTTTGTTCCACTTTTGGCGGGCTTCTCCACAGAAGCCCTCCAAAGTGGTGCCACTCTGTCTGAGGTACTTAGGAGGGGTGGAGGGGGATTTAGGCACCCTGGACTGAGTTATCTTGGTAACTCAAGTCGCACTCCGTCCTGATTGGCCCAAGTGGTGAGCCGGCCGGCTCACCACTTAGCATGTTTGAGTGACAGCTAGGCTGGGTGAATGGGGGTTTGCTGCATAAAAGCAGGGCTTTGGGGACTGGAACTTCAGAAGTCGCCACAGGACCTAAGAAGCCGAAGAGGGAGAAGCCGAGCCGACCTGCCAAGACGACACCACCGGTGAAGCCCTGCAGAACCGTCTCACCACTTTTCCTGACGACAGAGGAGATCTCCCGCCGGAGAGTCTTCTTCCCTTAACTGGTGGGGACAACCAGTTGCTGCCTTCTTTTCGCCGTCCCGAAGCATCTCGTGGCCGCCTTGCCTGTGCCAAGCACCCCGGCAACCGGGATACCACTTTTTACCTCAACCGCGAAAGAGGGGTAAAAATCCTTTGTGACCGGAGAACTCCACGGCTGGCCTCATTCCTGGTAGTGCAACGACCTGCAGCCTTCCTCCCCGTCGAGATCACCTCTTCCTCGGGACGACGCCGCGACTTGCACCCACTACCAGGAACGACTACCACCGCTGGAGGAATCTTTCCACGTTTAAAGGTACTGTGATCCGCCCGGCCTCCCTTGCCACCGACTGTACGGGGTAGATTTAGCCCTCGGCTCTCGAACCTGGGTAGGCCTGGGTCACCCTAACTAAACTTTTCAGAACCGTAGTAAAACCTTTTCTCTCACCTGCAAAGACTGAGGACATTGTGTGATCTTGGGCACATTTTTCGCCTGGCTCCCTCTACAGCGGGCCCCGAACTAATCCTCCTGGTTCCACCATTGACTGCCTTTGCTAACCTTATGTGAAAAGTGTTTTACCTTACTGCTCTCTTTATTTCTGCCTTTTACCTCCCTTTTGGTAATACTTGTTGGAGTGTCATCTAACGTTAAGCGCACACCTCCGTTTGGAAATAAGTGGTGTTAACTTAGAATTGTCCAACAAATGATTAGGGATGTACATATGAGTAATAGTAACTGTGTTTGACTTTCTTATCTTTTCTAGTGTGCTAGTGTAATTTATGAGTGTACCTTTAATAAATAAGTCTATACTTTTACTCCTAGCTCTGGTTAGTGTTTGCTTGTGCTACTGTGCCTCTGTACCTATTCTGTATCCTCTGTATACTGCCTAACTCCTCTTGAGGGAAGTCTGGCTGCTCAGCCACAGCTACCACAGTGAATCTGTGCGGTGCAGACTGCTACCAAGTGGGTTTACTGCCAACACCTGTAGTCTTAAATCTTTTGCAGTGGTCCCAGAGGGAACTGCACAGGTTTCTGCCTAACAATTAGCATCACCTGTCCTCATCTTAACAGTGGCTGCCTTGGACTGCCTATTACGCAAATTGTATTTATTATGGGCAGGTTTTCGTCGGGGTGACATTCTGCTTCTGTGAAAATTGCTGGTATTACGTCTATTACTTTCCAAGAAACAGACTTGTTTTCAAGCCTGGGTAATATTAGCAGTTAACAGTACAACAATAACCACTGTAAATAAGCTGAGTCAAAAGGTAAATTCCCAGTCCCTTGTTCTTGGCCAATAATTACCACTGTTAGCAAAAATTGTCTACTGATTACCACAAGGCTCACCACCCACCAAAAAGAGCTATCAGGCTGCACCTGCACCATGGGTTACAGTGGATCACTCGCTGAGACTCACTGCTGACCACCTCCGACAGGATTCTCTATTGATGGTTATTAATCCGTCAGCTTATATTACACATCAACCCCTCAGCGAGTCTTCATCCACTCTTAAAATTAGAGGGAATTATGCATGAGAGACCAACAGTCTCTTTAACTGCCAGGGGTTAATATGAGTTCCTGTACCACTGTACAGTGTATTAAAATCAGGCGGCGAAATCACGTAGAACCTTTGGCAACACCCTACCACCCCAGGCTAAGATGGTTGAAGGAAGAAAGAAGAGAAAGCTGGAAATGCAGGATCAAAGAGTCAACGATCCACAGGCTCGCGCTTAGGTCCACTCATCCCCAGCAAGTCTCCAAACACAGCTATCAGCCCCTTTTTTCAGCCGGCAAGAGAATATACACACTGATGGCACCGTCTGTTCCCTACAGTCTGTTTAACCATCAGAACAATTGCCACAACAGCATACCAGTAGTGGGTAACACGGGGCGGGAATGGTAGAGCAAAAGCAGATTAGCTGATTTTGCTCAGGTACGTGCATGGGGGTTACCTTTATTATTAAGCAGATCTTAAGCTGCCAGCAGCCGAGTGCCACTCAGCGAGGGGGGACCGCTGGCCGCAGCCCACCTCACTCTTGCGGGAAAATTCTTGGCTACGCGGCCATCTCACCGTCTCACCGTCTCCTAAACATCACGTGTCCAGCAAAGGGGGCTCCGACAAGCCGGGTCTCCAAACTCCGAACGCTGCATCAGCTCCGAACGCACATTGGTTCCGAGGCTAGTCTCATTGGAGGTATTGGCTAGAGTAAAGGACCTCACTTAATCATCACTCAGCACTCCAGCAGACCTTCCAGGACACACCAAAATTAAATAATCAAGCTGCACTGAGCTCTAGTGCACAGCTGCTTCCAATTCTGTTTTTGCTTTCACCACCTCCACCATGCCTCAACATATAGGACTCTCTCTCAGAGTCCTAGAATTTAGTGAGTTCTCCATTCAATTCTTTAGTTTGCTATGGGAACTTGTACCCACAGGCAGAAGTTTTTCAGCATGTAGTTTCTTCAGCTCACTCTGAAACTCTGATTCGGTGTCCCTTTAAGAAACAAGTTCTCAGCATGTACCCAACTGATGTTATCTTGTGTTGACTCCAAGATGTGTTGCAATTTGCTGTTTGGACCGCTTAATCTCTGTGGACTGACTTCTCAGCTCTTCCCATCTCAGTGGATTTGTGCATTTTGGTGTGCTTTCCATCTTCGCTCCCTTTTATCAATAGTGGTCTCAGCATGACTTTATCGGTCAGAGGCGGTCACTTCAATGATTTCACCTCATCTGGGTTGCACAGCATCTTCACTGTCTAACAGTAGATGCCAATGGTTTTCTGTGACAGGGGTCTGTCCTGATTTGGAGGCAAAAGGACAGCTGGTCTAATTTTTTCCATTAAGTCGGTCACACTCTTCCTGCTGATCTCCAGTACTTAAGACAGCTCCTGTTAGGTAGAATTCTCAAAATGTGCTAATTACTCTCTACCTTAGAGACCCCCCAAATTTTTTGCTGAACTTTGGGACTTTGTACTTTTTAATTCTGTTTGTTTTCTGTGTTTATTTCTTTTGATTGTGAAGTTTTAGACAACTCCATAGCCAGCATTTGTTTTATTTGTGTCACACAGCACCCTCAGTGCAGTGACACAGGGAAGCCTTTTGGGCTGTCCCAAGGATTAAACACCTTCCCTGGGATAAGCTACTATTTCCCAGAGAATGTAAAGTTAAATTGACTTTACTAGTTTTTTAAATTCCTAGACATAGCACATACTACTATCTTCCAATAGAGTGCTGGATGGGTTACCTAGTATTACCCTTTCCTATCGAAATGGCTGGTGGCAGTGGTTTTACAACAAACTACCATGATTTTTCCTGACCGCGAACACTGGTAGCTAAACATCACGGGAGCCATGTTTTTCAAGATGGCGTCTGATCCCCCATTGTTTAAATAGGTCCCGGTCTTCTTTTTTCACCATTTCTTTGTGGACAGGTCCTTCTAGAGTTTGTCTGTGCAAGCCAAACCAGGTTTGGTCCCTTTGTTCCTACGCCTTTGGCAAGCTTCAGGACTGAGGCAGGTGCCCGAAACTCCCTGTGCTTAGTCACCTAGGAGACCCAAATGCACTCTGGCATGATTGGCTGGCTGACTGTCCGGCAAGGACAGCCACCATGCTGGGTGAGTGGCAGCTAGGCTAGAATGAATGGGAGAAAACTGTTTAAAAGGTGAGTCTCTTGGACTGAAAGGCAGAGTCGACCACTGGAAGAAAGAATCGAAGACGAGCTGGAAGAGGATGGCTGCTGCAACTCCTGGACCGTTGGTTTGCCCGGTGAAGCCCTGCTGCAGGTCCGAATCGGCAAGTTTATCTTGACAGAGAAGCCCTTCAAGGACGACTTTGTCCTTTGAGTTAGTAGGACTAATCAACCCGTAAGCCACCTGGATACCATTATCAGAGCTGGTTAGGATTAACCAGAGGGAAGGACACCAGCTTGTGTGCTTAAAGAACAGCAACCGGAATTGAAGATCGGCCAATTTGCCAGCTTTGTGACCAGTCTCTGTGCAGTGCAGGAGTCCACTGACGTCTCCCTCTTGTCCCCATTACTGAGGCTCAGGAACAGCGAGATCTGCAGGAACTGCCAGGAACCAAAATCTTCAGCTGCATCTTTTTCTTCAATCTAAGGTACTGTGAAAACCTGACTGGGAGAACTTACCTCTCACTGCGAAAGTGCGCACAACTTTGGCAACTTGCTGGCCTAGTCAGCTTGCGACCCGACATATGAACCTTTCTTTCGTGAACTACTTCCGAGAACCGTGGCAATGATTTATCCGTTTAAATACCAGAACCGTTTTTACCAATACAAGACACTAGTCCATTGACTTTGGACTATCTATTGCAATGAATGAACTCCTCTGGTGAACTCAAACTATTTGCACTGTTGAAGAGTAATTCCATTATTTGTTTCATTAATTTATGCCTTTCTGCTCCTACTGCAAATGGTCTGAATGCCATTTTGCTCCTACTTCAAAGTAGTTTAAATGTCTCAGAACCTGGTAGTGTAAAGTATTGTAGTATATTTCCGTGTGATATTGATTGCCTCCTTCTAGTGAATGTTTTCTGAAAGACTGTGTAATAAATTGAGAAGTGGTTTACCAAGAAACCCTGAGTCTAAGTGTCTATCTGAATACTTGTAATCATAGACCTCTGTATAACACTCGTACACGCTCACATTCCCCCTTGAGATAAGCCTGGCTGCTCAGCTCGCTAGCAAAAACAGTGTGATAGGTTGGTTTTGCTTACACCTGTAGTCCTAGTTGTGTGTAGTGGTCCCAAAGGGTACTGCTTACAAACTTTGAATAACAGCTCCCCCGCCTCCTCAGGGAAACATGTATCCCTCCTCTTCTTTCAGTTGTTCAGGGTGCTGCAGTAATACTGCAGTTATGCTGTGGGGTCGACATGACAATAGCACCATTGTTAACAGACATCTGAGCCATCCTTCTTCAGCCAATGCAATGGGTGAGTCTTCACGTAGTGATGTTGCTGCTAGTGCTCTCTGTACATAATGTATACTGTAAGTCTTTGTTATGTGTCCACACCATGCACATTATCTTAAGATGTGCCTAGAAATAGAGCAACTGCACAATGCACAATGCATAATGCACAATGCACTCGCGCTAACAACTTATTAAATAGAATGAGGAGATTATTATCCCCTTTGATCAGGCAATGCAACATATTAAAATTGTAAAACACCATGTCATTTATATCCATTAATTCAAAATAACAGGTCCCACTTCTATTCACTTGCAGCCAGTTGTTGTTTCGCTTTTAAGGTCTAATTGTAGTCAGCCTGATGTATTGCATTGGAAAGAAAAAGAAAACAATAACAGACAAGTATTCATAATAATCAATAAACAGTCACTTGAGGCTTGCTGATGAGGCACCACCTTTCGTTGGCTGTATGGTGCCTCTTAATTCATTAAAGAAGGTCTGGGGCCAGAAGGGACGCAGTAACTAACCCTTCCATTCCTTGTATCCGGCCAGTTCCTATTTCCTCATTGGAATGTGACCATTTTATCAATGTTATTAAGCCACCTCCCTCCTCCAGAACCAATGGAAATCTGAGTGGTTGTGCTTATGGGTGGGATGGGGAAAACTGAATTGTTTACTGTTTCTTCTGCCTTACACCATCCTGCTCTCTGCGAGGTGCACTATGAGACATGTAGTCATGTGGGCTAAAATGTTCTGTGTTGGTGTTGTAGAAGGCATTGCACTGGAATGTGCAGTTACCATAACTCGTTCACTCAGATTCTTGTTTCCTGGATGATCTAAAACACGAATATTCAGTTTTTGAACCTTTCTGATACTTTCGTGCAGGGGTCAAGTCCTAAAAATTTAAGTGTGGGGACTCATCAACAAACGCAATGGGATGTGACGTCGCCAGAAATTAGCTTATCAAGGTGAAATATGTACATTTCATTAAATTTGCTTGGCATAACTACCCAAATTGAACAGGACGAATGGCATTTGCCTTTCATAAAAATAAACACACGCACAAAACCAAGACAGGATATTGTCTTCTAATAGTGTTTTCGAAAACGTTGAAAGGTGTGCATGTTTTAAACTCCAAGAACCACTACAAATGTTTTTTCCTGGGACTTGCAGTACCGAAATGCGATATTTCACCTTTAGTTGTTTGTTATTTGTGATGGGTTATATAGTGTAGTGGTGAAATGTCTGGCTCCAAATCTAACTACTGCGGTCAAGGTCTGCTTTAATTCATTAATTCAAAGAGTACATCCAATGTTTCTCTTTTAGCTGGGGGGGACTCAGTCCCCCCTCTGAATAAACTGGGGGGGACTCTGTCCCCCGCGGGTACCCTCGACTTGAGCCCTGCTTTCATGTCGGCTATCGTGCAGCCAGAAAGTATTCCACCTACATGCTCTATTTCCACTGGAAACCTGGCAATGCAATACATATTTTATAACCTTCGTGATGCCGTCACCTTTGATAACATGCGTCCTGAATCCACATCTCCCAAAATGCTCCCTACCCAGCTACCAATTAGTACAGAGATTGATCCAGAATTTAGTAACATCAGGACACAATTCAATCATTGGATCGAGGAGGAGGGATTTACTGCATAAATGCTCTCATTTGATTGAGGCCATGAACAATCAGGGTTGAACGCAAGAATCTAATTTAGATTTAGCCGACTTTTCCAGCAATGCATGAGGCCCTTCTTGGCTGGCAAATGTACCTATGTTTTTTTTCGCATTGCATGCTGGAACTTGCAGGAGTTGGTTTGAATGGGAATTTGAAACTGCCAGTCCCAGCGTGGAATGTGCAAAACAGTGACTGGTGGAAGGAATCAAACATGTCATGGGGCTACTGGATGGCCCTGTATTTCCTTACCAGGCAACTTTATGAGTCAATATTTTGTAAAAGTGCCCAGTCAGTGTTCTCTTTGAAAGCCGTTGCATGCCTGATTCTGCATTATAAAAGGATTTAAAAACTACTATTCAAAGTTTCAATGGTTGGGGGTGGTATTTTGAACTCTAATCAGTAAAGGTTGCATTTTGCAATTGATCAAGAACTTGATATGTTTCGTATTGTTCATAATAGCTCGTACTTCTGTGAACTATGGGCCCGAGTCATGGAAAAGTGTGCATTTGTCCCGCAATTGCTGCATGCCTGGAACAACAATGCGTGAGCCTGTGTGCAGAATAAAAAATGGGTGCCCCGGAAATTCATGGAATTGACAGCGCAAAGTAACCATATTCGCAAGTCGCTCCAGGAATGCCCCCGACATTCCCCCACGCAGGGCCTAAACAGCCAGAACAGCAAGTCGCTCCAGGAATGCCCCTGACATTCCCCCACGCAGGGCCTAAACAGCCAGAACTGCAAGTCGCTCCAGGAATGACCCCGACATTCCGCCACGCAGGGCCTAAACAGCCAGAACAGATACTGTTGCATGCTCTTGCAGCGTGAATACACGCACCCTTCAAACAGTGTGTGGGGTCCCCCGCAAGCAGGCAGGCATCTCGGGGACCGTGCTCAGGGTCCCCCGTAACTGTTGCCTGCACCCTGACAACATGCATATGATACTACATAACTCGGGTCAAACTCTGAAAATCTATGTGCAAACCCCTGTTACGTAAACGCACCCCTAAATCCGACATTTAAACCCACTTCCACGCTGCGATTCCTATTTGCAAATGTCTTTACGCCTGTCTTAGGGTGGCGTAGTGATCAAGGGATTTACATGGCCATTTTGATACCGAGAGGCTGCACGGGTGGTACCATGAAGATGTGTCCATAGGGCAGCGCAATTGTGGGCGTGCCAGGGTCTGCCTGCAGGACGTCCCTCATAAAACCCACTTTTCTGCATGTTCTTCCCAATTTTCTTTGTTCTGGCCCACTTCCCAGTCCTCTGTCCTCTAGGTTCATGCACTGCAGGGAGTCTTGCGCAAGGTCGGTTGACGGCTCACAGAGACATGCCGCTCCTCCAGGAAATCTACGCACGTCCTGGAAAAGCTCTGCATATTCGATTCCATGAATCGACAAATTGGTTTCCGCATGCAGTTTGGCGTACAAGTTTCCTATTTCCTGTGCAAGTAATTCCATGAATCGGGCCCTAATGTCTAATTATATTAGTATGTTCAATATCTGTCAATCTGTTAGATTATGCACATGTGAGCATATTGTTAAATAGGCTAAAGTCTGTATTATAGTGCTGATTTGTTGATTTGTTTATATAGGTTTAGTTTCAAATCAGTAAATGGATCAGTGCCCAATTGTCACACAACCTAGTGCTCCAGTGCAGGCTTTAATGTTTGATAATATATATATTTTAAATATGTTATTTTGTATTTTTATTTTTTCTTACGTTGAATAAAATATATGATTAAAATGTCGTTTCCATATTGATGTACCCAACATAGCCTTTGCAATCAACGTTGGTTATGGTGACCTTTGATAAGTAATTTTCTTCTATCTAGTTTACATAATTTTCCATCTTGAATTGAACGGATTTGTATTGCCAATAGTATTAAGGGCAATGAGGATGACCATATATATGTGAGCCTCTGTGCATTGCCAGCATCTTGTATGTTCAGATCATATTTTCTGTGGAGAACTGACATGCCGATATACATTGTGCTGCTGGATATCGAAAGCATGCTGTGTTCATGAATGCATGCATTCCCTTTTTCCCCTTTCTTCTGGATTTCTCATTGTTATAGTTAAACGTGGTGGCCCATTTCCATTTTTGTATTCGGGCAATGCTGAAAAAGGCAAAAGATGTGTCTGGGGCAGTTCAAATAGCATGGCTAGATCATGTTTCATGAAGAGTATTGGACCGTCTTATCCCTCCCAAACAATTGCAAACACAATGAAATACAGTAATATCAGGCTGTTTGCAATTAACCAAAGGAGATAATTTCAGTAAAACTGGTTCCCATTCATGACACATGCTCCAAACCAATTAATAGCGACATTTTGAAACCTGGTTACAGCTCAATTCATTTGTCTTTACAATATTGCATCAACCAAAAAATCAATTAATCTTCCAGGAGTGAAGAAGATCTCTTAGCACCATTCATGCCTTCTGAGCACAGGTGGTGCGAGGTAAATGTGAGCTATCAGTTGAATGTGCGAAGCCATATTTTTAACACTGAAAAATGTGATAGACAGACAGGGCAATCTTTGCAGGCAAAGTTGTATGCATATAGGCTGTCCATAGTTCCTGGCATCCTGTATGCTTTGGAAACGTTGCCACTGGGATCCATAACCTGACTTAAGACACCCAAGGACAAGAAACTTAGATAATTGCTTGGCCTTCCTAACTCTGTAGCAGTTGAACCCTCTGTTTAGAACAGGGACTGCCTTCTTTGCACATACTCTGGATTATGTCTGTCTGTACATGTTGGGTTACCATCTGTTTCAGCGAAATTGGTAGACTCTTACATTGAGCTGGCGTTCACTCACTTTACTGTGGGCACAGAATTTGGTTTTCTGACATGCAAAAACGTGTTCCATACCATTGCAGGAATATAGGCATGAACGCCTTGCCTGGTTCATTGGGAGAAGTCCATGCTGTGGACTTTGACAGAAAATCTAGGAAATATGACCGTTCTCAGTCCATTGATTATCTTGCAAGCAAGAGCAAATGCCTTCTTTATTCCACCCAGGGATCAAATTAAAACAATCTGTGTGACTATTTGGTCAATATTTATTCCCCTCAATTCTTTCCCTTTATTGTGTCTGTACGTTTAGCTACGCTGCCGGTTTATGAGAATATTGGGGCCTGGTCTGGTCTGGCTAATAATGAGCATTTATTTCGCCTCTGCAGGGAAGCTGTGGAATCAGCACATCACCTGCTCACGCAATGTAGTCGGCTCCATTTCCTGTACTTAAAGGGATATCCAGAATGTAGGGATTATACATCTGACCAGTTCTGGAGTGCCATCTATTGTGCAAGATCTATGGTAACAACTGCTACAGACTGTGGCTGCCCTGTGAGCCCATCCTGTTCTGCAAAGCCTAAACCATTCTACTTAGTAAGATATAAGGCATAGCCTATGGAACAATGGTCCTGGGGCAAATGTGCTTGTATAATATGTGTAAATAATTTGTTTTGTTTTATTAGGTTAATGGTTGTCATACTTTAACTATTTTAATTGCTGATGTATTTTAAGCGTTTTATCAAATTTTTGATGAAATGTTGATAAATGATATAATAATAATGTTTCTTATCTGATGTGATGTGTTCAGAGTAAAGGTCTTTTGACCACAGGCACGTCCTACATTTTTTAAAAAAATATATTTCTTAAGGGAAAAAATATTAAAATATGGTGTGAACAGTGAGTGAGCCTGGTCATTTGATAGTTTTCTTTGAAATATGTTAGGAAAATTGAACCCATTTTCTAAAAGTGGGCTAAAGGTTCTTTGGTTGGTTTGGAAATAATGCTTGTGGCATTTTAATGAGTTGGGATGTGGCCTTGTTTTTATACCTGCTGTCTTCTTACTGTTGGTTTTCACCATATTTTGGTCTCCATTCAGTTGCTTTTCTGCTTCGAAGAGTGGATGAGAGGCACTGACACTGTGTTTTACAGTAAGGGTTAGCAGAAACTAGGTGCCGGGAACAGTAACTGTGGGGATCTGAATTTATTTAGTCAAGGAGAACCTCATTGTTTTACTATGTTCATGTTTTGCGCCAAAACAGTGCAGTACTTTTGTGGTGGGTAAAAAAGCCTGTTGCATGAAAGATGATATTGTGGTCTAGGCATCACAGCATTTCAGTAGGGCAGTAAAGTTGGGGGTTAAATCCTTAACTATCAAAAAATTGCCAGTAACGGAATTACCACAGCAATGTCCTGAACCACTGAACCTGTAAAGAGTACATGGTTTCTCAAGAAGTGTGTGCCTGTATGAGGCACAGGAAAGAGTTAATGTGCACAATTATTCTCAGACTATTTTGAACAGCTAATGATATATGATAGCACCTCCCCGTTAGAATACTAAATAAGGTGGGCAGGTGTCTTATTTACCATTATATTTACATATTCGGCAGCTATTTCATTGTAAACTACAATTTGCTTTTCTTTCAGCTAGAATGAGTTCACAACATTGCATCATTAAAGGAACCAACTCTGAATAAACAGAACAAATATAAATAAGGCACTGCATGTGTACATTCATCCAAGGCAATGGTTCACACAGGCCTTATTATTCATTACAAAATGTAGGATGCTCCTGCATACTGGTAGAGAAAAAGAGTGACGATTGTGTACATCCGGTCAGCAAGGATGCTGTTAGAAGTTTTAAATGGGTACCAGAGGTAAACAGGAAGCTGTTCCCAGTGGCACTAAGCATGAACTGGTAGACCGCTTTCCCATGCCTCGAGCATCCATCTGTGCATACAGTACTATAAACAGCCACCAGGGGGTCCTGCAGAGAAAATACTCAGTCATTGGGGTATCCACAAGCAGCTCACCTTTGGCGTGTTGATATCATTTAGAAACCCAAAGTACTCACTGTGCTCCAGGACCGTTAACAGCAAAGAAAGGTCAACGAAGACGCTCCCATTAAAATGTGAACTGTGTTCCATGAAACAAAATATATATCTTCTATTACATTTCTTTCTCTACTTGTCCCTGAGCACATGGGGCCACTCCCTCACATTAGGCGCTCCTGAGTGTGACTTGCTATGAAGGATCGGCAACATCTGACACACACCTGCCCTGGTGCTAGAAATTAAAATGTTCAGCCCTACTGACCTCTCAAATAATCAGCCTAACAGTATTCCAGTTTGCTAAAACAACTCAGTAAAGATTACTGATGAATAAAAAACCACACCCAATGTACGGCTTATATGAGGGACACATAATGTCAGTCGTTAAGAGTTAGCCAAAGTCACTAACCATCCTTGCCCACAGTTTGCTAGGAGCTATGCTCAGTGTATCACTGAGAAAACCTCCCCCTTGAAGTGCAATTCTGATGTTTAGTTGCATGTGGTGACCCCCCCCCCCCAAAAAAAGGATGGACACCTGATATTCTAGTAACAAAGACCTCCTAGTCCTGGTACATGCGGGTGGGACCCCTTCTAAGAATCCTTCAAGCTACAGCTTAACCACTACCCAAGACACACATGCCGGGCACACCACGCGTCAAGCATGCTTCACATTGGCTTTTACAGCTGTCCCTACACTAGGAACCGCCTAGATGGATATAAGTAAGCAGCAAACCCACAATAATAACACAATACATGACCACTGCAGGTAGAACCGCTGATCTTGCTAACAGGCTATTATGCCAATCACAGGAGAAAGCTAAATATTTACCCTTTAGATGCCCCCACCCCAAAAAAAGAAAAACATCAAAAAACATCAAAAACGGATTTACACAAATCCTGCTGGCCCTAGGTCCAATTTAAGCAGCGGTCTAGCAGACAGCGCCTGATGCAAGTACCAAAGGACAACGGTGATCATAACTTTAAATAGCATGATACATGTCAACACATATGTATCTTTGTGACACATTATTGATAATTCCTACGATTGCAAGCAAGCAAGGGTAGCAGTACAAAGACATGTATGTGCAAATAATGATTTTTTAAAGTTTCATTTGTTGCAATGGAAGTGTTTTATTGAATATTGTGAAAACAAGTAACTGATATAATAATGCACGATAGCTGTTTTAGTTGGAAGTGCTCCAACTAAAGATATGTATGTTTTTCAGTAGAAGTATGAATAACTTCTTAAAGTAAAAACTGGATTTATTCTGTGGGTTAAAGAAAACAATTTGGTATTTTCTTACTTTCCAAATGGCCGATGAAACAGTGTGAATAAATGTTTCCAGAACTTAAATTGAAAATTGCCAGCTGTTTGGTTGAGTAGGTTCAAGACCTTCAAATAACCTACGTAGATTTTATATTTGGTGAATAATGCATTTTTCTATCAATCCCTAAGGATTTCTGATGGTAGTGGGTGGGCTGAACCAGGCCTTAGATAATCGATTTTATCCTATGTAGGTCAAATGTCCCAGATATCCGAAGGCTTGACATCTTTGGGGGAAATGAATATTGGCTCATGAGTGCTATCCAGGGATGATAAAAAGAACCTGAATGAATAACAAGCCACGCTTTGGAGGCAAAAGCACACGGATGGACAGATAATGAGGCACCAAGAGAATGGACAAGGTGATGTGATTGCAAGCAATATCTCAACGGAGAAGAATGTGGCTTATTTACGGAAAATCTCACACGCAGTATTTGGCATCTGCTGAATATTATGTTTTTTTTTTTTTAAATTTGGCTTTTATTGTTTTAACAGTGAATATGAGCATACAGGTGGTTATACATTGTGCATAGCGAACTACTTCAGTAGAAACTCCGTGTCCATCTTAACAACAGTTATCAACCTTAACGCTCCATATTCCAGGAGAAGGCAGAAAGTAGAAAGAAAAAGAGAATAAAGAAGAGAAAAGAAAAACCCCCCTTCCCTCCCCCCTTCCCACCCCCCTCCCTATCCCCATGTCTCATGTCCGCTTCCTTCGGGGCATTGGCATTCTGAGTCGTAGTGGGCTACGTGACGCGCATCTTGGAACATCCAACGATCATTGTTCTCCTGTGTGGTCTATGACACGCAAGGGTTGTCAGCATGGGGTCTTTCAGTTTTCAGTGACTGGTAGCATGGATCGAGAGGAGTTTCCCTGCTGAGTTGAGTTTTCCATGGTCGGGCGTGAGATGTATTTAGTTATGAAATCGAACCAGAGTTCTTCCTGTCGTGCAGCTCTGTTATGTAATATTGCTGTTACTTTCTCCATAGTGTAAATATTTGTAGCGATCTGTATCCAGTCCCTCTTATTAGGTAGGCGGGGAGCTTTCCATTTTATCACAAGAGCAGCTCTCGCCGCAAGCAAGAGGGGGGATATCAGACCTTTCACTCTTGTCATTTCGTCGTCTTCTTCTTCGAGGCTAAACAGGATCAGGAGGGGCGACAGTTCTCTATCTATGCCTTCCAGCTGTTTGATCCATCCCAGGACCTCCTGCCAGTAGATGCGGACCTTGGGGCAGGCCCACCACATGTGCCAATAGTCGGCGTTCATCCCACAATGTCGCCAGCATCGCGGGCTGGAGGTCTGGAACATTTTGGACAGTCTTTGTGGGTCGTATTGCCATCTATGTAGTAATTTTATGGCGTGCAATTTATATTGGGCCGCAATTGATATTTTGGATGGTGTTTCACATATTTTATTCCAGGCTTGCTGGTCGAACTCTCTGGCAAAGTCTCGTTCCCATTTTGCTTTTAGACGATGGTTGGGTGCATTGTCTTTGGTGATTAGGGCTCTGTACATCCTCGCTATGAGGCATTTGGAGGTAATAGTTGTGTCTAGGATCGTCTCAAAGGGTGTTAGTTCTCTCTGCGTGGTTTCCTTCCATTCTTTTCTGGATATGACGCCTTTCAGACGTAGGTACAGGAAAACTGGTATCGGGCGGATTTGGAGGGCCTCCTCGAGTTCCGTTATCGAAATGAATTTCCCCTTTCTCCACAGCTGTCCGACCCTCTCAAGGCCGGCATCAAACCAAGATTGGTATCTGGCATGTTCCGGGATTTCCTCTCTGATTCCAGGGGACCAAAGATGGCTTAGTGGCGAAGGCCACGTGGTAACTCCTGACATTGCTCTTCCCTTCCTCCATATGTTCCACAACGTGCTTAGTATCGGGTGGTTGCGCAGTTTCCTCGATAGCTTCGATCTGGGGACCCATAACCACTCTGCCAGAGTCACGTTGTATAGAACGTTGTTGTCTAGGTGGACCCATTGGAGGTCTTTCCTTTCTCGGAGATGTGGGATTAAGATCCTGAGCTGTGTGGCCTGATAATAGCGTTCTATGTCCAGCAAGCCAACCCCGCCTAGCTCTTTCGGTAGTATTAGGACCTCGTAGGAGATTCTGGGTTTCTTTCCGTTCCACAAGAAGTGTAGGATGGCTTTTCTGACTTGCTTGAAAAAGTGATCCGGAATTGTGATAGGCAGGACCTGAAAGGGGTAGAGAAACCGTGGGAGGGACACCATTTTGATCGCATTCAGGTGTCCCATCCAGGATATCGTTAGCGATTTCCATTTCTTGAGATCGGCCTTGAGAGCCTCGAGGAGGTGAGGAAAGTTGGCTTCGTAGAGGCCGTCGAGGTGTCGTGTCAAGTTGATTCCCAAGTATCTTAATGTCGGGCCTCCGACGATCAGCCCGAGTTGCGCAAGGGTGTTCCGGTGTTCCGACGATGGTTCATGGAGTGGAAAAAGAGTAGATTTAGATTTGTTGATTTTAAATCCCGAGAGCGCGCCGTACTCCTCTATTAGCTGGATCGCTCTCGGAACGGAAGACGTTGGGTTTGACTGGTGGAGCAGAATGTCGTCCGCATATAAGGCTAGTTTATATTCTTTACCATTCACCTGGATTCCCTCCACTGTGGGATCAGCTCGTAGCATCACGGCGAGAGGTTCTAAGGACAGTGCGAACAGTATCGCCGATAGGGGGCAACCTTGTCTTGTACCCCTGTTGAGGGGGAACCATCGGGAGAATTGGGCGTTCGCCGAGACCGATGCTCTTGGAGACTTATAGATTGCCTTGATTCCTCGTCGGAGTGTGGGGCCTATGCCTATCTTTTGCAATGTGGCCTCGAGGAAGTGCCAGTCTACTCTATCGAATGCCTTCTCGGCATCAATTGAGAGTAGCGTTGGATTGTTCTGTGACGTTTGGGCCTCATGGATTAAGTGTAGGGTTTTCCGGGTGGAGTCTGCTCCTTGTCTGCCTAAAATGAAGCCAACCTGGTCATTGTGGATTATTGCCGGCATATATGATTCCAGTCTTGCAGCCAGGATTCTCGTATAGATTTTGGCGTCAATGTTTAATAGAGATATAGGGCGGTAGGAGGCGCACAGCTTTGGGTCCTTACCCTCCTTGGGGATGACTGTTATCAGCGCCTCGGAGAAGGAGTCGGGTGCCTCGCCGGAGTCTAGGATGTTGTTGAATAGGAGCACCATGAATGGGAGAAGGGCATCTTTAAAAGTTTTATAGAATCCTGCCGTGTATCCATCGTTTCCGGGGGCTTTCCCTGTTGGGAGCCTTTTGATAGCTTCTTCAATTTCCTCTCCTGTTATGGGGGCTTCCAATGTGAGTGCACTATCCGTTGGGAGGGTGGGCAAGGGTGCTCGCTCTAGGTATTCATTTATGGCTCCCGTGTGCAAGGGGGGGCGCGCTGAATATAATTTTTCGTAAAATTCGGCAAAAGCTTCAGGGACACTGGGAGAAGTTGGCTCGTCAGAGTTCTCTTCTGTTTGAATCGTGGGGACCCACCTCTCTTGGCGTTGGCCTCGTAGTCTTGCGGCAAGGAGGGCGCCCGCTTTGTCCCCATGTTCGTAGTGCTTCTGCTTCAGGTACTGTAGTTTACGCGCTACGCTTCCCACCTCTAGTTGTCTTAATTCCTCTCTCTTATCGTTGGCCTCTTTAATCTTTTGTGGTCTATCCTGATCAGCCGTTTGTGCCATGTGGTCCAGTTGTGTGATTTCATTCCGGATCCTGTTCTCAATTAGTTGTCTTTCTCTTTTTTTGGCTGCTCCTTCTCGGATAAGTAGTCCTCTCCAGGTCGCCTTGCCTGCCTCCCAAACTGTGTTCATAGAAGTTTCCCCTGTATTGTTGATCTCAAAGTATCGGGTAATGTCCTGTTCCAGTTCCCCACGAAAGGTGGGATCCTTAAAGAGGGTTTCATTACAGCGCCATTTGGAGCATCTTCGGGGCAGGGCCATTTGGTCGAGAGTGACCGTGACCATATCATGGTCCGACCAGGAGACCGGGATTATGACAGCTTCAGTCATCGCCGTGATGAGGTCTGTGGTCAGATACACATAGTCTATTCTGGAGAAGGTTGCATGTGGTGCCGAGAAAAAGGTAAAGCCAGTACGGTTGGGGTTGGCATGCCTCCATGCATCGGTGAGGTTGTAGGCGGTCATCATCTCTGCGGCTAGTGGGCGTCTGGGACCAACGAGTGGAGATGTAGAGAGGCGACCTGATTGTCTATCTTGTTCCGGGTCCATCCACATGTTTAGATCACCTCCAATAATTACTTCGCCTTCTGCTTCGCACATGATTTTAGGTATTATCCTCTGGAGGAATCTGTCTTGGCCTGTATTGGGGGCGTATATTGCCACAAGGGTAACAACCGTGCCCTGTATGCTGCCCACCAGGGCTATTGCTCTACCACTGACGTCCATCCATGACTTTAAGAGTTCAAATTGGATCTTTCTGTTGATTAGCACGCCAACTCCTGCCTTCTTCAGCGGGCCAGAGCCCCAATATTCCGATCCTAGCTTAGCATAGAGAATCTTCCTCTCCTCCCCTCTGCTATATCGAGTTTCTTGTAAGAAAAAAATGTCTAGTTCAGCCCTCTTGAATTCTCTCAGCACGAGTGACCTTTTGGTGGGGGAATTAAGGCCCTTAACATTGAGCGTGCCAATTTTGAGGTTACCCTGCGTGTCATTTGGTTTATCGTGTCTGTGTGACATCAGTGCGTCCGTGGGGTTTCTTCGCAACGCTGTGGAGCCCATTGTACGAAATTGCCATATTGGAAGTAGCATTGTGTGTGCCTCTATCTGACAGAGGCTTTGTCTGAGACTGTGTCATTCCCCGTTTCCCTCCCCCCTCCCATCCCCGTAGGGTATTGGACTGCATACCCATCACCCTCTGGGCTATCGCGTCGATCTTTAATTCTACGATGAGGGTTTGTGATTGTCCGTGGTGGCGTCCGAGTTGGACCGGATGTGAACAACCGGTCTTCTGTCGGACCACCAGTGAGGGTCGTAACCGTACGACCCCGTAAACTAATAGTATCAAGGTAACATTTTTTGAGCCCCCTCCCCCCTGCTCCTGAAATCACTTATCAAACAACAGTGTGTCAAACAACAAGGATTCCCACTTCAAGGTAACATATTCTTTGATACATGCGGTTTTGGGAATGATCCTTCCTCGGTATAATGTAGAGTTTGAAGCGACTATGTCATTAGTTGTGTTCAGGTGTGTCGTTGGGCCGCCTGTACTTTCTGGAGCCTTTCACCCGTTTTCTTCTCTGGCCCTGAAGTTCCCAGCGTGATCTGTCCTGCGTTAGTGTTCCCTGGGCGTCCCCCTCTGGGGTCTGTCCGAGGAGGTCGGCAATACATTCTCGAATTTCCTCCTCGGATTTTAGTAAGAATTTTCTGGTTCCATGTTCAAACGCGAGGGAGAAGGGGTATCCCCACCTGTATCTCGTGCCCTGCTCTTTTAGCCATCTCGTGAGGGGGCCGCATAAGCGACGCAATGCCAGTGTCAGTGATGAGAGGTCCTGGTAAATAGTAATCTGGGCTCCCCCGAGGGTAAGAGTGCCTCCAGACCTGGCCTTGGCGAGTATCTTTGTTCTGTCCTGATACCTATGGAATCTGGCAAGGACCGATCTCGGGCCTCCTGGGGGGCCACCGGCTCTATGAATTCTCTCAGTCCTGAGCTCATCGATGTCCTCGTCCGCAGTTAGGATTTTGATGATGTCGCGTATAGTCTGCTTGAGGTCTTCCTCTGTCTCCCCTTCTTTCTCCGGGATTCCAAAAAACCGTAGGTTATTTCTTCTCTCTCTATTTTCCAAATCGTCTATCTTCAGGCGAATCTCATCCTCCTTCTTTTCTATGTTTCGTATTCTGAGCTCCATTTGGGCCTCTAGAGTGTCAATAGAGGCTTGGTTAGTCTCGACCCCTTCTAGTCTCTCCTCGATGTTGTCTATCCTTTGGGTCATCTTATCCATTTTGCCACCGAGATTGGCGCCCATGTTTCGGATTTCGGCTAAAAGGGCGGCAATATCTCCCTTGGTGGCAGCTGCACCCGTTTCGATGGTTTCTACCGACATTGTTGATCCAGGGTCAGGAGCTTGAGCTGCTGGTTTGTAGGCGTATTTGGCAAGCTTGTTCGGTATGTTCATGGATGGGTATCCAACGAGGAGGCACACGCCCCTGAGTCGGGGGCCTTACCCTCGGAACCAGTGTGTTGAAGAGCCCGTGGGGGGTTGTCCTCGTGGCGGGGGTTCCTTTGGCGGGAGTGGGAGGAGGCACACGCCCTGTCTCCAGGGGCTCTACCCTCCGCACTTATGTCCTTCGTCGGATTCAACGCCTTTTCGGGGGGTATTAGGTGTCGATAACGTCCTGTAGCCAGGCCCTGCTGGAGGTGTGTGGGCGCAGGTCTCAGGACGAGGATTTAAGGCGCAGATGCTTGGAGGGGGGCCACGGGCCACCGTGTAATGCACTGTCCTCCAATTGTGGGGCCTCTTGTCCTGTCTCCGTTCTGCTTGTGGCCTTTTCAGAAGAGGGCACACGCCCCAGGAGTGGGGGCCCAACCTTCCGCCTCCCCTTTCGTGTGCTTAGTTAATTCGCTGCGTAGGGGGAGACCGTAGATTGCAATTATGGGTCACCAAGAACGCCAGAAGTTTCCTTTCTCGCCTGCTGGTGCGGCCGGCGGGAGCGGCGCTGGGGCTGCGGCACCCCCACCAACCCAGGGCCTCCGGGTGATTTTTGTGCTCCAATCAGGGGGGGGCGCCGTGGGGGGCAGGCTCTTGGCAGGTCTCCTTTGCTCGCGGGAAATTCGGGTCTCCTGCTGGTGCGGGGGGAGTCCTGGTAACTCGGTTATTCTAGGCTGGGGGGGCGGAGCAAGCCCCCGCTGGGGTGGCGCAGACCGAAGCCCCCACTCCCAGCCGAGCACTTACCTCCGCGAGGTCGATCCCTTGTGGCGTGGGGCCGGTTGCTCGAAGAGTCCGCTCTTTGGAAGCGCGGGGGGGGGCGACCCTCCACGCGATCCGGAGCGGACCGCTGCCTCTCTCCCCGGAGCCCAGGTTTCGCGCTGGTGTTCCTCGATGATGGCCGGGGGCGGAGTCCAGCGCCGCGGGCCGCGGCCTTCTCCCGTGTCTGCGTCTCCACCGGCGGGGGGAGGTCGATTCCTCTCGTGGTTTTCTCGCGGACCAGGGGTCCGATTTCGGCCGGGTTTTCGCTCAGGGGGTGGGGGGGCGTTTCTTGTGGGTCAGGCTGTCGTTGTTGGGTTCGGGGGGGCCAAAGTGGGGGCTCAATTCACTTTTGGGGGCCCGTGGGTTAGGAGCTCACACGAAGGCTGACATCGTCCGTGCGCCCCCTGGTGGCCGATGAATATTATGTTTTAACTTAAACATAGGGCTTACTTGGAATTACTTTAAAAAATCGCATTATTTATCATTTTAAAGTACACGATTGAAAACTCTTGAGCAATTAACGTATTCCTGTTCAACAGGTCATGATTTCAATGATCACCGTGAATGGTATATACACCTCTGATCAACAAACTGTTGATTTGATGCTGTCTTTTACGGAACAAAGTTGGAATTTCGGTAGTCCTGTTCAACTCTTTGGTTGCAGATTTGTTGAACAATCCCATTCATATGTGATCAAGCAACTATTTTAATTGGAATATTCAGCCAGGCTTCAAGTGATGCACATGAATGCATTTCGGTTTGAGCTTGTGATCAATCAAGGCGATACATGTGAATATCCGTGGGGTAGCTAGCACCGACGGACGTTTTCTGTTTGGTTCACTACTAAGCAGCCGCTAACTGGAGTTTGATCTCTTTACTGCCACTCTTAATCAGGACTGACTCTTGACTTGTTCTGCCTGCTGGCAAGATTGGAATTGTAAACCTGATCCCACTACTGCTGCTGCTCAGCAGAGGAAGGTAGTGATATAACAAACATACCATATGTGTTCGAATTAAGTTACAGAAATAACCAATACACTATTGACCCTCAACACTATGCAACTGCAGTTGTCAATGTCCAACATGTTAGCTCCTATTTTTGCCCACCGAGATAAGTGCAATCATATTCATCGGCACGTGTACATTGCCACTTGAAAGTTGTTGTGCGAGGTTAAACACTGCACCACCTGAGGTTTTCGTACAACAGAAATGATGTCCTAATAGAATAAAACACCAACTCATGTATTAACCCATTCAATGCAGTTCCGTGCATGCAGCAAGAGTGACTTGTGTTTCCCCACTGCTATATAACAATAATGATAGCTGAAGAAAGATGATAGGGAAGGACAGGAATCTCAGAAACATCACCAGCCGGGTCAGATGCCAGCAATGATTGATTCCACTTCAAGCTTCCACCATGTTGGTGATGCTCTGGGACCCACTCATTTTATGACATAGCCTTCTACTTACATGCTTTTGGTGGTTGTTACCTGCCATGGAAATAGATCAATCACCCGCCAAGCCCCTCGCCCCCCTATATAATCCATGGGCTCTCACCTGTCCGAAACAACATCACCTTCTTTCATCCACCATTGGGACCTAAAAGGTTAAGAGGTACGTCTCAAGCTCAATCCTCAAAAGGAAAAGGAGATCTTTTGCAACCTACGAATGCAGATCACTGTTAAGTTCGAGATGCCTTGAAAAAAAAAAACAATTCCATGGATCCAACCATGACTCCAGGTTCTTGGGGAACAGATGCATTCATGGATCATAGCGATTGAAGTGGAAGGCAGGCCCTGGCTTCTAGGTATGTAAACGGCACACACCAACAAGGTTGGACCTTGCTACCTGCTTGCAGACATACATACACGAGCATATCAGGGTATTAGAAGCAACACAACCCCAATTCAAGAAGGAGCTATGCTTGTTGTCAAAAATTCAAGATGTATAATGCCATGGGTAGGAATTACCAGGCCACCACTCATATTTGCCAAATGGGGCTGTTGGTAGCTCTATTCCTGTGCAATTTTTATACATATATTTAAATTATAAGAGGCATATATTCAGAGGCCAATCATCACCAGAGGTCATGACATCACTAGACAGGAAAAATAGAAATGCAAGTGAGAAATCAATTTGGAACAGACTGTCCCTGCTAGGCAACCTGTCTCTGGAGAAAGCTATCAGCACAGACCAGACCGGAACCCTCCATCTTATACTTCAGGAAGGACAAAAAGACCCCTCCATCTTATACTTCAGGAAGGACCGAAAGGACCTTTGACTCCTCCAGAGTCATCTTTAACGTCTATCTTAATGGCACTGTCATGGTCCAAGGCCCTCAGGCCAATCTCCTCCTCTTCGATAGGCGTTTCCCTTGCCTCATAAACTTCCTTTCATCTCCAGCTGTCCCTTCCTCTCATTCCTTGGCTAGGGCCCCTCCTCTGAAGGTCTTTATGGCTGGCAACCTTCTGCATCTTGCCACTCTCAACTCTCACACTGCTGTCAAACACTCCTCTGACATCTGCCACCTCCTTGAAGAACTGGACCTTGATGTCCTAGGTGTTACTGAGACATTGTTCATGGCCAGCTCTGTCACAAGCTTTGACACTTTCCTCCCTGAAGGCCTCAAGATCCTCTCCCCACCCAGATCCACCCGGCCCAGAGGTGGTGTAGCCCTGTTCTTTACTGAGTGGTTTTGTGCCACTATCATTCCCACTCAAAGCTACCCCTCTTTCGAATGCCTTGCCTGCAGGCTCTCAATCTCTCCTAGCCACTCTATTCCTGTTGCTACTCTCTGTCGGCCCCCTGGTCAAATCACCTCTTTTCTCTCCGAGTGGGCTGACATCTCCTCCTCCCTCCAGGCCTCAACCAATCAATTCCTCTTCCTTTGATAACCTCAACCTCCACCTTGATTCTCCCTGTCCCTCATCTTTGCTCTTTTGCGACCTCTGTGATTCCCTCTCTCTCTCTCTATCCTCCCCTCTGGCCGACGCATTCTGCAGGTCACACACTTGATGTCTTGATCTCCTCTGACCTCACCCTCTCGATCCCTCTGACCACTCCTCTCTCCTAGAGTGATCACTGCCTCCTCTCCTCTCATCTCTCACTCTCTTCCCCCCAAGCCAAGCCTACCCCTACACTGCCACTCACCTTCTCGGACATCCGGCCCATGAAGTGCGTGTCAGTTGAGGCTTTCGCTGCCACCTTCTCTCCACCCCTCCTCCTCTGGCTGACTCACACGCTGACACAGCCCTATCCCTTCTCTACTGTCCTATTTCTGATACTCTTGATGCTCTTGACCCTGTCATGAGGATCCACTTGAAGTCCAAAGCCAAGTACAATTCCTGGTATGGCTGTGACCTAGCTACACTTAAACATAAGTGCAGGGTGGCTGAGAGGAAATGGAGGGCTTCTTGTTCATCTTCTGACAAAATGGCCTGTTGCCTGCTCCAAAGGCAATACCGACTCCCTGTCCTCACCAAGAAGAGAGTCCACATTCAAGCCTGTGTCTCAGTGGCATCTAACAACTGGGGTGAACTCTTTAAAATCTGCAAGGAGCTGGCCAACCCTGCTGCAGTCTCTACCCCTCCAGTTGCCTCCCAGGCTCTTTGTAATGCCCTTGCCTCTCACTTTATCTAACAAACCCAGGGCATTCTGTCCGCCCTTTCCTCCCCTTCCCCTCCTCTCCCCTCTCAATCTGTTCTTGCTGACGCTCCATCTGCCACACCCTTCTCATCCTTTGCTCTTTTCTCCCTGATAAGGTTGCTAGACAAGTCTGATCTATGAAAGACTCATCAAAACAGGTACATCATTGTTTGTCTAAAACCATCAAGGACCACATTGACACCCTCACTCCGGCCCTTGCTGATTTTTGCAACCACTCCGTTGCCACAGGATCCTTCCCCTCCCCTCTGAAGCAATCCCTTGTGCATTCTCTTCTCAAGAAACCCACAGCTGTTCCTTCCTGTCCGGCTAACTATCACCCAATTTCCATTAAGCCCTTCCTGGGCAAGATCCTGGAAAAGCTGGCCATCTCCCAGCTTAACCTTCATTCTAATTCTGTTGGCTGTCTCCATGACCACCCGTCTGGCTTCAGAGCTGCCAGGAGCATGGGAACTGCTCTGCTGAACATCCTTGAAGATTTGCTCTCAGACCTTGACTCTAACATTCCCTCTGTCCTCATCCTACTTGATCTCTCTTCTGCCTTTGACACGGTCAACCATTCCATCCTGCACAACCATATCCATGATAACCTGGGTATCACCGATCATGCTCTGGCTTGGCTGACCTCTTTCCTCTCTGATCGACCCTCCAAGGTCATCCTCCTTCCTATCATCTATCTCCCTCTCTACCTGTGGTGTTCCCCATGGGTCTAACCTCTCACTCAGGCTTTTCAACCTGGCAACTTTCCCCCACTGCATTGCCATTTTTTGCTCAAAGTTCCAGTGCTGCACTGATGAGACTCAACTCATTTTCAGGCAGCCCTCGGCCCACGGCCACCTCCTCTCCCTCTCTCAGCTCTGATTGCCCTACTGCCATTCAAGATTGGTGTTCTGCCAATGATCTTTGTCTGAATGCCAGCAAGACTGAGATCCTCCTCATCAGCACACCTTCTCCATCCTTTCCCATCAATCTCTGGCCAGCCTCCCTTGGCCCTCCTCCTACCCCCACCTGCGGGGCTATGAACCTCTGGGTCATCTTTGATTCCACACTTTCCTTCTCCGCCCACATCTCTGATGTCTCTAAAAAGTCAAACTTCCTACTGCACCTCCACAGAGGTACTCTGCCCTTCCTCTCCTTCCCCAGAAGCTCATTGTCTCCCAAGCTCTGGTTCTGTCTAGGTTGGTCTATTGTAACAGACTCTTTCTAAACCTACCTGCCACTACTCTCTGCCCTCTTCAACTAATCCAGAACAGGACTAGAAGACTTGTGCTTGTCCTCAATCCCTGGGATCCTATCTCTCCAGCTTGGAAATCTCTCCATTGGCTCCCAGTGGATGCAAAGATTAAATTCAAAACCCTCTGCATTGTCCACAAGGCTTTCTGGGGCCTGGGTCCAAAATACCTTTAGCTATCCCTCTGCAAATACCTCCCCTCTCGAGCTGTTCGCTCCTCTACCTCTAACTCCCTCAGGGTCAGTCGTTTCTCAAAGAAACGAGCTGGGGGTAGATCTCTGTCTTCAGAGGACAGCCTCCCTACCACTCTAAAACTTGAGGAGAACTATCTCCGGTTCCGGAAATCCTGTTGGCCCCTCTCTCCGCTGCTGATCTTTTCTCTCCTGGAACAGTGCACCTGGTACCCTCTCTCCTCCGGGCCCAGGTTCCCGCTCACCCTGCCACCCTCCCACACTGCCTTCGTGCCACCCCTTGCACAGGGGTGTGTATCTGGACCCATACACCCCCATTTTTTCTTCCGGCACTTATCTGACCTACCCTTTCTGCTGCCTTATTCTCAACACTTGCCACTTGCTGGATGCACTACCACTTTTGTTGCTTTTTAAATTTATTTATGTATTATTATTTATTCTGTTCTCCTATTGCTGCGCACTTTCCACTTCTCCCCCCTTCCTTGCCCTTTCCCACTGCCCCATGCACTTGCGCGTTCTCAATGTCACTGGGCCTAGTAGGATCTTTGTTTTGTTCTCCCCTGTTCCCCTCCCTTGCCTTGTCATGCTCTGAAACACTTGTGTATGAGCGCGATAGAAATAAAATATCAATTCAATTCAATTCATACTCTTTCAAGACTGTCCTATCCATTTCGGTTTGGTTCACTCATGCTTACATCCCCTAGGTGTACCCCTTTCCTTCTCCCACTTACCATAACAGCTACCAGGGTGTTGCCCCTATTCACAGTGGCCCATTACTTCCGAGGTAGGCTTGCATTTTATACATCAAATACCATCCAATACAATATATCAGTAATCCTCAGATGCAGAAAGTATTGGCCTCAAATGCACGTGTCGTAATGCATTGCAACGTATTTCACTATGGCATTATATTCTTGATATGTTGATCTTGGTGATGTTCTGAAGACCCCCACTTATAACAGAAAGACTCATTGTTCAATGAACAATGCTTGGGAGTGCTCAGCAAAATGGCTCTGGGCAGCGCAGGTGAGGGTGGTAGACACAGGAAACGTCTTTTTGAATACATTGATCACGGCTGTGGAGGGCTGTATTTCCACTCACTTTCACTAGGGAATTCGGGTACCCACATAACCATTGACTGCTCTTGAACATTTTTCAGAACTATGTTAACAAATTGTGCATACAAATACCCAGACCATTATTGGTACTATTCCAGGTGAATTTGTTGTCTAAACAAAAGTAGGTGCCTTGTAATACAACCTCGGCACGATGTCACATGTTTAAGTGCTGTGCTGCATGCTTTGGAACCTAGGCATAGATGGACATGTTCCAATGCCCTGGCAGGTGAAGGAAGGATTAATGAATCTGGCAATGGCATGTGCAACTCTCCTCCTTCTATATGATGAGGGCAAATCCACAAGTGGTTTCTTCAAATATGTCTATTCCACGTACCATTTAAAATGACAGTTACAGGATTCAGTCACAGTCCTCCTCCCTTCTTGACCTCTTTCTTCTCTCCCCTTTCTCGACCCCATAACATCTCTAATCATAACGTTCAAAGAAACAAAAAGAATACAGCATATCCTTCCTTCACCATTGTTGCACCAAAACCCATTACACCTTCACTTTTGCCACTCTGTTCAAATTCTACTAATGTCTCCCACTCGTTAAGACACTGGGCCTCATTACGAGTTTGGAGGTAAGTCAGTGTCCTTACCGGCATGGAGCAAATAACGTTTCCATGTTGCGAACAGCACGCTATTAGAGGTCCATTACGACTTTGCGGGCACGAGCTTTGCGCCATGTCGGTAAGGATCTTATTTCCATGCCCTAAAAGACCAAAAATCGCCCAGATAGCAACACCACCATCCATGCCTCCGGCATTAGCAGTCACCGATATCAACGGAGACCGCAAATAGCGGTGACCGTAAATAAGCAGAACCGGAAGTAGCGTCATCGTACAGGAACGGGAAAGAGCACAGCGGCCATCTTGAAAAACACAATCCATTGCCATCCTCTGCACCCAGGATCCACATCAACACCACACCTGTCCCAAAATAATTCTGCAGCATATAAGAATGCCCAAGGCCAGCGCAAGGAACGCTTCTCGGAAGAAGAGAGGAAGAGCTCAACATGCTCTTGGACACCTTGGCTGAACATGGGGATGTAGTGTTTTCTACTGATATACGTAGACCAGCACTGTTGCACAAAAAAGAGATTTGGGCGGAGGTAGCGGCTAAAGTGAGTGCTGTAGGAACCACCCCACGCACGTTGAAAGATGTCCGGAAGCACTGGGATGACCTGCACCAACGTGTAAGAAACATCCTCGCAGCAAACCGTAACGAGGGAATGGCAACAAGTGGCGGAGGCAGCTCACCCATAAAGATGCATCGCTGGGAGGAGATTTGTGCGACCACCATCAGAATGGAGTCAATCGAGGGAGTGGGAGATATGGAGCGAGAAGCTCCGTCATCGGCTGATGCAGGTAGGAGTCACAAATAAACCACTGTATTGTAAACTATGAAGATGTCCCCCCGAACTCACAGTGAAATGCTGCAAAGCAGGGTCCACTAGACATATGTGCGCAACCCTGCCTACAGGCAGTGCACAGCACCATTTTATCCAAATGCATGATGCACCCCATACATGTGTCATCCTAGACGCATGCCTGCATGACCCACCCAAAAGGCAAGCAACCCGTATGTCAGTACTCCAACGGCAAAAACCTGCCATTCCATAGAAATGCATCTACCCCAATGCATGCCTGATGCACGTAGACCCATCACTAATGCTCTCCCTCTCTTGGTCCCCCACAAGCACACAATCTGACATCGATGATGAGGACCCCAGGGAGAATCCTGCAACATCAGTCAAGAAGTCCAGGGGCATGGAGGGGGCAAACAGACCCTCAACATCAAGGGGACGAGTGAAACCAGAATCATATCAGAAGCCCAACACACCCCAAGAACCTACACCACCATTCTGCAATAGGTCCACAACCACAGCACCCACACCAGCCACCACCACACAGGAGCCAGTGGCTGAAGGCACTGTATCCACTGCCAGCAGTTCTGTAGGAGATTCAGCTGCCACGGCAGCCGTGTCCGATGATGAAGATCATATTCTGACACCCGGAACACCTACCGCCACAGGCCCCCTGCAGTCACCCCACCTCTCCCAGCATACACAATACCAGCAGCCATGAGCTGTCTGCTGTGGAGTCATGGCCAGGGAGCCTCAGCCCCACAGGGAGCATGCACGAAGCACCAACCATGTCGCATGCCCCTTCGACATCCGCCAGTGTCCGGGACAGGCAAGAGGGGAACACAATAGTCCAACAGCGCCAGGAGGAGCTGACTGGGCTGGTGACCCAGCACATCATAGAAAGTGGCCAGGCAAGGGAGGAATTCAGGGAATGTGCAGTGTCCCTCAAAGCTGCCATTGAGTCCACATCTAGAGACATATGCAGTAAATTGGCGGCTGTGAGGCAGGTCCTCACCCACATGGTGGAAGCCCTGGAGACCCTGCGTCCCGCACAGATGGTTGAACAACCAGGCACCTCCTCAAATGCCAGCTCCAGACAGACCTGCCCCCTGCGTAGGTCTGGGCGGAATTTGCGCAGGTCAGACAGGGGTCCGCCCAAAGCTGGCATTGGAAAAGGGGTGTAGGTGCAGCCTGCCATTCCGAACTCTTTAAGACTAATGGTGCATGCAAGTGCACACCATGTGTGGGGTAGTTGAGGGGGGAGGGGGAGGGTGGAGAGGGTGTGTGGGGTAGTTTAGGGGGAGGGGGAGGGTGGAGAGGGTGTGCGGGGTAGTTGAGGGGTGAGGGGAAGGGGGAGAGGGTGTATGGGGTAGTTGAGGGGGAGGGGGAGAGGGTGTGTGGGGTAGTTGAGGGGGGAGGGGGAGTGGGGAGAGGGTGTGTGGGGTGGAGGGCTTGGGCACATTCTATTTTCTATATGTTCAATACACCTGTTGTGATACGAGAATTCACATGTCCGGACATTGCTTATTGTGTACGTGTGCTATATTAGTGAACAGTGTGCAGTGTCCATGTCCCTGACACACCCAGTGCCCTGAGTCCTACCTCCATGGCACACTCAGCATCCATGTGTGTTAGGAACATTGGTCAATCAAAGTCTGATGCACGGCACGTCCCTCCTGTGCATCGCTACCCCCCTGATGTGCAGCTCCATCTCCTACCTCATCATCCCCTCGTCAGGTGGTTGTAGTTCAAGTCATGGGGCAGAAGCTCATTGCGTTTGATGCACATATTGTGTAGCATGACACATGTCATGATGATCTTGCCCACCTTCTCATGCCCGTACAGGAGTGACCCACCGGACCTGCTGAGGCAGCGAAACCATGCCTTCAAAAGGCCAAATGTCTGCTCAATCACCACACGGGTACGTGTATGCGCACGATTGTAGTCCTCTTCGTGCCTGTTCTGTGGGTTCTGGACAGGGGTAAGGAGCCACCTCTTCAAGGGATAGCCAGCATCACCTGCATGTATGCAACAATGGTAATGTGTAAGTGGTTACATCAAATGGGACCTGTATCAATGACACAATAGCATGCATTTCTTTCCTGTTTGCATCCTCATATCCATGCATGAATAGAGCTACTCAATGGTACTACAATATGTGTATCCATCTGATTGACTGGTGTGGGTGCCATCGTCTAGTGGGCCCTGGGGTGTCCTATTCCTTATGAGTACTCATGCACTGTGGTTGCCCACGCCAATTGTTCCCACGTTCTAGGTGACACCCTTGCACCAGCCCTTGCTGACTTCTGCAACCTCTCCTTTGCATCTGGCTCTTTCCCCACCCCTCTTAAACACTCCCTTGTGCATCCTCTCCTCAAGAAATCCACTGCTGATCCGTCATGTCCGGCAAACTACCACCCAATTTCCATTGCTCCCTTTTTGGGCAGGCTCCTGGAAAAGCTGGCCATCTCTCAGCTTAATCTCCATTCTGACTCTGTTGGCTCCCTCCATGACCACCAATCTGGCTTCAGAGCTGCCAGAAGTACGGAAACTGCTCTACTGAACATCCGTGAAAACCTGCTCTCCAACCTTGATTCTAACATTCCCTCTGTCCTCATCCTACTTGACCTCTCCTCTGTGTTTGACATGGTCAACCATACCACCCTGCTCAATCGTCTTCGTGACAACCTCGGTATCACTGATCAGGCTCTGGCCTGGATGACCTCTTTTCTCTCTGCTCGACCCTCCCAGGTACAACTTGGGTCCTTCCTATCTTCTATCTCCCTCTCCACATGTGGTGTTCCCCAGGGGTCTATCCTCTCGCCTTGGCTTTTCAACCAATACCTGGCAACTCTCGCTTACTGCATCTCAATGTTCTGCTCAACTTTCCAGTGCTATGCTGACAACACCCAACTCATTTTCAGGCTTCCCTCAGCCTCCTCCTCTCCTTCCCTCATCTGCGATTGTCTAATCGCCATTCAAAATTGGTGTGCCGCCAATGATCTATGTCTAAATGCCAACAAGACTGAGATCCTCCTTATTGGTACACCATCTCCATCCTTTCCTCTCACTCTCTGGCTGGCCTCCTTTGTCCCTCCTCCCACCCCCACTTGCGCGGCTAAGAACCTTGGGGTTATCTTTGACTCTACACTTTCCTTCTCGGCACACATTTCTGATGTCTCCAAACATTCTAACTTTTTACTTCACCTCCTTAGAGGTATTCTACCTTTCCTCTCCTTCCCTCAAAAGCTCACGGTCTCCCAAGCTCTGGTTCTTTCCAAACTGGATTACTGTAACAGCCTCTTACTAAATCTACCTGCCTCCACTCTCCGCCCTCTACAGCTAATCCAGAACAGGACTGCGAGATTTGTCCTTGGGATCTTATCTCTCCAGCCTTGAAATCCCTTCATTGGCTCCCAGTGGATGCAAGGATTAAATTGAAAACCCTCTGCATTGTCCACAAGGCTTTCTGGGGCCTGGGTCCAATATACCTTCAACTATCCCTCCGTAAATACCTCCCCTCTTGAGCCCTTTGCTCCTCTACTTCTAACTCCCTCAGGGTTAGTCGTTTTGCAAAAAACCGAGCTGGGGGTAGATCCCTGTCTTCGGCTGGTGCCTCCCTTTGGAACAGCCTCCCGGCCACCTTGAAACATCTTTGGTTCCGGAAACTTCTCAAGACCTTCCTCTTTGCGTCTGCCTTTGCCCCCCTTCTCCCCTGTTGATCTGTTTCTTCTCATGGCATTGTGCACCTGGCCACCCTCTGTTCTTTCGGGCCCAGGTATCTGCTCACCCTGCCACCCTCCTGCACTGCCTCCAGGCCTCCATCTGCACTAGAGTTCTGTATCTGTACCCATACAGTCCCCGTCTCACGTTTCATCTGCACTTATCAGATATACCTTTCTGACTAACTTTCACCTGCCACTTGCTGGCTGCGCTACAATGGTTTAAAGCCCTTTTTTATTATTTATTCTATTTAATATTTATTTGTTTTTCTCTCCTCTGCTTCGCACTTTTCCCCCATGTTCCTTTCCCATGTCACTGGGCCTAGTAAGATCACTGTTTTTACTGTTTTTTCTCCCCCTTGTTCCCCTCCCTTTTTGCCTGGTCGCGCTCTGAAACACTTGTGTACGAGCGCGATATAAATAAAATATCATTTAATTTCATTTCATGCGTAGTTTATTGTATGCTGTTATCCTGTCACCGTTGATGCCAGACTCTAGATGTTCTCACTTTCCATGCCTGATGTTGCCATGCTGGTATGCTGGACCTCTGTGTTGGTGTAGGAGTGGGATCATGTATTTTACCCTCATGTGACACCTTTGTACGCACTTATGGACACCTATCCTTCTTGCTGATGTCAATAGCTCATGTGTATTGGCCATACTGACAGCATGTCGCTGCATTGCGTTGCAGGACCTACAGTCTGATTATGTGCAGTGTACATGTAGATGGCTGTGGAATGGTTGCAGCAGTGCCTCATTTTCATTGCAGTGCAGCTTAGATCTTGCATTTAGGTGTCAGGTGTCAGGTCCAGTCTGGCCTGTTTTGGGGCATGAGCATGGTCCATCCTCAAAGCTACTCTCAGCCAGGTGAAGTATGCATCTCCCCGCCCTTCTCAGCCAGTTGAAGTATGCATCTCTCCCCCCTTCTCAGCCAGTTGAAGTATGCATCTCCCCCCCCACCTCTCAGCCAGGTGAAGTATGCATCTCTCCTCCCAATCATCTCCCCACATCACAATGCCATGAGTATGACAAGCACTCACCGAGTAGCCAGGATCGCTGCCCTGCGTTTCGCTCCATGTAACGTGGTATCGTGGAGTTCCACATGACCATTGAATCATGGGTTGATCCGGGAAATCGGGCACAACAATGTGTGATGATCTTGTTTGAGTCACATACCATTTGCATGTTGATTGAGTGATACAACTTACGGTTGCAGTACACTACCTCCATGGCATGTGGGACCAACAATTCCACATGTGTGCTGTCGATGGCACCGATGCAACCTGGAAAGCCTGCCAGTGAATGGAAGCCAACTTTGGTGTTGGAGATCTCCTGGGCAGTCCGTTCTAGGAATATGTGGTCGCCTGTGTGCTTCAGGAGGGCATCGAGCACTTGGTTCAGCGTACGTGAGAATAATGGTTGTGATATGCCATGTATCTGCCCTACCTTGTGCTGGTAGGTGTCTGTAGCCAGGAAGTGGAGCACAGACACCACCTTCAGTAGAGGGGGGATGGCGGTAAAGATGTCTATGAGGCTGGCAATGTCGTTATGTATCAAGTCCACAATGGTGGTGATGGTGTCCCGGTCCAGACGTTACAGGGTGTGGATCTGCTCAGAGGTTAGGCTGAATGGACTGGCTCTGATTCGAGGGATTGGGGGCTGCTTTTGTGGTACAACTGCCTGCACTGGTGGTGCATGCTGTGCCTGCCTCACTCTCCTTCTCCTCCTGTGTCTCCTCTATGCTGCCTATGGTTGTTGTAGATGTTGCTGGAGTTCCTCTGCAATCATGTCCTCTAGCCCCAATATAGCTACTAGTATTGGTATCATTTTGGTGTGTGACTGCGTGTGGGAAGGGGTGGGGTGTGCTCCTTTTGTGCTGGCCCAGTCTACATTGCCTCCACCTGTGCTGATTGTGTGCACCTGTGGCAGTTGGGAACACTGCACATGGCCGTTTACGGGTGGCTCGCGATGGTGGTATTTACTCCATGCCGATAAGGTACTTTTCGGGCTTCAGTAGGCCATTATTTGCATGTCCGCCTGACTTGTGTTCAGCTCCTGTTTATGCCATGCCGCTATTGCTGGCATGTAGGGTTGCGTGCCCGCACCAATGCCACTATTAGAGGTCCTGTTATTTACGGTGCCGCTAATAGCGGGTTGGCGGGTCGTAATGGTGCGGAGCGGTAAGCAATGCCGGTAATCCTTTACCGGCATCGTTTTTTCCCGTAACTCCTAACTCGTAATGAGGCCCACTGTTTCTCATAACCTTAACATTCTTAATTGGTTGCTGAATCTAGAACTTGGTATATGCACATTGAAAGTTAACCTTATCCTCACAAGGTCACCTTCTGTAATACCACCATAACCTGTTCTCTTATTGGTGTCATAATTACTCTTCATCCTTTCTTTCTTCTCTTCTACGCATCCCAAATCCACCCTCACATTGACAACACCTGTTCGTCTCTTACATAACTCCTCCATCCACACAGGAAAGCTTGTGTCTCTACAGAGTCTGTCCTGCATTATTTCAAAAGGAGCTTTATTAGTAACTGGATGTTTCCTTCCTCTATAGGTATATAACATAGTCTTAATTTCCTCAGCAAGGTCCAACCTTGATTCTTTAGTCAATCGTATCATATTATTCACCACCCTATTGAATCCATCCACTAAACCATTGGCATGTGGATAATAGAAAGGCGTGGTGATATGCAGTGTAATTCCTTTCTCATTCATAAAATTCATCATCTTACTAGAAACAAATTGCGTTCGATTATCAGTGACAATTTCATTTGTAATTTCCTCCCTTTGAAAAATGTCCTGCAGAAGATTTTCTGACCGTTTCAGTGTTGACTTCACTAACAAACTTTGCTTCGGGCCAATGACTGTAATACTCAACCAAAACCAATACATTCATTTATCTTGGCTCTCAAGCCATGAAATGGCCCAAGTATGTCCATGGCAACCCTTTACCATGGCTCTGTTTGCTATTTATGGAGTATGAGTGGTGATGTGCTTGGTCAACATTCCTGTCCATACCCAGCCATCAGACATTCTCCCTCACCAAACTCTTCATGCCTGCCATTCCTGAATTGCCAATATGTACTTTGACAATGATGACTCCTCTCACATCTTCTGGAGGTACCACTCTCTCACCTCTTCACAAAATACCACCCTCAGTATATAACTCTTCACTGATCATTCCAAATTATCTCATATTAACTTTCTGATTTGTATTCAAGGGCCACCCCTCAACAACATATGTGCATAACTCATTAAGAACCTGATCATTATTTTGCATAGTTATCATACATATTTCGCTATCTCGCTACCTGCCGACACGCTCACTTCTACTATATACACTGCATCACTTTTATTGTCTCTTGATCCAAACCAAGCCAAACCAAAAGGCCTTCAATTAAAACGAAAAAGACCACATGTTGTAATAAATGTTGTAAAATTCTTGCTCACCTATGTCTGCTCAATCTCGTGATATCCATTGCACAAGTCTATACACAAAACCACACAAGCAACACCAACATTAGCAACGCACAGTAAAGCAGTCTCTATAGGGTGACACAGACAGAAGCCTGATTGATAGAGAAGGGGAAGATGATAATGGTCCTAATGGTTGCAATTTAGAAATAAACCGCACTTAAGGGAAATGGCAGAATGAAAATAGGATGGACATTAGGAGGAAGAGAAGGGCCAAGAAAAGGTCTTTTAAGAATAGACATAATGTGAGCAGGTTTAAAGTCAGAAGGAGAAGTAGCTAGATAGATGTTTCTGTGGAGAGTCCAAAAGGGGAAGAAGTGAAGGCTAAACCTTAGAACCAATTGAACTATGTAAGGGGTCAAGGGGAGAGGCAGTAGGATGGTCTCAAGATAAATAAGATGTAGTACCAAAGACAGAAAGAAGAGGCAAAGTGTATACAAAAAACAGAAACAGGGAGCAAAGGAGGATATAAGGCACCAAATTGAATAGAAGACAATGTACAGTAAGCAAACAAGTGCTAACCTTGGAAGCATCGTACTTAGCCAAAACAGCAGGATGAAGTGACAAGGATAGAGAGTGTTCAGTATCTGGTGGAGGCATACAGTGGTTGAGTAGTTGAAATAATAAGCAAGGATGTTTAGAGAGAATACATATCATTTCATCTAATTATACAACCCATCTTTCAAGAATCTGTATGGGAGCAGGAAGGCAATTCAGTGACTATTGCACTGCCAACAATCCATGACAATATATAAAAAGAAATTCCACAAATGTTTAACCCTAGTCTTTGTATTATAGCTCCCATCAAATTAAATCATAATACTGTGTGATTTTAATCTACTGGTGGATGCTTGCTCATACAATAGAAGCAAAAGTCTTCTTCAGGAATATGATAAAACTCTACCTTCATGCTGAAATATGTCGTGCAGTTTTTGATATACATTGTGTTACAACTTGCCTAGTCAGTGTTAAAATAGCATATTCTATATCTGTTTATGAGTATGTATAGGCTTATTTAAAGCCTGTGATAGAGTCCCTTTTTTGGTGGTGGTTATGAAATATTCTGTCACTGGTGGTGATGTTTTTTTAAAGATAGTTAATATTTATTTAAAATATTTTTACTTTTGTATTTAGTATTACTGAGTGATATTGTTGTTGAATACATCTACGGAATTATATGACAAGCTCTGTTTTAGTATTTAATTTCCTGGCAACCTGGTGATTCCAATACCATAAACAATGGCATTCAATCGTAATGCCTTGAGGGCTTTCAGAATCAATGGGAGAAAGTGGGGCGCAACCCTAAAGGTCCGGCTTGCACCATGGGAAAGCGATCCAGAAGGGACACAACAACAGCATAATCAACAGTGATTTGAGCAGGCAGCGACATGGTTGATTTTGTGAACCCATAACTAGTAGAAGTTCTTGGACTGCAATGGACAGACAGTTCAGTATGTTTGTCAGACACCCCATCTACCGACAAACAACTGATGTGGCTGGATGGCCAGAACAGCTCATGATGTCTGCAATGCTTTTAACTTGTGGCATTCATATGAGCCAACATATCATTAACTGCATCTCCCAAGGAAGGAGACTATACTGATACAATGGGGCCGATTCATGGAACAAACGTGTGCCGAAAATCCCAGCGCAAGCAGGCGCAAGGAGGCGCAAGTGTGAGAAAGCAAGCGCACGTGCACATGTGTGATTCAAGGAAGGCACTCTGCTACTTTCCCACTGGTTATGCACCAAATCTGTGCATTGCTCATGCTGGCGCACACGTCTCCAAACAGAGTGCGCTAAGCGCACAGCAAAAGCGCACATCGCGCAGCGCACACAACTAAAGTAGGCGGAACAGGGGGCGTAACACGCAGAATGGGGAATAACGTGTGAAAAAGAAGGCGTAACGGGGGAAGTACTGCTGGGAAGTACACGGATCGCCCACACGCACGCGAACCACACGTATTCATGGAACCGAATAGGGCAAACCCACAAAACGGGCAAAGACACGCACAGGCCTAAACACATACGCCACACGAAGGCAGGCGGTAGCGTCCCTGTGCATTACAAAAGTGTGCACAAATAAAAAGGACGCATATACTGAGTGGGGTACGTTTATTCCTGGGGTTCGCGTGAAGTTTCACACGCAATAGGCCCTGTGCGAGTGGGGTACATGTATTTCGAGGGTGTGTGGGAAGTTTTACACATGAAAGGGCAACGCCCGTGCGCGATACATCACAGACGCGCTTACGCGCTAAGGGCCTTTGGTCCAATGAAATCACGTACGTGTGCTGATGCGCTTACGTGCTAAGGGCATTTCCTCGAATTACACGCGGACGTGCAATTTTTTCACGTGCCAAATCACTCCGTATCAAGCTGGCCACACGAAAACACACGGAAGACCACGCCCTGCCCTGAAGGCCATTTCCCTGCCCCCCAGAGCCCTGAGCAAACTCCCACCTGCCATCTGCTGCTGCCTGACTGCCTGCTGCCCACGTGCCCTGCTATTTGGTGCCTGCACATCAGCCATCTGCAGGGGTCCAGTTGCTGTGTCCACCCCTGCTGGAACAGAAGACTCCCAACTGGGATACCATCGCTCCACAGCCCAGCCCCAGGACCCAGTTGCCCACCCACGCCTGCCTCGGGGGTCGCCATGTCGGGGCAAACACCATCTGAGACCACTGGCGACCCCCAGCCAGAGGGGCAGAGGGCCACCAGCTTCAGTCAGAAGGAAGTTGGTGTCCTGTTGGAGCATGTCCTGGGGCATTATGATGCCCTCTTCGGAACATGACGCGCCAACAAGAAAGGACGGGATAGGATCTGGGACGACTTTGTGGTTGCCATCAACGTGGAGGGGGTGGCAAACCGCAACATCAAGCAAGTCAAGAAGCGCTGGGAGGACTTGAGGTCCAGGACCCTCATATAGGCCCGGAGCCTCATGGAGGGGGGCCGAGGCAGCATGAGTACCATCCAGATGAGGGTCCTGGAACGCGTAGGCCCAGCGCTCCATTCCCAGATCCTTCAGAGGCAGATCCGTCTGGAGTTGAGCGGTAAGTGGCCAAGCATTGCTGTGTGAGACAGGGCATGTTGCAGGGTGCTTGTTGTCTGATACTTGCCTGTATGTGTGACATAGTTCATGTACGTATGTGTGTGTGCAGGGACATCATGGTCGGGCATGTGAGACCAGTAATGTGTGAACCACATGGTAGGTGCATGTGTTACAATGCAACACGCGGAGCAGCATGCGGAATGTACACATTAATGCATGCCTGTCTCTGTTATTGGACATGGATGGGGTGTGAGAGATGGGTGCTGCGGTCATGGACATGTATAGTGTCCATGTCTGTGTGTCTGACTTGCGTGTCTGTGACTTGTAAATGCCATGGATGCATGACGCATGTCTGTGACAATGTTCAGATTCACTGATGCAGCCTACTCATCCTTGTATCCACTGTGTCTGGGGTGTACGAGGCCAGATGGATGAAACTACGATGAAGTGTGTGCATGCGATAGGCATGACCCATGATGCATGTGAGTTTCAAACCAGTTTGTATGTTTCAAGAGTCCCTTGGACATGTATGCTAATGTTCATTGCATGTGCCATGCCTGTTACTGCATGTGTTTTGCCTGCACTGACCCATGTGTTGTGGAGGGACATGATGGAAGTGATGCTTGACAGTGCCACTCATCTGCTATTGCTTCCTGTCTAGGGGACCATTGTACAGTACCCTGATGCGTGTGTTCTATGACTCCCTCTACACAGTTGCAAGTGATGAAGAGGGCGGAGACGGCGCTGTGGAGCAAAGCGGCGGGGATGCCCCACCGGCCGGCGACGCAAGGCCCAGTCCCCCTCCCAGAATTTACCATTGTCCGGGAGTGAGGGGACTGGTGCGCGTCTGCCACTACGGCTGCAGCGGAAGGGGTGGGTAAGCCCCCACAGGGGCTTGCAACGGCGGAAGACAAAGACAGTGTGGAGCCATCCAGGTTGGCGGTTTCCACAGAGGAGGAGGAGGCCGCTACTGAGCTGCACATGGGGCCTGGTGGGGGTGGTACCACTGGTGCAAGTGGTGCAGTCCAGGGGCAGGGGCAGGAGGCAGCACAGGTCGCCATGGATGGGCCTGTGCATGTCACTGTCCCTGACACTGTGATTGCACAACCATGCACCAGCAGGGATGCCCCATCCCAGGCACATCCACAGGTAGGGGGGATGTCCATGTCATCTGACACTCCCCTACCTGCGGACGAGGGGACCCCTGGCCGTATGGAGAAGGTCCTGATTGGTGTCGCGTTGCGCACGCGTGACATCCGTGATGATGTAGGTGCTTCCTGGGGGGAGCATGCACGTCATCACAAAGAGCAGCGTGCCGACGTGGCCCAGTTGGGAGTGTCCATGGTCAGGGGTTTTGTACATGTGTCCGCCACTCTGGCGGCCCTCTCCTCCTCTATGGAGACTATATGCCAGTCGTTCTCCATGCCGTCTTCCAGCCCAGATGCCACCAGGGCCCCCTGTGGACCTGCCCTGACCAACGCAGCCAGCTTGGTGGGGATCCCATCCCTGCCACAGTCGGGAGTCGGAGGTCCAGCAGGGGTGGACACCACAGCAACTGGACCCCAGCAGATGGAGGATGTGCTGGCATCATCGGGCAGGGCACGTGCATGACGGCGTCGGTGGATTCCATCAGCCTGCATGCCGTTGTGCTGGCAGAGGCAGTTGCATCGGAGGCAGCGGCAGGCTCAACGTGGGAGGCATCATGGCTCGGGGCCATCTACATCAGAGGGGCAGGCATTGGCCGGAGGGCAGGAGGACCCTGGAATGGGAGTGTCTTCCGTGTGGCAGCGGTTGGGCCAGGAGATAGGTGCGGAGCGGCGGCGGGCTGAGGAGGTACGGCTCACAATGGTCAGGGCGGAGAACTCCATGCGCAGGTCGCTGAGGTGGCCTGAGTGCCTCGAGGGAATTCGCAGGGAGTTGGAGGTGGACATGGCGTTATCCCTGCAAGACCTTGGGGCCAGAGAACAGGCCCACCTCCAAGACATTGAAGAGGAGTTCGATGATGCCCTTGCCCATGGCATCAACAAGTGAGCCGTTGGACTTGTCCACCGCCATTGTATGTAGTTCATTAGTGTTAAGTTTAATTTCTTTTTTCTTTCATTTGGGGCGCATGGACTATGCCCCACATTTTTGTATATAGTTAGTAATTAGGTAGGTTTCATTGTAGGTTTCATTTATGTCGTTGGGCTCATGGACCCTGCATTTGCTATTTGTACATAGTTTTACAGTGGATTTTTCTCCTTCATCTTTTTTTTTCTTCACCGTGGAGCAATGGATATTACGCTTTTCTTTCCCTTTGGATTTGCTTTGTTGGACGGTGACTTTGGACACATTTTCATTTGGATTAATTTGGATTCTCATTTTATTTATTTATCATTGTTTGGGACATGCTGCATTTTGATTATTATTGGCATTATTGTGTGTTTTGATTTCATTCCCTTCATTTTGACTTTAATACATTTTGATTTCTTACTTCAATGTGTGGTCTTCTCTCATTGGTTTCATGCATGTCACAATGTGGGTTTTCTCAGTGTTGTGTTGCCATTGTGTGGGTCTGACAGTTTTGTACTCATGCGCATACTGCTTATTTATGATCTATCATGTAATGGGGATTTCAATTTGGAGTGGATGTAAAGCTTGGTTGGGTGTTTGGACTGGGGTGGCGTGGGGTGGGATTCGGGTGGCCATAAGAGCCAGGGATCTAGATTGTGGTGACGTGTTGGCTGGGGGACATGTGTCGGGGCCTGCTGGCAGGTGCCTGTCAATGATGGGGGGTGGGGGGCTGGGGGACATGAGTGGGGGCCTGCTGGCAGGTGCCTGTCAATGATGGGGGGTGGAGGGGCTGGGGGACATGTGTCGTGGCCTGCTGGCAGGTGCCTGTCAATGCTGAGGGGGGTGGGGGTGCACAGGGACATGACCAGGGGTGCAGGGTAGTCCACTGTGGTGTGGGCTGCCTGCAGGGGCCGTGGAGGCGGTAGAGGGGACACCTGGAGGACCCACACTGACAATCCACGTGTAGGACTCCCCGCGCACCCCCGAAATATGTGTTCCCTGCTCTGACAGCAAAATCGCATGTGAAACTTCCCGCGCACCCCTGAAATGCACGCACCCTGCTGAAATCACATGTGAAACTTCCCGCGCACCCCCGAAATACACGTACCCTGCTGAAATTGCGTGTGAAACTTCCCGCGCACCCCTGAAATATACGTACCCTGCTGAAATTGCATGTGAAACTTCCCGCGCATCCCCGAAATACACTTACCCTGCTGAAATCGCGTGTGAAACTTCCCGCGCACCCCCGAAATACACGTACCCTGCAGAAATCGCGTGTGAAACTTCCTGCACACCCCTGAAATACACGTACCCAGGCCAATCGCATGTAAAACTTCCCGCACACCCCTGAAATACACATACCCTGCTGAAATCGCATGTGAAACTTCCCGCGCATCCCCGAAATACACTTACCCTGCTGAAATCGCGTGTGAAACTTCCCGCGCACCCCCGAAATACACATACCCTGCTGAAATTGTGTGTGAAACTTCCCGCGCACCCCTGAAATACACGTACCCTGCAGAAATCGCGTGTGAAACTTCCTGCACACCCCTGAAATACACGTACCCAGTCCAATCGCATGTAAAACTTCCCGCACACCCCTGAAATACACATACCCTGCTGAAATCGCGTGTGAAACTTCCTGTGCACCCCCACAATACACATACCCTGCTGAAATCGCGTGTGAAACTTCCCGCACTCCCCAGTAATACACGTACCCCGCTCGCACAGGGCCATTCGCGTGTGAAACTTTCCGCAAACCCCAGTAATACACATACCCCGCTGGTACAGGGTTAGCGCAGCCCTTTGCGCTGGATTGGGGATTTTTATGGCTTTTCCCTGCGCGAGGGGCGTTCTTGGGGGCGTAACTGGCGCTGCTGCAGGGTCGCTGCGCCACTGTGCGCCATGGCTGGTTTGGTAGCTAAAATCCATGAATACGCTGTGCGCAGAAACAGATTTTAGCGCACGCGTCTGGCGCAGGGATTTGCACGCGCACACTGTGCGCCAGCCCCGTGCGCCACTTGTGCGCTAAATTCTATGAATTACCCCCTATATGTCTCTACACCGTTCCATTTTACTACCCCCGCAGCTATAGCACTATCAAAAGGTTTGTTTTAAGTAAAGTGTCAGCCAAAAAAAAACAGTGATAGGGAGATCTAGGCGCTTATATTGGTAATATTTTGTTTTAATTGGGACTCTTCTATTGGATCCCAATGTTTCACTTTTTGTTGTTGCAAACAATGTTTCTTTATTACCTTTCCCAAATTCAAGGCAAGTTGAGACATTCATAATAAGGATATTACCCTACCAATGGGTCAAAAAGAAGAATGGTCAGTCAGCAAAGTGAAGGATCCAAAATCCAACAATCAAAGACACGTATGACTGCACCACCCGTGAGACTAAGTCAAGAATAAGGGGTTTGGAAGTAAAGCATGTAATAAGGTTGGGAGGGAAGGATACATCAACACAACCTGACTGACATGGCCACCCTTTCATTCATTACACCGAACATGCTGGGATTGGTTGACCCAATCAAAAGGTGAAGCATGTTAAATTACATGAGGTATATAAGTAGAAACATATTATTTTTACAAGAGATAAACTTAGACAAAACGTAATCCACCACACTATGTACAGAGCAGGTAAGCCAGGTACTACACGCTCTCTGTCCTAGGAGAAGCAGAGTATTCATCCTGATCAATACAATTATCCCATGCACAGAATCAACCACTATTGTAGACCCCGAAGGTAGGTGCTTGATATAGTACATGGGTCTTATTCCAACCTTGACTAGCCCTAGTGAACATATATAGTCCAGTAGAACAAAATGCAGTTTTCTGTATGCATTTGTTTAGTTGTTGTGTGGCATACATTGGTCATTTTACAGTAATAGGAGGAGATCTCCAAATTGCTTTATTACACACACTCAGCATGCCTTCGCTTCAATATACAGCCTCTTCACTTCAATATATTCCCACATATAACACAACACCTGCCACCTTAATGGAAGATTTCCAAATAACAGATATTTGGAGAACATTGTACCTGTCAAAAAATGTTCTTCACTTTGTATTCCCTTGGCCAGCTATGCCCAACTGTGTACTTCTGGTTACTCCCAACTAATACCCTTTCCATAGCACATCAATATGCAATACTTCTCACAACTCTATTAAACCATGTCCAGTTGAATTGAGAATCGCCATCCTGACTGAACCCAGAAAACATTCAAATGGCCTGATTTCATAAAAAAACCTAGTGGATGGGTTGGAGACTTTCTGGGGCAACAATTTAGTTGACAATTATAATACAATTCGATTTTGGGATGTATGGAAGGATTTTCGCTGTCGGCCCAGATAATATGACATTGGAGGTGCGAAGAATAACGCTTGAAATCAGAACTAAAGAACACAAGAGGACCAGTGATCTTGTCATCCTCCCCAAACTAAACAGGTTTCAATCCAAAATTAGGAATATCACAAACACAGATATATTTCTCAAACTGGGGCAAGACCTTTTTTGAAGAGGGTGACAGGCCCCTCAGACTGATGTCCCTTTCTTTAAAATGCCAACAACGTGTCCAAATAATTGAGGCAATTCATGGTAAATCATGAAAGATACTGACTGAGAATACCAAAATGAATAAACTCTTTGCAGATTTCTACACAGAACTATATGCAACCTCCCAAGCAAATGGATGAGGAGCACATTTATCCCTTCTTACAACAAGTGGAGACACTGACAGTCACCACTGCAGAATTTCTGCCACTGGATGCTCCAATTACAGAACCTAATGTAGTGTTGTTGAAGCCACAATAAGAAGGCCTAGAAGAGGGTAATTTTCAAAGATCTTCTAAAAGCTAGGTGACATTTTCTTCAAATCGAGGGGCAGGTCGTTCCATAGATTAGCCACACCTATGGAGAAGGCTTGAACGCCTTTCCCGGTACGAGGAAACCACAGGACAGCCAGGAGGTCGGCGGAAGAGGAGCGAAGATCACGTGCGGGGAGGTAACTAAAAAATGTAGCCTGCAGAAATTCGGCTCCTTGGGCATGAATAGCCCTACGGACAATGCACATAGCCTTGAAAAGGATGCGCTGATTAACCGGCAGCCAGTGAAGCGAACGCAGTACCAGGGAAATACGAGCTCCATATGGGGTGCCCGTGGCTAACCTAGCCGCTGGGTTCTGTATTTGTTGTAACCGTTGTATCAGGCCAATTGGCTGGGCCAGGTACAGAGAGTTACAATATTTCAGGTGAGATAGAACCAGAGCTGCAACAACCGGAGGTTAGTAGGGGTTCAGGGATCATAGGTAAGACCTTCTTCAAGATCTTAAGTTGATAGTGGCCGGCTTGACACACAGCCTCACCTGGTTAGTCATGGAAAGAGTGTCAGAAAGAATGGCCCAAGATTTTTACCTTATTGATTGGACAAGGGAGGGGACCCAGAGTAGAGGGCCAATAGGCAGAGATCCACAGAGAGGGATCAGGGGGACATCCCACCACCAACATCTCAGTCTTATCCCCATTAAGCTTGAGCAAGTTGTGGTCCATCTAGTCACCCAAGGCCCTCAAACAGCCCTGAAGGCACACCAACGCCACCGCCTGATCCCGATCTAGCCGGATCAGGATTTGGGTGTCATCGGCCTACGAGTAACAGCTGAGGCCGTGGGCACAGATGAGGCACACTAATGTCCAGATATAAATGTTAAACAAAATCAGGGACAGGGAAGAGCCTTGAGGGACACTGCATGTGATAGAACAGGGTGAATAGAGAAAGGGAGGCATAGCAAGAGTTTGTGAGTGGTCTGACAGAAAGGAGGTGAACCAGCCAACAACCTGTAGTAGTATTTAATAAACCTTGTAGGGATCCCACAGACTGAAGTTCATACAGGCCAATATGTTTCATCTTCTATATCACAACATCTTCCCGGCACACAACATATGTGACCTAGAATCTGAGATTACAATATTGATCTGGCTACATAAGAAGATGAGACTAAATACATTAGTAAAGGCAATGGGTCTCAGTCTACGTTTGGCAGGAAACCGGCAGATGGAATTACTGTTACCGCCACTTGGTTGGGCGGATTTACTGACGGATTATAAGTGGCAGTAAGGGTTATAAATCCACATTCCATGGAGTCCCTCTGGAATCCATGGGGGAGGGGGTTTGCCTGTATTACCAGCACTAGTATTTTGGTGTCAGTAATGCAGGCTACTTTTGCCTGTAAGGTTCCTGACTTAAATCAGGCGCCTGATTGGCCAAATAATAGTTGACCTGTGTTAACATGCCGGTATGCATTAATAATGGCCCATAATTACTGCATCAGCCAACTTAAAATGATCCCCAATCTTCCTCTTCTACTGAATTAGTTTGCTTATTTTGTTGCTTACAATCTGTGGTATTTCATTTTTTCTTATGCGAAGATCCCTTAGGGTGTAAATTGGCATGTGATTGCTTCAAACTGGTGTTTTTTTCTGGGCCTGGAAGGAGCTTTACATGACTGTGTGGATTGCCTACCAAAGTTGACGGGATTGCTACTGGGGGAGCCTGAGTTGGGCTCTCTATTCCATTGCCTCGCCTTCCCCCTGTTTAACACTCTCAAGCCATTGCCGGAACTCCTTTAGATGCCCACTTGATTGAGTTTGGATGTATTACGCTCGTGTAAAGATTGCCAGTCAGAGCAGTTTTTCAGCTCTGGACCTAGCTTCTTCCATCTTGGGCCTTTTGAACTAATTTGACAAGTCAGGGCTCTTTAGGACAAGGACATTAACGGCTTTGACAAGGAACTCTTGATTGCTGTTGTGATATCTGGTAGGCACATTTTGACCCACGTCATTGTGTTCTGTGGCAGGTTAGTCACTGTTTGAGATATGACAGTCATGGCATCTTTAGCTCCTTCTGGTGTAGGGCCCTTTTGAGTGACCTGATCAACTGGACTACTGTTAATTTCACCAAATGTCTTTAGCTTTATATTGACTTTCCTGCAGAGCTTGATAGCCCCTTTATCATCAAATATATTCATGGTCAGCTCTTTGGACCCTTTTAGACATGTCAGGTTTTCCAGAACTATCTGGATATTCCAGCTTCCTTCTGGAATATCTGTTCCTTCTCCGTAACTCCAAATATTGACTCTCTCACTCTGTGTCCTCCACTTGCGCTACTCACATGGACTTCTGAAAGCCGACTTGCACTTGGCGATGGGTGGATGAGTGTGGAATTAAATGCAGAAATAGACTCAAATGGACGCTTTCTGTCTGATCTGGAATTTGGGGATAACTTCCCTGTTAAAATAGGACCGCAATCTTGGGAAGCAGAAAAGACTTGGCTCCTGAGAGTGCTTCTGCATTGGTCATGTTGTGAGGTTTTTACATGTTTTTTCATGAATAGTTGTATGTATAGATGTATGTGCAGAAGTCACCTTTGACTGGCTGGCACTTGTAATAGGCATTATTATTTCAGAGTTTGAAGAAAAGGAAACAGAAGAAATAAAATGATTCTGGAAGATGTGCCACTCATGAACCACTCATAGAACTCAGTGATTGCCCATACAAACACAACAATGTTGTCTGTGATTGGGCCTAATAAAGAGAATCAAGTGACAAGAACAATCACATAGCAGGCTCATGAATTGCATGACATGCCACCTGCCTGTTCCTAATTGTACCTTGATTGGACTCTCTGCTATCACCTCTGTCCCTAGTCACCTCCCAGGCTATCAATGGGCCTGCCAGAGGAAACACAGACATCGTGCAGCAACTACAGCTGACCGGGGTGAGCAGGAGCAGAAGAGGGAGAAGAGACCCTGTGGAGCAAGAATGTATGCATGGACTGGCTGTACAAGGTGAGTGCAGGTGAGCCAACAAGCCAAACCATTGATTGCACTCGCCACTGCTGCATGTGCTTTTCCTCCATGGTCGCTTCCGCCTACAGCAGTAATTCAAAGTAACACAGCTCATTTATTTTACTCTGGCTAGTTTGCATATGAAGAAACTGTCAAAGGCCCCTTATGTTGGAGAGAATGTGGTCAATTAGGAACAATAGGGCAATTACTATGGTCCTGTCCAAGAATACAACTATGCTGGAGAACAGTATTTTCCAAAATAACAGCAATACATGGTGCTACTCCAGTTTCCACAAAGGGGCTGACACTATTCATCAGGTGTTTTGATTAATACTAATCTTACATAAATATGTGACATTTAAAAGAGGTCAGATATACTTGACAGCATCCCAAGGTGTGAACTTCGGCGCACCTTGATAAACAAGGAGGTTTCTTTTCCATTGCTTATGGCTATTATGGACCTATATAGCATTTAGACCACACAGGTTAGATGGGACCTGGGTGTGGAGTGCGCTAAACCCTCCCCCGTAGAGAAAACTGTAAAACAGGGCTGTACTTTCACTTCCACCCTTTTCAACTTACTTTTTGATGGGGTGGTAACCGATCTACAGGTAAACACCTCTGATGCATCATCACTGGGGTCTGAGAAAATTGACCTCCTAATATTTACTGATGACATAGTCCATATATCTAGAATGACGTCAGGCCGATTGAAGTTAATAGAGCAGTTCAGCAAATTTTTTGAACAGCATGGCACTGAAATCAATAAAGACGAACAGAAATGATGAGATGCGGAAGACCGCAGGGACCTCCCACAAGTATTAACCCTACAATAGGTGAAACAAAAATTGATGATGTCTCATATTTTGACTACCTGGGAGTCAGGAACTCTGGAGATGGGAAATCGCTCTGACACATAGATAAGGCCAATCTTTCCATTGGGAGAAAGTGTGATTTTATTTTACAATTTTCAAAAACATTTGGACACAATATCATAGTCTCTACACTGGAAATATATAGCACCCAGGTGCCTACGGCTGCTACTTATGGTACTGGGATCTGGGGCCATTGCAAATACCAAGCTACAGTGACTACAGAGAATAACTTTTAAAAATGTTTATTATGGCTGCCTCACTCTACTTTACCCAGTCGGGGCCATGATCAGGAGTTGGGAGCCGGCCCCTGCACCGAAGGCCCTCAACTAGATCCCCTGTCTGAGCCTGTCCATGCCTGGCCAGGATTGCAGCCCCATATCTCACTACTGGGAAAGAAATGTGCTTTGCTACTGGGCACTGCCTACATTCCGCACCTGGACTATGGTAACCCTGCTTCTCACATCATGTGAGTGCTGACTGTCTGCTCTGTTACCTGGCCCATCTCACCTCTGACTCTCTGCCACTCCTAACTTGATCACTGCACCATCCTAACTGGCATTTCTCCCCTACACTACTTGCTCAAAATTGTTCACTTTTTTCTCAGCCCACCGGATTTTGCATTTCCATTGCTTCCACCTCTGTACTGCTGTGCTGCAACACCTTTTAATTGAAAGAAAAAAAGCCAAAAAATGTAATTTAGGTTGTGCTCACACCTTGCATTGTATGCCTGTAGCTTTAGGTTGTGCTCATATTCTGCTTCTTCTTGTGACTGCGCTGACTGGTTGCTCCTTTTGCCTTTGTTCTGGTCAGTTTTCTGCTCCCTTGTCCTTTTCAGTTCCCATAGTTTTTTCCCAGTCCTGTTTGTATTTCCGTTGTCCGCCTCTTGCCTACTTTCCACCACCACGCACCTCAGCTGCTCTTTCTTTTTAAGTGTACCACACTCTCTGCCCTTCTCTATGGCACTTTCTATCTCTCCTATCTTCTCTAACTGCTTATCTATCTCCTATCCATCATCTCTTACTAGGTCTGGCAGGAAGAAACTCAAGAAGGATACACTGGGCTCCAAATCAGGCCAGCCTATTGCTGATACCTATGTCAGTGCTTTTGCCAGAGAGACTCTCACCAACATCCTCTTGGTCGTTCTTTCACCTTACCTATGGACACCTCATTTGGTTGCTCTGCTCTCGCCCAACTCTTCCTCACACATTAACACTGAGGGCCTCAACCCATCCTCCTGCTTTTTGATAGGCTCCTCCTTGTCTTATCAACCCTCCACCTTCCTCCTCACTGGCTCCCTTGCCATATGCTTCCACGGCCTCCCTGGCTCCCTTGCCAGCTCTTCCCCCCTAGCTACCTTGTCTCCATCTGACCACATCGACTCTCTCACTATGGCTCCCTTGACATCTTCAACCCACCTGGCTTACTTGCCTGCACTCTTCTCACTGACAGCATTGTCATCTTCAGGTCCTCTGCCTCCTCATACCTCTATTTCTCAGGCACTCTTGCCACTTGCAGGAGGGTTTCTGTCCCATGTACCTTCCTGTAAAATGGCAACCTGAACCATGCTGCCACGCTTAACTCTCGCTCTGCTGTCAAAAACTCCTCTGACATCTGCCACCTCCTTGAACTGCTGGATCTCAATGTTCTTGCTCTTACTGAGACATGGTTTAAGAACAGCTATGTCATGAGTTTTGTCACACTTCTCCCCAAAGGCTACAAGATCCTCTCTGAGCCGAGGCCCAACAGGCCGGGAGATGGAGTAGCCAACTTCTGTCCTGAATGGATTCCCGTTTCTGTTTTTCCCACTCAGGCTTACTCTTCCTTTGAAGGACTGGTCTCTAGGCACTCTCTCTCTCCTGTCTGCTCTCTTACTCTGGCCACCTTCTATCAGCCACCGGGCCAGTCCACCCTCTTCCTCTTTGTATGGGCAGACATGGCCTCTGCCCTCCTTTTCTCCTCTCCCCAACTCCTCCTGCTGGTGGATCTTAACATCCATCTTGACTCACTCGACTCTTGAGGAGCTTTCCGCAACCTATGTGACTCAGTTTCTCTCACCATTCTACCTTCGGGTCCGACAGAAACAGCTGGCCACACCTTGGATGCTCTAATTTCCATAGATCCCTCAATCTATCCCTCTCACTACTTCACTCACCTGGACGGATCACTCTCTTCTCTCTTCTCACTTGAAGCAATTCTCCTTTAGCACCAACACACCCTGCACCACCATCATCCTTCAAGGTCCTCCGTCCAATCAAAAGAGTGTCAGTGGCTGCCTTTGCCTCCACCTACTCTCCTCCTTCTACCCCTGCCGCTGACTACCACCATTGCACAGCTCTCTCTAACTTTCACCTTACCATCTCCAACAGTTTGGACATTCTTGCCCCTGTCATGAGGGTCGGACTGAAGCCTGCCAAAAAGTGCAACTCTTGGTATGACTCTGATCTGGCTACCCTTAAATACAAGTGCAGAGCAGCAAAATGGAAATGGGGATCTTCAGGCACTCCCGCTGACAAACTAGCCTGCCGCCTGCTCCAAAGGCAATATAGACTTTGCATCCGCTCCAAGAAAAGAATGTATATTCAAGTCCACATCTCCGCGCCATCTAACAAAATGGTGGAACTCTTCAAAGTCTGCAAGGAACTGGCCAATACTACTACAGCCTCATCCCACACGAAACACACTCCTACACCAACCCTTGCCCCTCCAAAACTATCAAGGGCAACATTGACTCTCTCGCTCCAGCCTTGGCTGACCTCTGCAACCTCCCCTTCACCGCTGAAGTTTTGCCCACCTCTCTCTAGCACTCTCTTGTTCACCCTCTGCTCAAATAATCCTCTGTCTTCCCCTGTTTTCAGGCAAACTATCGCCTGATCTCTATTACTCCTTTCCTTGGTAACCTCCTGGAGAAGTTAGATATCTCTCAGCTCACCATCCACACTTTTTATTTTACATTTTTAAAGCGCTCACACAGCCCACAGGCATCGAGGCGCTGTTACAGGAATTCTTTGGTTTGTAGTTGTGTAATTGTTTTTCTCTTAGTTGCGTATTTATAATGCGCTTCAACACCCAGAGGTTTCTAAGCGCGGACCCGGGGATCGAACCTGCGTTGCTTCGTGTCGTCTTGCTTCCAAGACACACACGTTGCCGCTGAGCTGTACTCTTGGGACACTGAATCTGTTGGTTGTTTCCATGACCATCAGTCTGGCTTTAAAACATCCAGAGGCACAGAAAATGCTCTTCTGAACTTTTGTGAAGACCTGCTCTCAAATCTTGACTCTAACTCTCCTTCTGTTCTCATTATTCTTGACCTCCCTTCTGCTTTCTATACTGTAAACAACCACATCCTGATCTCCCTACTCTGTGATACCCTTGGCATCACCGATCAGGCCCTGGGTGGCTCAACTCCTTGCTCATTGACCACCCTTCCCAGATGGAAATTGGGTCCTTTCTCTCCTCTATAACTCTCGCTACTTGTGGTGTCCCCCACGGATCTGACCTATCCCCCTGGTTCTTCAATGTCTACATAGCCCCCTTGGCCCATAGGATCTCTACCTTCACCTGTAATTTTCCATGTTAGGCGGCTGGCATGCAGCTCTCTTTCAGGCTACCCTCGGCCTCCTCTGCCTCCTCACTCATCCCTGTCTGTCTGTCCGCAATTCAGTCTTGGTGTGCAGATAATGATCTCTGCCTCAATACCAGTAAGAGAGATATTGTCCTCATTGGGACCCCTTCTCCCGATTTCCCTCTTTCGCTTTGGACGGCCTTCCTTGGCCCTGCGCTCCCCACCGGCTAGTGAGGCAAAACATCTGTGGTAATCTTCGACTCCAGTCTCTCCTTTTCTTCTCACATCTCGGACATGTCCCACTATGAGCTGCACCTCCGCAGATGTATTCCATCTTTTCTCACTTTCCCGCAAAGGCTCACCATCTCCATACCCCTAGTTCTCTCTAGGCTCAACTACTGCAACAGCCTTTTTCCCAATCTTCCTACTTCTACTCTCTATCTTCTACAACTCATCTAGAACAGAAGCGCAAGACTTATCCCTGGCCTCAAGCCCAGGGACCGCCTCTCTCTCATGCTGAAATCCCTCCACTGGCTCACCGTGGCTGCAAGGATCAAGTTCAAGACCCTCTGTTTAGTTCACAAGGCATTCTGTCGCCAGGGCCCGCATTATCTACAATGCTCTCTTCTGAAATACTCTCCTTCTAGAGCCTTCCGCCCATCCTTCTCCAACTCTCTGTGGGTGAGCCATTTTTTCAAACAGAGATTTGGGGTTAGATCCTTATCCTCTGCAGGTGCTTCCCTCTGGAACAACCTCCCAGCCCCTCTCCATCTTGAGCGTAATCTCCTTATGTTCAGGAAAATCCTCAAGACCTTCCTCTTCTCTTCCTCTTTCTCTCTCCCTCTCCCTTCTAACCTACCTTCTCTTCTCGCCTACTTCCCTCTTCCTTCTCGTCCCTAACACAGCTATGTTTTGCTGACTGGTTGCCTGGTGCACCCCCAGAGCCTCTCAGGCCTCAGGCTCCCCTGCCAGTCTTTGCACTTGCCTCCAGGTCTCTGCACTCTGCTCAGCACTACTGCATTTCAGAATTCGTTCCATAAGAGGGTAACCTATCTGCACTTAACCCAGGGCCCTGCTGGACTGGGCGCATCTGTTCACCTTCCCCTCCCTTGGACTCCTCTCTGTGCACTTACATGATCTGAATGTAGTAGGCCTAGTTTGCCAAGCATAGAACGGTAGTCTTCTTTTTCTGTGTATTCTTTTCCCTCAATCCCCATCACCTCACTCTTTGTCATTCACTTGTTGTATCTGAAACATCGTTGGATTAATACGATAGTATGGATTGTTTGTTCTTCGACACCCCACCCCCCTCTGTGCCACTTCTCTCCTTCTTTCTTGTCTTGCACTTGCACTAGTAGTAATGCCATCAGGCCTAGTATGCTAGTCATTTTTTGTTAGATCATTCAGAAACTTCAAGGCCTAAGATGTCTTCTGTATTCCCTTGCTCCTGTCACACCTTGAAGCACTTTGAAGGACTTCACTTGTGTATAAACACTTTACAAATAAGCAATTACAATTATAAAATGCAGGATTCCTCCATCTTCTAAGCACTGTGATTGATAGTCAGTGTAATGATATTTGAAGCATGTAAGGCTAACTTCAGACATTCAACATTTGACCATGAGATTAAATGTAGATTTTAGCATTGAACACTTGCCTCTTTACGCTATCATATCACATAACATCAAGCACTACTTGCTCCAGTAATTCATTAATCATCAATAGACAATTCTGCTATCAAACATCAAAACACATAATACAATTCATATTTGCTTTGCTGTGTAAGTGGCCAAGTCTGTTTGTGTCTTAAACATTAAAATATATACAGAAGAGATCAAATGTGAAGGCCTTTGTAGAGGAAAAATGAAAGGCATATTGAGTGACTTATTATGCACAAATCATATGTTGTTCTGAGGTTGAATTACTTCAAATTACTTTGTACTTACATTCCTACTATGTGGATTTCTTCTGATTCTGAGTCTATGTAGCTATCAATAAAATATTAGTTCTATCTATGAAGAGTTTGCACAGCAGAGGCAATTAACTGCTCCTGTTCTATGTGGGTGGTGCTCCCACTGCTGTTATGCTATTCCTATTCTATGTGAGGATGCCTCGATTACTTACCCCTGCTTGGCAAGTTCTTTCTGAGGGCATTTTGGACTGCTAAGCGCATGCTGTTCCCATTAAATGTCAGCATAGCTTGCATTTCTGAGGACCTTCACACACCTGTTCAGTGTGGGGGTGATTGCACTGCTCCATCCCATGCAGTTTCTTCTCTATGCGAGGGTAACCTCTACTGCTGTGACCAACTTATTTTTGGTAATCTTGTACTTTTGAGACCCATGACGTTCCTGTTACATGTAAGCAAACAATGATCTACCAAAGTCCACAGCATTTTTTTCTATATTAGAAGGGGAGTGTGTACTGCTGAAGCCTATGTTGCACCTGTTCTATAAATCCATGCCTTATCTGTTGATTGCCTATCAACCCCACTAATCAGATCCCCACTGGTGCCCGGATGTTGCCCAGGACCCTCCACCACCTCTGCCATCTCCTCCTCCTCTGCTTCCAGTGCGTCATCACCTGCAAAACACCAAAAGAACACATGACAACAACAAATAACACACACATAGGCATCACAATGTCGACAGCCAACACATGAAGCAGCCATGTCACTCTTGACACAAACTCTGGCATGCATGCAGTGGCAACAAAATGGAAGGGGAACCTGAAAGCAGACATGGATGCATGTCAAATGTGAAGCCTACAGATGTACTGCATGTTGCATAGCACCTGCATAACACACAAGCCACTGCATTGCATAGACCTAACACAAAACTGACAGATGCCAACAAACAGATGGCACGTAGCATGGGCATGTGTAAACTGTCAACCAGCCCCATATAGAAGTCAAATAGTACTGTCCGTGACCCATGTAAAAAGCATGTTACCATACATTACATGTCAATCACTTTGAGCAAAAACACAAATGTGCCACAGGATGCCACAATGCCATCTTCAATCCTTACTTAACTTGCATTGACCATTCCTCCTGTTCTACATGTTTACAGCTTGCATCGCTGTTGCCCTGATTAAAATGTTCTGTTTGAATTACACACAAACACACACATAAATACACTCTGAACAGCATTGAGAGAGATCAGCTGCACCCCAAGCAACAAAAGGACCTGTTAATGCAGAACCTAGATGCAATAATCTGGCAATACAGGACCCTATCTCAGTCTGGAGACCACTCATCACCTCCAATATTCCAAATGCAATTCCCTGGTTTGGTGTATCCAGTAAATTGCCTCTATATTATCACCAACACCTTCAGATTCAGCCATTCCAGTGAATGTATGTAGCCTCGGCCAAGTGTGCTGGCGCACAATTCCAATTCGTATGCCAATATTCTAGGTCACTGAATATTGTCACACACTGTGACACAACAAATTAGACTCAGTATCAAATAGAAGCATCTGAAGATTCAATTAATGTATGTTGATCCTCAAGACAATATTGGCCCTCATTCCAAGGTTGGCGGTAGCCGGGCGGTGCTACCGGTGGGTTGCTGCCAACCAGTATTGCTGTTACAGCCACCTGACATCCCGATGCTACTGGGATATCACAAGAGGCAGCGGTACGGTAAATTCCCATTCCCAGGGGAATGGAAACCCTGAAGCACCAGCACTGTTGTTAACGGTGCCGGTGCTTCAGTGAAAAACATGTCGGTAGGGGCCTGAAACTCCCAGCCGGTCATGCTTGCCGGTCCTTCAGTGCCTATTCCGGCAAACTTATAGTTTGGCAGTCGGGAAAGGGTGCCGGTACGTTGCTACCTACACCTTTATTTCCAGACCACGAAACTCGTAATTAGCCGACAGAAACTGAAAGATGTTGGATAAAATAAATCACTGAACAGGATAAACTACCCTTTTTTATCCATTCAAATTAACACTGGAGCGTTATTTCAACAGCCGTTTAGTAGAGGCATCAAATAAAAGTATTGACTTTTAACATCAAAGCAAGCCAAACAATGAATGAGAAAGTAATCAATCCCATGTCTAAATCTGACAAATGATCTGTTTGTTTTTTTACAAATACAATTGAAAGATTAAACTATAAATCAATGAAAAACTGACAATGATGACCCTCATAACCGGACATCCTCCTGCAACCGACACCTTTTCTGTAGACTTCACCATAGACTAGGTTGTATCCAAAATCAGAGGGACAGCTGTATGAAGATATCAGGTTCTCAATCGCTACCGGGACATGCATATTTCTTTCAGCATTGCATTTGCACGTTTGCACTGGCACTGACAGAGATGTTCAACTCTTTTTTACTCCATGAATCAGTCCCAGAAAACATCACAAGAGATGTGATTTCTCCTTCATGTACAGAACCAAAAGAAATATGAATGACTTCTTTCAGTAGCAGGGGCAGCTTTTGTTGTTGGGAGGGGTGGATAATAGGGCACCAGCGGGAGGCTGGGGGGTGTACCGGGTGTGCCCGGGCACCAGGAGGGAATCAGGGGTTGACCACCGCCTCCCCCCTCCCTGGCTCTGCAACTGATTATGCCCACTGGGTAAAAATCAACCATCAGGATTCAGAACAACAAGTGCGAAATGCAGTAAATAAAATCATGATATATTGTAGGTAGTTAATTTGGATTGGACATGTCTAAGTAGTCTCCATTTACTTCAACATTAGTGCATTTAATTTAATCCATCAATATGAGAATTAAATCGATCGTTCCATAACTGTTTCGTCTGTATTTTTACTATTGTTCCCCACTGTTGTGCCATGTGTCATGTGCAAAGCTGGGTCAGTTCACCTCTGGGCTGAAAGATGGGAAAGTATCAAACAGTAATAGAAGTGCTTTGGAAACATGTTATTGTTTCTTGGCCATTGTGGTGTTTAGATTGGGGATAGCCTGGGGTTGTATAGCAACATATTAGATAATCAGTATTAAAACATATGGTGCACCTGCTGCTCAATTTACCAATTATATTATTGGGTGAAGCCTGACTCGATGCATTCTTGGTGGAACAAAACCTGTGTACTGTCCACATAAGTTTGGAAATGTATCTTTAAATATTTATATATTCAGTGAAAAAAACTTTGTTAAAGGGACGTTATGGTTAAGTTGCGCTACTAAAAACCTATGAAATTCAGTGAAAAAACTTTGTTAAAGGGACGTTATGGTTCAAAGTAAAACCGAAAAAACCCTGAAATTCGGCGATTATGGTAAAATAAGCAACCATAACTCGCGCCACCGTGCACTGCTAACACTAACACCCAGGACATCAAAGATGACATCACAAATGTCATTGATGACATCACTGTTGACATCACATGTGCATTTACTTTTCATGAAAACTCTGTAGGAGGGATTCTTATAATGTTGACCAAGAAGTGTCAAGGATCATTTGAATGCATATCATTAGCTAATTAGTCCATTAAGCAATGCATTGATATAAATAGCATTCTATTATGAAGTTCTATCCAGTATACTAAGCAACTCATGCAGAAACGTAGGCAGTGGGTGCAGTATACATGATGAAGGTGCAATATTCATAATCTTGCCATGTAGAATAATGAAATGATAACTGCTTTCTTATTAGAGTTTTGCGTACTGTGAAGCATGTAATAAGTAGCTAATAAAACCCACTTAATACATAATTACATTATTACAGACAAAACACAAAGAGACAACAACATATACAAATATGAGTATATATAGGGACAGAGAAGTAAGCAAAAAAGCAGAAGTAGTAGCAGAAATAGTTCATAACCTAACTGATTATCTTTATGCAGAGAAATGATTGCTCTGTTTCAAAGCTGCTACTTACTGTATGTATGTGTATCAAATGATGTCAGTGAACCCTAAGTAAAGGAGTGTGAGTACAAAGTATACAAATATGAGCATATACAGGGAGGGTATAGTAATGAAAATAAAACTATGAGAAAGTGCTGATAACTCTAATGATTATCTTCATGCACAGAAAGGATTGCTCTCTTTCAAGCCTGTGTCTTCCGCTATATTTATGTTTCATATGATATGACTTGACCCTAAGTCTACAAATATAGTACCTTTTCAATTTTTACTTCCTGACTGTTACTGAAGAAAACTATGTGGCTTAGATATGTCAGTAAAGGAAAAAAAGGGAGAGCCAGCCATGTGATGTCATCAGTGATGTCATCAATGACATTTGTGATGTCATCTTTGATGTCCTGAGTGTTAGTGTTAGCAGTGCACGGTGGCGCGAGTTATGGTTGCTTATCTTACCATAACTGCCGAATTTCAGGGGTTTTTCGGTTTTACTTTGAACCATAACATCCCTTTAACACATTTTTTTCACTGAATTTCATAGGTTTTTAGTAGCGCAACTTAACCATAACGTCCCTTTAACAAAGTTTTTTCACTGAATTTCATAGTTTTTTAGTAGCACAACTTATTAATAATGACTTTCACTTTATATACATGTCATATGGAACTGACTAGATCTCTTCTTATGAACTTGATGTCCGCAAACTTATTTAATGTTCGCGGACATGTTCGGAGAACAGTACCACCACCTAAAAACTCTGGGGAGGTATGATGTGTAATAGTTATATCATAACATAGGAACATTTAACAAATTCACAAAGCAGCACACATACAAAGTATATGTAGTAATACTTAAAAAATGTTACCCATATATGTAACACACTAACCATTCATGTAAATACAATATGTTTTAAAATGCTTCCACCATAATTACCTCACAGACGCTCCACAACCAACAGCAAGACCAGACGTATACACTACTGATTACATATCTCACCAGACATAGTAAGTGCACTTCTTTTTACTCATATATTTATAAACTTTCTATATTAGAAAAAAAAAAACGTATTACTTCTTTGTTTTCTCACAGAAATGTGTAGTACTCTGGACTGGCTAGAGGACCATTTCCCACAAGACGAAATGTTAGAAGATAGTCCACCTAATGGTACACACTTTACTGTATAAACCAATTGATAAATATTATTTTGTATACATTCAAATAGACACTGCTCTGGCTATGAGATGAGATAATCGGCTGTGCTGCGAGCTCCCTTGGCATTGTAGTTGTTAGAAATGGTCTAAGTCCAGTTTACCTCCTTGAATTGCTGTCCGTATATCATAGTGGGTTTTATGGGTGTTATTGTGTAATTTTGTACTGTCTCTTTTTCTTTCTGTTTACATGCTACTTGAGCTTTTAGATTGATTTTATATTTGTAAATGGTCTATTTTTATCATATTGTTATATTGTGTTATATTGTTTCTATCTTGTTTGTTTGAAGTTTATTATATATGTGTCTAGCTATCAATATGTGTAAAGTTTATTAAATATACTGTATCACATTAATTAAATAAATAAATAAATATACATTCAACATATACATTTATTTTTTACAGGCCTGACAAAAATTGCAACTTCCAAAGAAAAGGAAGTGGTGGATAACACTCTTGAACACATTACCCACAAAATGGACCAATTTATGGCAAATTTTATGGATTTAAAGAACTTTGTGGCAGATCACCTAAAACCACCAACAACATACCATTGTCCCACCTGTACTTGTCCCACCTCACCATATCCCATTCATTTATCCCCAAACTCTCTGCATGGACCACAACGTTTTGATGAGATTTCCATCCCTTCTTCACCTGATCCCACTAATATTGAAAACCCTAATTCTCTTGTTTTTGTTTCCGTTTCTGCCCCACCTTCTCAGTCATAAATTGTTTATATATGTTAAATAAAGTTACTTTTTTATATTGTGTTGTAATTACTTTCAGTTCCTTGTAATAAAACCAATTTAGGTGTCCACGGACACCGTGGTTGTTCGGATATGTTCCTAAAGCAACGAAAATGTAACTGTCCTGATGACACTACATCTGTCCGTAAAGTTCTCATGCAAGTTCAAAATGTTCTACGAACATTCGTAGTGTCCTGAAATGTTCATAAAGAAACAAAAATTAAAGTGTTCTAAAGAACACTATATCTGTCCGTAATGTTCGCTATCAACTTAAAACTGTCCTAAGAACACAATTGGTGTCCTGAAATGTTCGTAAATAAACAAAATGATGTGTCCTGAACAACAGTACAACTGTTCGTAGTGTTCGCTACCCAATTGAAAGTGTTCTAAGAACACAATTGGTGTCCTGAAATGTTCGTACATAAACTAAATTACACGTGTCCTGAAGCACACTATATCTGTCCTTACTGTTCGCTACCAAGTTTAAACTGTTCTAAGAACACACGCAGTGTCCTGAAATATTCGTTTCACGTGTGACGCACTTTTAATTACTTCAGAACCCGAACAGTGTCCGTAGGACATCAATGCGCATGCGCTAACCAATCTCTGTGCACTTGGTGTCCTGCGGACAGGCGCTTCCTTCGCAGACTAGTTCGCAAACAGATCATATGACCGCGCCCACGCTCATCGTGTGTCCTGAAATGCGGACACTGTTCATGTCCCCGAACAATTTAAAAGTACATTTTCAGTTAATCCATAATATTTTTCAATAAAATCTCACCATGCCACAAGTCCCACATAGCAATCTTGAGTTTCTATATACCTTTTGAAACTTTCCGATCCTTTTTTTGTGTTCGATCTGTCCGCGCACAGTGCGCATGTCCGCGGACCGCGCACAAGCACCCCTATAAAAGACCACGCCCAAGAGCTTATTCCCATTGTGTTTCTGGCTATTCTTCAGAACACAGTGACTTTTGCTGCCACCTGCAGACTACACCATCATCGACATGGCATCCTTGGCTGCTGAACTGCCACTTGGTGCTGCACCTGCTTCAGCACCACCACCACCCCCTCCACCACCTCCCCAAGGGCCTGAAGAGGGGAACAGGACTGAGGAGGCGTGAGTCTTGGGTGTGGCGGTTATTTACCATTCATGGGAATGGTCCTAAGGCTCGTGCGAACCATGTTACCTGCAATGAGTGCAAAATGATACTCAGTCGGGGGAAGCACGGTAACTACAGCTTTGGGACCACTACTATGAAGCGACACCTGAGGTCATTTCACTCTGGGGCTATTCGCAGAGTTGTACCTTGCGAAGAACGTAGCAGGTTGATTTCCTCTACTTCATCCTCTGTTTCTGATCCTGTCACCACAAGGACAACCTCTGTGGGACAGCGTCTTTCTCAAGCTGCCTCACAGGCCATACAGAATGCTGATGACCCTTACCTTTCGAGGGTCACAGTTGTATGTATGTACTGTGACACAGTACTCTGCAGGGGGAGCGACTTCAGAGTGTTTTTGAGACTATCGTCTCAGAGCACGAGAAGACCTGCTCACTACCCAAATAAAACCCACTCTACATCTTCCTCTCTCAGTTCGCCCTTTCTTATCCCTGTGGTTGGTGTCCCCCCTTTACCCTCCTTTACCCTCCTCTCCTAGTGTGTCGTGTCTGAAAAACCAAAAAAAATGCAAAATTACAAAAATCAAAAAAAAATAAGGCTCTTTTCAGAGCCGCCTTTCCCATTTAAAACATAGAAGTGAAAATAAATGAAGCAGGGCTCTTTGTATTTTTTAGAAGTTTGCGGACAATTAAAAAAATTGGGTTACTACTCCATCACAAACATTGTAATTTTCTCTGGAAAGAAGTGGTGGCTCTGAAAAGAGCCTTTGGGTGGTGTTTGTAAGTCAAAAATTGTAAATGCTTAACATCTACTTCAAAATCGTTGTAATTCCAAAAAAGGTTGCAATGCATTTTGTACATTTCTCAGAAAAATCAGATTGCCAGCATTAGTAAGATGGACTCCATCTCTGCGAAAATCGTATGTACTACAAAACATAATATTTTCATTGTGAAAAGAAGACATGCCAAAATCTCTTAGAAAGCCACAAACAGCCTTATTAACATTGCACCTTGCTTTTTCCATTTGTGGACCAAATGAAGAAGAACAAAGCCACATTTGTCTCTGCGCAATCCATGAAAATATCACTTGAGAATTAGGAAACATGTCCATAACCTTCCTCAGTCCTTCTTTCATAGCAAATTGCAAACAAATTCCAGTCACATGCCCTAAACTGTTCCCTCCACAATGAATTACAATTATGTCTGGATGCTGCTCTGTCTCCAAAGTAGCACAGAGAGGTAGCAAGTCCAACCACTTCATTCCACATACTCCATGCCAGTGTACTTCCACATGTGAGAATCCAAGATCTACAGCTACTCCACAGCTTTCTGCATGCACCTTCAACCAATGTATCCACGAATCTCCTAAAATCCAAACAATCTGTTTTCTGAAACACACAGCCATAGCTATCTTTTGTTCTCTCAGCAAAAAGAGTATCTCAGAAAATCTCTCCTGGCACAACACACCCACCAAACTTTCCTGACCAATCCCTTTCAGTGCTTATTCTCATTTGCATGACTTCTGAACCCAAAAATCCCCGGATGTAACTCCCGATGTCCGGGAACTACCGCTATGTCCGCGGACATATCATAACATGAACAGCCCTTCTACCATTTCCACTACACTCTCTCTGCCATTCCCTCATTGGATGTACCTCAAAAATCAGATGACCATGCACCAATCACATTCAAGACCTCTACGTCTAACTGCATCATCATAGATCAGCACTGCAAATGTACTCTGAATCTCTCTGAGTACAAGTGTCATATCATTGGCAAGCAGCATCTACCACAAATACTGTACAAGTCTTCAAGATTTCTACTTGCAGCTCCATGCATATCCATATGCATGAACACAAACTTCAGGTATGCATATTTTCTGTATAGTAGATGACATAGCTCTCAACCATTTTTGTTTTACAGGCGGGTGAAATCACCCGGTTTTGTTTTTGGCGGGTGAGACGCCCATTGGAATGAATGGGCGTGCAGGAGGCTTGGCGGGTGAGTCTGCCCTTTACAAGGCATGTGACACCCGCCAAAAGCGTGTGAGTGGAGAGCTATGGTAGATGAACACATTTTCAAACAGACTTTTACCTTGTAAAATCTGTAAAATGAATTTACTGTACTTTTTTCAATTTCCTAAAATCAACTATCACTTATACACCTTTATACTTATTACTTTCTTTAAACACACACACTCAAATCATGTTAAACTAACATTTTTTAAATGAAATATATAGACTACCTATATTCAAACAAAATTGCATGCAAACACAATCTATGTTTAAACCTTTATAAAAATACTTATACAATTTCATCTTTTTTGTTTTTATTTATTTATTTACTTAATTACTTTAAATTAGACATGACATTGAGGCGCTATTACCTAGAACAGTTTACTTACAGAAATAGTGGTATTCACTAACATATTATAAATTTCACAAGACATAGTAAAGATATTTTATTTTTGCTACAGTTAGTCATTCAATACAATTTGTTCATTAAGAACATATCACATGTACTGAACTGATGCAATGTATTTTATGTAAATACATTAGTTTAATGGTTTTACAGAAAGCACTGAGGATTTCAATTAAAAAAATCAATATTTAAATTAAAAACAGTGCTATATACAAACAAAGTTACTAATTTGAAGCTTTTACAGTTGCAGTGAAGACCAGTTTCCTGAAAAGAAGCAGCCGAATTCGAAGAAGAAAGAGAAATTAAGAAGTTACCTGTTAATTTTAAAAAAAAGTAAGTAAAATATCACCATAATATTTATATTATTAATCAAATATACTATAACATTAATACCAGCTATTTTGGTTTCTTAAAATAGAGATTTTGTACCATTTTGTCCAAAAATGTACATGTCGTAAACAGCGATTTACAACCAGAATGGCCCACAAATTTCTATTTTTGGACACACAAATTAGCCAACTGAACAACTACAATTTTCATATTATGGAACAAACAACTGTTTTAATTGTATACATTAGATTTACTATTTGTACTTTTCCACACCACTAGCTTACTTTTTTTTTGTCATCTGAACCCCAGTTTAGTGACACATAAATTCAAGAATACCTAACCCTACTAGTTTTAGTTCCCAATGCACAATCACACACCATTACATACACCTTTATCATCTTACTCAAACACTCATGCACACAGCACACATACATTCCAGAACACCCCAACCCATATCTTCTTTATTTTTTTCAACAGACCCTAAAGAATGCCTACGAAAAGACAACTCCGTAGAAAGCAACGCAAAATTAATAAAGGAGTCCAACATAAGCATCCATCTCTAGCAGAATTTGTAAAAAAAGTTGAAACAAAACAGCTAATACAATCATTTATTGAAACACAAGAAGTTTCAAGTACAACAACTTCGCTTCCTCTATCAAAATGTAAAACAAACCAAAAACAATTAACAGAAAATCAGCTATCAGTACAGATAAAACTATTTCTTCAAATTTTAATATAGTGCCAATATAGTGCAAAGTAAGCATACCAAGAAAAGTATTTTAGCCAAAGTATACCGTCACAAAGTCCTTCAAAATCTTATAAAAACAGGAGAGAAATCAGGTTCAAAGCTTAAAACCTATCGTAGGAAATTAATCTTAGAAGCATTGATGGACAGTGCAATTCTTCTCAAAAGAAATTTATTTATTTTACTGTTAAACAAAATGAAACCACTAACAAAACTAATAACTAAATTACAAAAAAGACTTCTCAATAAGCGAAATGTCAACAGAAAGAACTTCTTAAGTATCTGCGGAGGTGAATGAAGAAGCGTACAAACAAAAGCAAACGAATACAATTGCCATAAATAGCAGTGGTCGAGGTTATGAAAAAGTGAATAATACCATAATGGAACAAGAAGTACTCCTTAGAAAAATATGCCCTGAAAACTTAGAATTACCCCTCCATTCAACTGAATCAGAACGTCTAGTGTACAAATGGCCATGCACGTCAATGTGTAACATTCCCAAACAATGTTTCAAATCTTTACACCAATTCCTCAATAAATATGTAAAAAGCAAAGACAAAATCAAAATTAAATTACTGCAAAATATAGATACCTGTCCAGTGCGCAAGTACACAGGACTACAAGGACATTCATTGGCCTGCATTACAGGACCTACTTGTAAAACCACTTTCCATGATATCAAAAGGATATCAACACATCATTCAACTATAAGAAATCTAGTCTATAAACTGTACTATGCTAAAAGTCCTGCTTTATCACTAGCAAAGTAAAATAACATCCTTCTACATGGTACAGCAAAAGACCTACTTGAAGAAATTCACTATATCCAGAAAAAATATTTTGAAAGGGAAAGCCATTTACAGAATGAAATAGCTTTAAACCAATAAGACACAATTCTACACATGGCAACCTTTTGCTAAACACATACAAAAAAGAAATACTAAAATTTAAAAGTACATCAGCTGAAGTACCAAACCATGTATGTGTATGTTGCCGTAGAATTTTTTATAAAAGTAACACAAAAACTGTGGACCTATCATACAAAATAGAAGACAATGAAGATTCTAAATGGTTTGAATTAGCTCTCTACCTTCTAGCAGAAAACAAATATGAAATAACTGAGCCCTTAATACTTTGCAGTTATTGCACTACAAAAATTTACAACAACCAAACTCCTTCACGCTCTATCACAAATAATTTGGAATTATATCCAGTACCAAAACCTCTACAACAACTTAATTTATATGAGAGCATCATAATTCAAACAGTACACCCATTTCAAGCAATAATACGCCTTCAACCAAAAACAGCAAAATTACCTCCCTCTGAATTGGTAAAACGCATTCGTGGAAAAGTAGTTTATTTACCATTAAATCTAAAAGAAAATGTGCATACTCTAGGAGTGCAACGTCCAATGCAGTAATCTTTAATTATATTAGTAAATGGAGTACCTAAAAAAGACAAAAAAATATGGCAACAGCTGGTAGATTTATATAAAGTTAGACAAGCCTTCCAATATCTTAAAGAGAATAATGAATATTACAAAGAAATTAATATTGAAGAAAACTTGAAAGATACAACTGAAATAATTCAAGAAACACAAGAAGCTGGTCAATTTGAGCTACTAGATCCTGCTACAATATCAAATACTTTACACCATTATACAATTCATCCTTTGCACTGTAATGACACTGTACAAGATGTACTAGAAACTTACCAAATGCGTCAAACAAAAGGATCGCCAATCAGTATATGGGAAAAAAGTATAGAAGCACGTGCTTTTCCTGTACTCTTTCCTACTGGCAAAGGAGGAAGGTATGATGATAGACCTATTCAAATATCAGCTTCAGAATACCGCTCATTACGGATGTATTCTGAAGATCCCAGATTTAGACAAAATGTGGAATACATATTCCACCTACTCTTTGAAAGTGAACTAGCAACTTTATGTTACAGAGTTGCACACATATTAAAATCAGGATCACACTTTCAAAATATGACAGCTACACAATTATTACAAAAAGTTCAACAAAAAGATGACGTTTTACAAGCAAATCTTACAAATCTATTAGCAAATATGCGTGGTACTAAAGAGTACTGGTTTCTACGTCATGGAGATGTACGTTGTATGATCAGAAACCTTGGCCCACCCACTTGGTTTGTTACATTAAGTTGTGCAGAATATGCATGGGAAGATTTACATGATTTCCTACGCATATCAAATAAAAACAAAACAAACATACATATTCTAACACCTGGAGAACTTTGTTCTTTGCATCCTGTTAATGTTTCAAGATATTTTCACCATCGCTTCATTGCTATGCTACATTTTATTTGTAATAAAACTGTTCCTCCCCTTGGAGAAGTGCAACACTTCTTTTGGAGAAAAGAATACTAAGCCAGAGGAGCACCACATATCCACATGCTTTTATGGATTAAAGATGCTCACAAAGATGGACACATACTACCCAAACAGAAGTAATACTTTGGAAAACATGTGTCTATACCAAATAGCCCAAAACTACACATACAAAAATAATATGAAACCCGATAAAAAAAAGGTAAATATAGAGTGACAGACTGTGAAGCCAGCTTAGTTAAACTCACTAAACCAAATTTAATTAATCATATCAAATTTTCATTGAAGACTCCTCAACATAAAGAAGTATATTACATGTCCCTGCTACAACTCTTCAAACCATGGAGAAAAGAAGAACAATTACTACATAACTATGACTCATATGAGGATGCTTTCAAAGCAAATGAAAGCACTATAACTGATGTAAACGTTACACAGTACAAAACAATGTTGCACAATGAACAGCAACATGAAGAAGAACTCCAAGCCCAACTAGATAAGGATACTCCTGACAGTAGTCAACCTTCTGTAACAGGAAGCCAAGAACCACTGGGAGAACCTCTAATAACAAATGAGGCAGAATTAGCTATGATAGAAGTAGAAAACACCATGTGTCAGTATGAAGATAAGGAAGACTTAACTATACTACAATCAAAACTAAACAATGAGCAAAGTAGCATTTTTCAAGAAGTAACAAAACAAATTGCACATGGTGTAAAACATGAAAATAAAGAATGTTCCTGCAATAATTATAACCCTATACTACTGTACGTCAGTGGTGAAGCTGGTTCTGGCAAAACATTCCTAATCAAAATCATTAGTAAGTTCCTTCAACAATTGACAAACAACAAACTGTCAGCTGTTGTCACTGCCCCCACAGGTTTAGCTGCCTACAACATAGGTGGTGTTACATTACACCGATTACTACTATTACCAGTAGAACACCAGAACAAATTAGACTATTACAAACTTTCTGCAGAAGCTGCAATGGAATTACGCAGAGTATTGAAACAAATGAAAATGCTACTAATAGATGAAGTGAGCATGGTCTCCAACCTGATGTTAGCTTTGATTCACCTCAGATTACAAGAAGTACTCAAAACAGACTATGAAGAGCTCTTTGCAGGAAAACACATTATTGTTTTTGGAGATCTGCTTCAATTAACACCAGTAAAAGGTGAACCTATTTTTAAAACATTAGGGCACAAACTCTGCCGTAAAACTGTTGGCAGCATTGGAAATGTCAACCTTTGGCAACATTTCCAATACAGAGAATTAACAGAAAACATCCGCCAATCTGCAGATCTAACTTATGCCAACATTTTAAAAAGTTTGAGAGTTGGTATACTTTCTAAAGAAGCAGAAGCAACATTGAAAACCCGGCACATTAATGCACTTTATGGCGATAATGCATGTGCTACAGATGTTATGGAACAATTAGCCCACAAAAATGTCAATTGTATGGCCTTAATGCCAACTCTTGCAAGCTGGTTCAAGTTCAATGAAATCATGCTAAGTAAAGAAATGCAACCAATAATAGAAATTAGCGCCACAGACAAACTAGATGTACATGTTATGACACTACCCATGTGTGACCAAGCCACAACAAGACTAAATAATTTAGAAAAATCAATCTCAAACACAGCAGGCTTAGAAAAGATGTTAAAATTATCCTTAAATTGCAGAGTAATGCTTAAACTTAACCTTGACGTGGACCAAGGACTAGTTAATGGAGCACTGGGTACAGTTGTTGGCTTTCAAACATACCCACGTGACAACAAAATTCAGTTTGTCAATATACTCTTTGACAAACTTTCAGAAGTAAAACGGATAGGAAGCTCAACAGCTAGATTCCTTCTCTTCAAAGATATGTATGTACGCAGAGAACAATTTTCTCTAACTCTTGCATATGCAGTCACAATTCATAAATCACAAGGTCTTACCCTAGACAAAGCAATGATAGATATTGGTAACACAGTCTTTAAAGAAGGCATGAGCTACGTAGCACTATCACGCTTACGTACACTTGACAGTCTATTTCTAATCAACTTTGATGTAAGTAAAGTAAACGCTGATATTCCTTGCATTTTAGAATATAATAGACTTCGCTCACTATACACTCCCCATCTAAACATATATTCTGTTCCACAAAAACTAAAATGTTGTAAAAGAAAACTAAATCAAACAGAAATGCAACAGGACGTCACTGCAAATCCTCCAAAGAGAGTAAAAGAAACTAATACTTTATCAAGTACCACAAACAAAAAAGAATCAATTAGAGAAAGTAAACCAGGTACTTCATTAAAGAAGGAAGACAAACTCCAAAAAAAGCAGTTAGATACAGAACTACCTGGACCATTTAAATTCTCAAACATAGTTGCTGTAAGTTGCTATGCAAATGAGGCAATGAATATTCTATTTCAATTACCACCAATTGTTGACAACATTTACTCACACAGTACAGACCCATTGTGTTTGCAAATGTTAGTACTTCACAGAAATGCAGCAAACAATCCTGACAACACATATAGTGTTTTTGGAATAAGACGACAATTGGACTACTGTGCTGGAATGGTGAAATTCACTATAAAATCACAGGAAGATCCACAAGAATTTCTAATGTACTTACTACAAGTACTGGAAAACAAAAACATACCTATAAATGAAATCTTTCAGATTTCATACATGTGGAAACATACATCCACTCTCTGCAACAATGTGACACAAGAAGAAATCCCCAATGAACGCTTCATATATATATATCAATACCAAATTGTGAATCCATTCCATTTCAGCAACTTGTACAAAATGCAAACCATGGTAGATTATGCTCTACCTGCAATTCAGATAATCGCTCCACATTAGTAATACAAACACATAGTAAATATGTAATACTAATGCTTCTACGTTACAATGCAGATGGTACCAAAAACAACTGCAAGCTGACTGGATTCACACATGGTCAAATATCACTTGGTAAGAAAACCTTCACAACAATAGGTATAATCTACCACGCAGGAGCCACAACCAATTCAGGGCACTACACTGCATACATAAAAAAGAAATGTGGATGGTTTGAATGTAATGATAGTACCATTACTCTAAAGCAGAGATTACCAGCAAATCTTACAAACGCTTATTTGATGTTCTTAAAACCAAAATTTGATAAATAAGCTGTATTTAAACCTTTAAGTAAATTTGTGTTACAAAAATATAAACTGTTAGAATACTCCTAAAGCTATCTAACTGCTCAAAGATTCTACAACAACTAATCAGATAAATGAATACCACTAAATTAGACCAAAAAATACACAGCTAGAATACGCCAATTGGTATCTAACTGTCCCAAAATTTAACAATATCCAAATAGGTAAATCAAAACCACTAAAATATATTAAAGAAATAGACAGTTAGAATACGCCAATTGGTATCTAACTGCTCCAAAATTGTATAATATCCAAACAAATGAAGAATCTGTTAATGCTCCAAAAAAAATACAACAAAGCAAAGTATAAAGCATTAGCCAGAAACAACAAGTGAACACTGAAAACAAACAAAGAAATAAACTGTAGCATAACAGAAAAAGGTTTTTTTTTTAATCCAACATGGATTTTTTTTTCTCCCACAGACCCAATGATTTTAGCAACAAATACAGAAACTGAGCAAATTGCACAGTACTCTGATTTGTACTCTACTAAATATGAGGGTCGAAAAAAAAATAAAAGTATATTGCTTATACAATGTAATAAGTCATTACAAAATACTAATACTAACATGCTATTTTCTTTTATCACAGAAATGAAGAAGAAAAACATGGACTCCCATTACTAGACCAAACAGTAAGTATACAATAATAAGGACTACCATAGCAGCATATCACATCCATAGTATCTAATAACTTTGTTCCTTATACATTTGTTTTTCACCCAAAGTTATAAGCAAATATGAATGTGTTATGCTGCGGTGGTTATTGCCAGGGCATAGAGTCTTGGGTGCATGGCCAAATGGCCATGCACCCAATTCTCTATGCCCTGGCAACAACCACCGCAGCATATCACATCCATAGAGTCAAACATTTCAACTATGATCTATGGGAAACTTTTAATGTCCGCCAACAATGTGAGTGTTCTTAGAACACTTTGAACTTGCCAGCGAACAATACAGACACCGTTTTCAGGACACCCCCTACGAACATTTCAGAACAACGCAATAGTTCTTACAACACTTTCAATTTAACAACGAACAATACGGACAGCGTCCTAAGGACACCCCCTACGAACATTCCAGGACACCGGGAGTGTTCTTAGAAGCGTCTTCAGAACACCACCATCTTGTTTATTTGCGAACATTTCAGGACACCGCGAGTGTTCTTAGGACACATTCAACTTGACAAAGAACAATACGGACAGCGTCCTCAGGACACCCCCTACGAACACTCCCCGGACACCGGGAGTGTTCTTAGAAGCGTCTTCAGAACACCACCATCTTGTTTATTTGCGAACATTTCAGGACACCGCGAGTGTTCTTAGGACACATTCAACTTGACAAAGAACAATACGGACAACGTCCTCAGGACACCCCCTACAAAAACTCCCCGGACACCGCGAGTGTTTTTAGAATCGTCTTCAGAACACCCCCATTTTGTTTATTTGCGAACATTTCAGGACACCGCAAGTGTTCTTAGGACACATTCAACTTGACAGAGAACAATACGGACAGCGTCCCCAGGACCCCCCCTACGAACACTCCCCGGACACCGCAAGTGTTCTTTGAAGCGTCTTCAGAACACCACTTTCTTGTTTATTTGCGAACATTTCAGTACACCGCGAGTGTTCTTAGGACACATTCAACTTGACAGAGAACAATACGGACAGCGTCCTCAGGACACCCCCTACGAACACTCCCCGGACACCGCGAGTGTTCTTAGAAGCGTCTTCAGAACACCCCCATTTTGTTTATTTGCGAACATTTCAGGACACCGCAAGTGTTCTTAGGACACATTCAACTTGACAGAGAACAATACGGACAGCGTCCTCAGGACACCCCCTACGAACACTCCCCGGACACCGCGAGTGTTCTTAGAAGCGTCTTCAGAACACCCCCATTTTGTTTATTTGTGAACATTTCAGGACACCGCGAGTGTTCTTAGAACACATTCAACTTGACAGAGAACAATACGGACAGCGTCCTCAGAACAACCCCTACAAACATTTCAGGACACCGGGAGTTTTCTCAAAAACATCTTCAGAACACCCCCATTTTGTTTATTTGCGAACATTTCAGGACACCGCACGTGTTCTTAGAACACATTCAACTTGACAGAGAACAATAAGGACAGCGTCCTCAGGACACCACCTACGAACACTCCCCGGACACCGCGAGTGTTCTTAGAACAGTTTCACTTTGCTTGCGAACAAAACGGACACATATTGACTCCTTAGAACACCCCCTAGTCAGTTTATTTTGAACATTTCAGAACACCCGTGATGGCCGCAAACAAATCGAATACAAAAAGAATGTCTAACACAGAAAAAACACAACTTTCATCCTATCTCATACACTCCCACCCTCCCCAAACACTCCTACACACCAACACACTCTATAAAATACACATTTTGAACAAAGTTTCACCGCGCTGTTCGGGGACGTCCGCGAATCCAATATTGCAGGCGCTACCGAAAAATCTGACGCGCTTCACGCTCCACGCCGTCCAATCAGCGAACACTTTGCATGTCCGCGAACATCACGCAAGACGATTGGCCAATCAGGACACTTTCCGCGCAGCGAACAGGGAAGTGTATCCGCAAACCGAACACAGTTATCACTACATTTTTTGGACCTACTTTTTGGTCATTTTAAAAAAAACTACTGGACGTATTGTCACCAAATTTCCAAAAGCACGCTTTCGGGACCAAGCCACTGCTCCTGGTCCAAATTTGGTGGAAATCCGTCCAGCGGTTTGGGCTGTATGCGCGACCAACATTTTTTTCCCATTCACTCTATGGAGAGTGAGTATAATGTATACAAATATGAGCATATAGCGGGAAGGTAGAGTAATACAAATAAAACTATGAGAAAGTGCTGATAACCATAATGATTATCTTCATGCACAGAAAGGATTGCTCTCGTTCAAGCCTGTATCATCCGCTATGTACATGTTTCATATGATGTGACAAGACCCTAAGTCTACAAATATAGTACCTTTTCAATTTTTACTTCCTCACTGTTACTGAAGAAAACTATGTGGCTTTGATATGTCAGTAAAGGATAAAAAGGGAGAGCCAGCCATGTGATGACATCAGTTATGTCATCAATGACATTTGTGATGTCATCTTTGATGTCCTGGGTGTTAGTGTTAGCAGTGCACGGTGGCGCGAGTTATGGTTCCTTATGTTACCATAACTGGCGAATTTCCGGAATTTTTCGGTTTTACTTTGAGCCATAACGTCCCTTTAACAAAGTTTTTTCACTGAATTTCATAGGTTTTTAATAGCGCAACTTAACCATAACGTCCCTTTAACAAAGTTTTTTTAATATCACGCAACCAATATACAAACATGGCGTGCAAAAACCAACTTCTACAGATGGCTTTACACAGAATGTTGCAAAGTAAGAATTTATGCTCGTTCACAGTGAAGGTCAGCTGCTTCGACAACTTCTACAGATGGCTTTACACAGAATGTTGCAAAGTAAGAATTTATGCTCGTTCACAGTGAAGGTCAGCTGCTTCCATTTTTTTCTCGGGCCCCGGAGAGGCTCACGATGCGGACTATAAGGTTGTATTGTGTTTTGACCTTGACAGACAGACATTGTGATGAAAGACTTCTCTTGAAGGAGTGTTGCTAAAACGTAAGAGAAAATAAAGATGACATTTCTGAAACAAAACCACTTTAACATATTATATCACTATACGAAAGATTGTTGGCACACGCGGAGTCGTATTTTGGGACTGCACCACTCGTAGACAATGGAAATTGCAATTGTACTGTAAGTAACCCTTTAGATTACTTTATACCAAATATAATTACAATAGCGTAGCATTAAAGACCGCTCAAGTTGAACTTGTTCGTTGAAAGTGGCATAATGTTTTCTACCGCGCACTATCACCGCCGAATTGATCCCCTGTCATTTAGAGGGCTCTGAAAAAGGCAGACGACACAGGGTGGGTTAATAGAAATAATTTAACCGGTCTATAGACGGTCAAGCGCTCTACTCGCTGTGCCACTTCACTGTAGCCTGTCAAGTGGCACAGCGAGTACAGTGCTCGCTTTGACATCCGTGCACAGCTTGCTAACGCAAGTTTGAATCCCAGCAAGGCGAAACTCAGCCTTTCATCCTTCCGTGGTCGATAAATGAGCACCACACATCGTGGTTAATAATAAGCACCGCTTACATACCTCACGGTTCTTAGCGCTATATGAATGGGAAAATATTATTATTTTATTATTAACATACTCTGTTGCACTATCTTCGATAGCAAATAGTTTCATGCCCTAATAAATAAAATGATGATTTTTAATGAAGATCGGCTGGTGAGACTAATTTATGTTTTTTAAAACAGGTACGTGGCCCCATTTTGTCTATGTCACGATTTACAGACTCCAGCGGATGGGGTCTTCAACTGCCAGGTGCAAGTCCAAATATGCAACTTCATGACCCTCACCATTTTATGGGACAATCGCCAAGGACCAATATGCCCTTACGCAGTACTAGCGGCTACAAACAACATACCAACCAATAGGGTGGTCTAATGGCTCGTTGTTGGAGCAACCTTCCGATTATCAGAGCAACCATTTACTGCTTTTATCATAAACCAACAGCCTATCTACCGCAAAGGAACAACGCGTGGCTCCAAATAAACTTTTCCTGATCGACAGCAGAGACAATAGCAAATCGCTGAATATTCACTAAACATTTCATGTGAAATAAATGTACTTTACCAAATGTACAATCCTGCTGTTTACTTTTAAACCACAGTTTCATATTCCGAATTGTGGCGCACTGAGTTGTAAGCTGATCTAACATTCTCTGTACCGCAAAGGAACATCGCGTGTCTCAACATGAACTTTTGCGGATCGACAACAAAGACAAATGCAAATTGCTGAATATTCTCTAAACATTTGATGTCAAATAAATGTACTTTACAACATTAACAATCTTGCTCTTTGCTTTTAAATCACAGTTTCTTATTCCGAATTGTGGCGCGCTGTGTTGTGACATAATGTGTGTTGTCTTCCGGGTTCTGTGTAAAGTCGCGTAGTACTGGAGACGACTGGGCGCGTTTCATTACGCACCCTGTAACGTCACGGAGAAAGGCGGGGAATATGAATGCTTTGATAATATCAGGCTTAGGGGCGGGAGATATGATTTAGTGTCGCAAAAGCAAGTCAGCCAGGTCAATAGCGCCAGTCATAGGATTATCACATAATGTCGACGCACACCAGCCGGATTTATCGTTTCTTTAGTGGACAAAAAGTCGGTTGACGCCCCTAGGAAATTGTACTATTAGCGAACAAAAGAAGTGCTCTTAAAACACTTTCACCCAGACAACGAACAATACAAACAACGTTCTCAGAACACCCCCATTTTGTGTAATTGCAACCATTTCGGGACACTGCGAGTGTTCTTAGAACACATTCAACTAGACAGATTACAATACGGACAGCGTCCTGAGGACACCCCCAGTTTGTGTATTTACGAACAATTAAGTACAACGCGAGTGTTTATAGCTCATTTTTACCTTCCTTGTGGACAAAAATGACACATACTCTGTCCTCTAAACACCCCACCATTTAGTTTATTTACAAAATGTCAGAACAGCCGTGTTCTCCGCGGACAAATCGAACGCAACAAAAAGGTCTAGCACATAAAAAAACCAAACATTGAACCTATCTCATACTCCCCCACCCTCCCCAAACACTCTTACACACCAACACACGGCACTAAATACAATTTTTTATCCACGTTTCACTGCGCTGTACGCGGTCGACTGCGAATACAAGATGGCGGGCGCCACAGAAAATCTGACGCGCTCCACGCCCCTCGCCGTCCAATCAGCGAACACGTCGCATGTCTGCAGACATGACGCAAGCCCATGGGTCAATCGGGGTGCTGTCCGCGGAGCGAACAGGGAAATCCGTCCGCGAAGCGAACGCAGATATCACTAATTTTTTTGCCTTACATTTTGGTTATTTTAAAAAAAAACTACTGGACAGATTTACACCAAATTTACAAAAGCACGCTTTTGGGACCAGGCCGCCGCTCCTGCCGCAAATTTGGTGTAAATCCGTCCAGCGGTTCGGGCTGTAGCCGTGCGCAAAGTTTTTTCCCATTCAGTCTATGGGAAAAAAAAAAGTTTTGGGACCCCCCCTATAACTTTTTCCCCCCTGGACGAATCCTCACCAAACTTTGCAAACAAATTCAGAGTGACGCAACTACTTTTTTTGCAAAGTTTCGTGAGGATCCGTCCAGGGAGAGCGAAGTTATAAGCCGCCCAAAAAGTGCTCTTCCTATGGAAACAGCAACTTAACCATAACTACATGGCCACTACCGTGGCCATGTAATACATATTTTTTAACCAGTTGGCATACCACCCACCTCCCCTGCTGTATAGGGGTATAAACAGAAATCAGCAGTTTTTTTGTTTTGCTTCAGCAAAAGTAAACTGGCAGAAGCGTGTGAATAGGATAACTCATTGTATTCATTGGTATACACACCCTTACCTTGCATGCACAATTAATACACACACACACATACATACGCACCTCCAGTGGCAATTGAAATCATTGAAACATTCTACCAGAATCAGTTTCCTTAGCACGAGTTTTGATAGTAGGGGATTTGGGTTTTAAAACCCCTTAAGAACAATATTGTTCTTTCTTTGACAGCAGCAGGAAAAAAGCAGGAAAAAAGATAATAGGTGGAGGGTGAGAGAATGAAAGACATAGAGAGTGCGATAGAGAGAGACAGATAAAGAGAGAGGTAAAGAGAGAGGGGCTGTTCCAAGTCCCTTGAGCATACTAAAAGGTACAAAGGGAAAATGTGTGGATTTTAAAGTCGGAGGGCGAGAGCGACATGGAATGGAAATTACGTTTCCACCTTCCTTTCCCCCTGCCTTAAAACCATGGCATTTTCGTGCAAGAATAACACTAATAGATTCCTATGGAATTCACCAGCTATTTACATCTGCAAAAAGCATGCTGATTACCGAGGAATCCATTGTAAATGCTGTCTAGCAGGGCATAAATGGCCGGAGGCAGTTAATTTATTATTATTATTTTTTTTTTTTTGTTTAAGGGTTATACATAACCTTTACAAAAGCAGTTCAATATACAAAAAGCAAAACTACATACATAAAAACAATTCATCTTACAATACATAGACAATTTAAATCGCAATTGATATATAACAGAATACAGAAAATGATACCTTAAGTCGCATATTTCATAGAGGTGAATATACAAATGCATTCATTATCTAATGCTGTATCTTCTACAGCAACCCACCAGATCAAGCACTAAATATTCACAGAAAATTCAATTTATTTACTCAGATCGTATGGTGGTACTAACAGGCAGATATTTCTTAAAAATCTAACTACCACAAGCTGCAATGAGAGGTCACTCCCATTTAACATTTCAAGCCATAATCTTTTGAGATCCACATTATCCCTGCTCAAAAATGTTAAGAAATAATGTGTACGAACACTTTGCAATGAATCCCAGTAAATTAAGAGGTGAGAATCTCAGACAGCACAGAGATGCTACAGAACCGACACAATGATGGTATTCCACTCCTCCTTTCCCGCTTGTCTGTGGTTTCCATAGTCAGCAACACATTACATTTAAAATGCATACATACATTCGCCATCTTTTATCTGGAAATTTAATCATGTATGGCTTCATTCTACCACCACTGTTATACTCAGATGCCAGCTGTTTTATAGCTTAGTTCCTATAACATTAGCACAGGCAATGTTCCAGTCTGGTTGCTCTGCATATTTTTTTGCTTTATTTGGGTTAAATATAAGCATCTCACACGTTGCACCAAAAGAAGCTAAGTACGCTAAGGATTCCCTTGTTAATTCTTTTAGGAATTCTGAGGCACATGTACCAGTTTGTATTCCCGTTTCCCAACAAATCATAGATAGTGTCTTTGGAGCTGACAATTAATTTTCTAAATAGACATACTCGGCGCCACATAACCATACTTCTGATGGAACACAAACCCAACTCATAGCGCAACGCTTCCAATGGCACGCACTAGGGTAGACATCTAAACACAGATCTTAATATCCTTGCCTCGTATTTATCTAATTCCTCAATTGCCCATTTAGGAAAAAGTTCTAGACCATAGCAGAATTGCGGGATCAATGTACATTTATAGTATCGCAGATTCGGTTCGAATGAGAATTTCCCATATTTCACATCAATTTTTTTCCGATGGATAATTTGTGCCTTTACCTTTCCATCCAAAAATTGCCTATAATTCAATTTCTTTTTGTTTCCAAAAATTGGATAGCCTAAATAACGCAAATGTGGTTTCACACTCAACTTTTCATGATTCAGAAACCATACCGGATCACCGGCACCGGGGGTGACCCTTGGTATATTTTCAATTGGCGGATACCCAGGGTCTTTTTGCAATAGTCCTGATACCCCATTATCCGGTATGGATTCAGTATTCATCCCTTTGTTGACCACCACCTTAGCCTCTGTCATAATGTGGCTGGACTTATTCATTCCAACTGCCTTAATTAGATCCCCAATTAGCAGTGTATGAAGTTGTAGTTCATCTAATATTTGTGCATTATGCCGCCCCTCTAACGTCTCCCCCCAATTGAACCCTTCAGGTCTACTTTCTTTCTGGGCAGACATAACTTCCCACTCTACCTCCTGATTCAATGGATACTGGCATAGGGCAAGTAAAGAACTGCCTATAGGGGAGTTGTTGTTTTCTTCCCTATTACTTACACCTGAATCAAGCAAAAGCAAGGAGGCATCTTCCAGTTGTTGTTGTTAGTCTGTACTCACATTGCTAATCTCACCCTCCTTATTCTGCCCAGATTCAATCAGGAGGATAGATTCATCACCTACAATCATTTTCTGGGCTCCCAACCCACCTTCACTTGGAGGTGAAGGAGGTAGGGGCATTTCCAGCACCATTTTCATAGTACCCTTCACAGGGGTAAAGACCAAAGGGGCAGACAAAATATCATTGTATGTCAGCACCCCCGTCATTGTCTCCCTTCTGGCTAATGGCACCGTCCTTTTATAGGTATATTTTTTATGCTTCATAGCATCCATAGATGCTCAATCAAGGAAGCATGAGTTGCACAAATGCATATTACAACATAGAATCCACCATGTGAGTAATCGGCTACCCATGCTGTGTAAATGTCGAACCACTCCTAAGTACCCAGGTAAGTTTACTTACTGCTCCACCACTAAAACCCACAAGTACCTGTAAATCAGGGAGCCAATACAGAGCACAGATCACATCAAAAATAGTCAGGGTAAGAAAAATAAGCGCTGTGCCCCTCTGCCCCTCGGCCACCCGAACAGCCAAACAGCCTACTTAGGGCTACCTCGGTTGAGCGCGCAGGTGCGCTGGAGGGGCTGTAATTATGCGGATTTCCGGAGAGGGGAGGGCGGGACCACTGAATACAGATACCCAATCACAACACTAGGGTAAACAGAGAAGAAAATAACCTGAATACAACGTGAATAAAGTCCTTAGTTGAGAGCTGCATTAGGCTCAGCACTGAAAGTCTGCAGAAACGAAGTCCTCTACCTCCAACGTTACGAGCGTTCACAGCGTTCACAGGCTTCCTCTTGCTGACGGCAACACACGAGAGCAGCAGCCACCAGCAGCCAAACAGGCTACTGCGGGTGCGCCGGGAGGCAGTTAATCAATTTTGCAAAGTGCAAAAGAAAGGCGTAAAACGGCCTTGCCTGCTTTTTATATCTACTTTTTGTACTTCCTAGAGCTAAAGACGGAAATTGCATTGGGGGCTCATGTTTGCATGGAAGTGCAAATGTAAATTGTCCACTCAATACTATTGAGTCTCAGAGAGAGAAAGAAGGCGATAGAGCTAGTAAATACTGAACATTTGTCATGCTTGTACTGAAGCCTCCATTCACCAACTACGTAGGCGAAGGTCACAACTCAACTTAGAAAAGACAAAGAAATGCCTTTTTAATATTTCACATCCATGCATCATTAACCCCTACAATACAAATAAACCACATGGCGTGTGAGATGAATGGAAACTCTACGCCTTTCAGAAAGCCACACTTTTATTTATTTTTTAAAGTGGGATAAAACCCCAGAAACCTATGCATACAATGGATGAAGTGCCCACGCATTGTCTTCCTGAACTCATAAAAGTGCAACAATCAAATGGCTACACTCCAGGAAACAGTCCGAATGCAGCAATCGTAACTATAATGATTTGTCTAATTTCATGTGCCTTTTATCCCTGTCTGTGGTGACATGTTGAGCCAGAAGAGATTTAATGTGTTTCAAGGGTCTGTTTCTGTGCTTTTTGTATGGAAATTGATCCTGCTGTTCTACCTTTTCACTGCATGGCAAATTGCAAATAGTTGGGATATGGCGAAACGCACTGTAAATGCACTGCCAAAAGAGAGACTTGAACAAGTCAGGCATGCTCAAGAGTGTTCAGTGAAAGGAGCACATCCGAACTTCAATAGCACATTGAGTGGCTCGTCGGAGCCCAGCTAAGTGCATAGTTCGATCAGTACTTTTACTGATTATTAGTGGGACGCTTCAGACCCCTAAGATTGTTTCGCAGGCTTCCAACTAAAAGCGTCATTTAAAGCACAAGCTATGTTTCCATTTGGACAAGGAAGAAGTGAAAAGGGAAGTCTATGATGTTGAGGGACAACTTTTATTTACCTGCAGTATGTATTTTCTGAAAGGGGGCATGAACATGGATATGGGGTGGGAGACTTACATCTCTGACACATTTGTCTCCCTGTGGCCCTCTGCCACAGTATGGAAGGATGAGGGAGGGATGCGGCATGCTGCCGTGCTTCCTTCACAGTGAGCGCGTGGGTGGAATGCAGGGATGTCAGAGTAGAACCTTCATCCTACTCAGCTGGTTAGTTAGTTCAAGAAATGGACAGAGAAGGGCATGCTTGGTGGTTGTCATTCCAACTATTACTTGCTACTTGACGTTAGTACTTGATATATGATCAGTCATTTGTAATGCGCCTGTAAGTGTTTCTAGGCGCGACAAGACAAGGGACGGGAGACAGAGGGAGGACAAAACAAATACTCTTACTAGGTCTTGTGTCATTCAGATCGTGCCAGTGCAGGGGGGAGAGGGAGAGGATAAGTGCCAGGGGGAGGAAAGGAAGCAAGAGGCAGCATGCGCAATAACTTTAGGTCTAGACGTTGACTGTTGCCCAACATGACATGCTGAACTGAATTCTTTTCTCTAACCAGATAGGTCTTAACAGTAAAACCAGACAACACTACATATGCCAAAAAATGTGAGAGCCCATCTACTCATGTCATCAGTAGAGGGGCCCACACAGTTTTTTCTATTTTTGAAAGACATGGGGTTCTACTCTTAATTAAGATGGTAATCCGGATGCAGACCCCTTGCTCTCTGTACCTAGAGAGACGCAGCTTTGCCTCACTGATGACACCCAACAAAGCAGAAACATGGGTTACAGTTAGTATTACGGTGGTGGATGTTGCTAGTGGGTAGAACCGGACAAATATGCATGGATATGTCTCCTCTGGTAAAGCAACGTGAACTAAACATTATTGCATAACCTCTTGAGTGGACACCTTCCCACAGAACAGGCCATTTCACCCGTGTTCATCCTCGGAAGAGGGGCTTTCAAATGTGTGTCAGATTGCACATGTCTCATATCAGCAGTGGAATGCTTAGTTACACCTGAAACGGTTTCTCTTGTTCCCATTAGTACAGGCTTATTCCCAAGATGGCTGTAGGTGGCTACTCTGCTCATACATCCGCACACCCATTGCCATGGCACTACTCTTATGGGTCCATGGTGATAATTGTTGCGTTATGCCATACTGTGCCTTTCTATAGTCTGCTTGCCTCTTGTACCAAAATACACATGTGCATAATGTCCAAATTCATATTCTGCTGAAGTCTATTCCATTCGTCCTGTAAATCGAGTCACGAATTACTATACATATCACTTATTACGCAGATGAGCCCAACACCTTTGTGCATGGACTTCTGTGGACAAAGTACTGTTGTGTATCTGTTTTATTGTATCGTGGGATGGATGCAGGTTTGGAATGTGTGAGGTCAGATAGACAGAGGTGATACTAGAATGAGTGCGTGCGAGTGGGATAATGGTATGACTCCGGTTTCCCACCACTGATTGTTAGTGAGTGTATACTGGGATGTTGGAGCCAGTGTGTTTGTGTTTTGTGCTTGCACTTATTGCACTTAATGCATAACTTACCTGCGGTGTTGTGGCGTGTAAGGATCTTTACAACACTTACCACAAATTGGTCTTCTTCAGGAATCTAGGAAACAGACTCAACTGTGCTGGAGAATAAGGAATGGAAACCAACTAGGCTGTGGTGGGGAGAACACTCATCCAGAACCCACTTCCCCACAAAAGAGGTCCCACCAACTGGCAATGCCTATATTATCAAGGTCAGCACTGGAGAAACAGTCCACAAGGAGAACTGGGGAAAATGACACCTAGTGTGGCCATCAGAAATGAAGGTGGCTGTGTGGATCTCAATAATGAAGTGGAGAACCCAGGTCTGCCTACAAAGATAAGGTAGTCTACTGAAGAGTGCTGCTGGACTATTAAAAGGAGGAAACAGGTGGACAGTACCAGGAGAAGCTAGTGACTGATAGTATGCATGTGAACACTGATAGTGTTCTGGCTGGCAAGGGAAATCTTCTGTAGAAATGCAAGAAGGTGGATGGCAAAGAGGAACTGAAGAGGAGATGGCCTTATTTTGAAGGACTGGGTCTGCAGAAGCTAGATGGACATAGTGCAGGAAGTTAGATGGACATGGTGCAGGATTTGCATCCCTGGCCTGAAGCTCCATGGTAAAGTGAAGCGTGGATAACCACTGATGGTCGATTACCATCCATGCCCAGTGCTGTGTTCAGATCGGAGAATTGCTCAACAGTGGTACTGACAGGATAGAGGAGCAGCACAGGAGAAGCGGACGATGGTCTCGGACCTCGGCTGTGATGTGGAATCCCATGCCGAAGCTCTTACTGGCACTGCTGGGAAAGCAGAGGGAACTGTTGGGATGTCAGAAGTTTCATCTCCGATAAACAGTCTCAAGAGGATGATGCAGCCACAGAGAGTAAACGATGACATTGTTTTTCCGAATGGTTTCTGTTAGAGGAATGGACTAAGGACGCCAAACGAGACAGACGTGTAAAAGCTGATGGCGTTGTGAGCATTGCTAAGGAGACGCCAACATATACGAGGAATGGAACTGCGTTTCTGTTAATGGAGTTGTGCTGAAGTGGACTGTGGAGTTGAACATTGTGGATCAGAAGACCATGGAATTTAACATTACAGGTCAGAAGAATGACTGTTGCATGCAAGTAATGTTTTTTTTTTAACTGTCTTCTCTTTGAATGTGCAGGTTTAGAATTGCAGCTGAAACAAGGACTTTTAGGATATGCTTCTATTTTGAAGTTTGGGATGCAATGTAAAGTATATTGGAAGGAAGGAGGGAGATGTCAATGGGTATGTGTATTTGACATGTGCTTAGGGGTGGCTATGTATATTTAAGCTGGTGACATGGTAAGGATGTTTTGGAGAATGTTAGGGAGGAAGCAGCGGGCAGCGTCAGTATTCAAGGCTGGTGGGGTTAGATATTGACAATCGTTAGGATGTATTGTAATGAATTAGTACCGCACTACAAAGTGTCAAATGATCTATGCATTGAGCTATTGGAGCACTTCAAAGTGTCAATCGTTCTGGATTGTATGGGAATGTGTTATTAAGGCACAATAATGTCTCGTGTTTTGGATGTATTGTTTGGAGCCCCGCATCCGTGCATGTACTGTGTGTACTGGAGCGTATATAGTGAGTTCTGGAGACAATAGTGCATCACGTCTTTGGATATTGTGTGGCGCCTCTCATCTTTGTATGTTGGCAGGTACTATGTGCGCTGGTGTGGTGCCTCGAATCTGTGTATGCTGGTATGTACTGTGTCCATTGGATGTGATGCTGTTTGCGTGTGAGTGGGTGAAATGTCATGCTAGGAATACATGCTTAGGGGGTATGAGGAGTTTGTGGTTGTCAGTTGTTCGTGAATTGGTAGCGGCGTAGGTGCGTTCTGGAAGGAAGGGAGGTGGGTTGCATATGATATGATGGATGGGTGCAGGTTTTTAATGTGTGAGGACAGACTGTCAACACATCAGTAGCAAGACATTTTTCCTAATGCACCATCCTTGCAATTGAATGTTTTATTTACTTGAATACTGTGGATAAAAGGGATATCAGGAAACCTCTATCAAAGAGCAAATAAGACAGAATGGTAGCATAGTGTTTGGGCAGCACATTTGGGTATCCATCTTCAAAAAATACGTCTCCAACTTATGTTAACTTGAGAACTCGGGTTTGTGCTGGGAATTACATGTCTTCAGTGAAGGATCTGAAACACTCATGTGATTGAATTATTGATTATAGTATAAACACAATACGAATTACACATGATGCAGTGCTAGATTGTGATGATACATGGTTCATTTAATATTGCACACATTAATACGTGTGAGCAGGGAAATTGTAAGTCTATGAGAACCAAGCAATATTGATCTAGAGCAATGTTTGGAGTGACGGCTTTCCTTGGCAGTGGGACACTTAACAGCCATTTTAATAGTACCGAATGAAAGATGGCTGCTAAACAATATGTGTTCTCAATGTACAGATGTATTGACAACAGACAACACAGTGGTGTATGGGTGCACATCGCAAAAAGAGCAAGGTATGTGTTCCTATTGGAATTCAGTGTATAAACATGTGTAATCCATTACGTGCACACATTGTTTTGTGAGTTGTATATTTCCCTTTTCTTTTCCTTATGTCATCTCAAATAGAGGTAAGAATACAACTTATACTAGACAGAAGGTTTGTTTCACTTTCTTTGAAAAACTTAGCAAACAGGTTTCTCACATCTATAGGTACCTACCTCCAAAAAAGTTTATCAAACAGATGTAGTACCTAGTGTTAGAATTGTAAACATCATCGTATATACTTTATAATAGGTCTTTTTGTACTTTTCGCTGTGAAAGTAGACCACTGAGCCATGACAACATCTGCCTAATAAAGAAAACATTGTGCACCTTCAGCTATCACAACTTCCCCCCATCCTTCCCATCATGACCAACACGAGCCTGTGCAGTGATACTCGAACAGTGAAGGAGAGACATTCAGGTAGTCGAATGCAGCATTGAAAATACTCTGAGAGGGAAGGGACTCTAGTGGTTGTAAAATTGAAAACCACACATTTCCTGTCATTGACAATAAAATGTGCATGTTTTTCCATTCCCGCAATGTTGCATGTGGGATGTTTTACATTCATCTTGAAAGAGAGGAGAGGAATTATTCATTAAATCATGTAAAATGCAGTGATGTTAAATGCTGTTACTAGAATAAAGGGAATCTGAAAGTCACTCATTCACCTACTTTGTGATGTCATCAGTGATGTAATTGTGCACTCTAGTGTATAATGATTTTTTTCAATTAGAGCATAGGTGATGTCATCAGTGATGTCACATGCAATGTAATATGTCATGTTATCTATAATGCCACCATTGTGCGCATGGGCCCCAAAATAGGGGGGCTTGGAGTTAATTGTGGCAAATGTTGAGGGTTTGTTGCCTCAAATCTCCACCTTAGAATCACGTATGCAAAGATGGGTTTACTGAAACTCAAGTATTGTGTCACATTTAGTAGTTTCATCTGAACTCTGTTATTACTAAAGAAGTTAAATGCAATTTCAAGGGTTTTGTGATACTATTTATTAACCAACTATTGCACTATGCTGCATTATCAATCATAGATTCTATATTGTTCCTCTAATTTGTTACTTAATCATAAAGCTTAGTGACCAAATGCTGTTATTAAACACACGTTTTCATGTTTAAATTGTAGTAATCAGAAAAAAAGAATGAAAACAATTATCAAATGTACTGTTTTTATCAGAGAAACATTGTTGACTGTACAAAGTGTAAATGGTAAAGCTTACCCCACGATTGCTGTGTGTAAAAGAATACAATATGATGTGCAACTCATGTACATCTGACACATGAAAACAAACTTCTTTATAACATATATCATCTGACATTCTTCCCTACTCTTCATCAGCTAGAAACCTCAGCATCATCTGGGACCATTCTCACACCTTCTCTACTTCATCTCCAAAACTGGAACAGGAGCTTGACGTCCTAAATATTCAGAAACTCAGGTACCTCCATCCTTTCAACAATGCAGAGCATCTCTTAACAACTCTTGTGTTCTCTAAACTGGGTTACTGCGCCAGAATCCTCTTTGGTCTCCCCAACTATGCTTTTGGTCCTCTCGACAAAGTAATTCACTTAGAAAACTATATTTAAACTCACTCTTACACATACTTCCTCGTACCCTAACTAGGTTGGATGACTGATGATGCCAAATGTAAAATTATTTTCCTGGTTCACAAATATATCCATGGTAAGGCTCCACTGTCTCAATCCTGTCTCAATCCTCCCCTATCCAAAGCTACATGCCTTCTCATAATCTCTGAGTACCCTTGTGGCTCTTTGCCATTCCTGTGCTTCCTCTCGCTTCTGCTCTTTTTCTCTTCTTGTTCCACTTGTATGGGATTCTCTTCCCCTGGACACCAGAGAAACAGTCCACAAGGAGTTGTTCAAAACCAAACTATAGAGCCTCACCTCTGAGTTACCCTAGTAACCTACCTACCTCTCATCTGCCTGCTGCTAACATTCATCCCCCGCCTCTAACCTGCTTCTGTCCCTCGCTTCCTCTGCCTCCACTCTAGCACTTCACCCATCATGGTCACATCCCGAGCACAGCTGGCCCCACCTCTTACCTGCACTTAGAAATGTCCAATGTTGCTTGTCCTTTATGTAATGTCCTATGTTGGTTGTCCTTTATGTATGTCCAGTTATTTATTGTCCCGGATGACTGTTCCATTTATTCCCCTCCACAAAACGGTGAGAATGTCCCTCAAACTCACCCCATTGTAAGAAGCTCACTGCTTCCTGTCAAATCTGATTTGTTTTGTATATTATATTTCTTTAGTGATGAAAATAGGTGTGTTCCTCCTGTATATAAATAAATAAATACATAAATAATACATTTGTGATTTCATCAGTGCGCTTAGGGGCTGTACAATGGGGGCCTCATAGTTAAGGTGACATAGCTTTTGAAAAACACTGTATTTCACGGATTTTGTTGCACTAATTTGGCACTTCAACAAAGGTTGTTTGACTTAATTTTAAGGGTTTTGTTGCTTTGAACTTATTCACCTTAAATGGCCCTTAAAGTATTTTTATTGAATTTTGCTTTATATATATAATATTTATTGTGTTATAGTTTAAATTATAAACTTTACACAAACCTTTAAAATAACAATAACAATGAATACATAATCTGAATACAAATCTAAGTGCAGATAAGGAAAAAAAATCATTACCTAAAAAGAAAGAAAATTAGCATATACAATTCATCCACATATATTACACAGTTATCTATACAAAATTAGCCGAAAGAGTTATGCCCAATATAACTTCAACACTCAGCCAAATGGTATAAAGAGCTGTCAACAGACACATACTGTTCGAGTTCGTACAATGGTGCCAGAACAGGTCGTCTTGATATACTCGATTTCATGCACAAAGCTGCCAAGGAGGGGAATAATTATACTGGCCATAGCAGGGCATTCAGTCAAAAGGTGTTTTGCCGTCTCCAGCTGTTCTTGTATGTGTTATGCTATGCCTCCCATCACCTGTAATGCGGCCTTTTAATTTCTTCTGATTCCATAAATAATGGTGTGTGCATTCTTCAGCTACGCTACGCGGAATGTATCCAGTGTTTCATCTTTATACTGCCCAGTAGGTAAGCATGGACTACTAAGGGTGAACTGGGAGCAGATGGAGGTAGGTTCAATGGATCAGATTACTATTGAAATTCTGGGAAAAGAAAGGGTATTATGGGGATAATGACATGTATTATTATTAGGGTACAGGAACAAGGAAGATGGATTTGGGGATAATTACATGGATTTATATTTGATACTTGGACAAGGTAGAGGGATGTGGGGGTAATGACAGGGATTACTATTGGCGTACTGGGCAGAGGAAGGGGGATGTGTTCGTAATTACATCGATTATTATTGGGGTACTTGGACGAGGAAGATGGATGTGGGGGTAATGACATGGATTACTATTGCTGTTCTGAGATGAGGCAGAGGTATGTGGAAGTAATGACAGGGATTACTATTGGGGTGCTGAAATGAGGAAGAGGGCTATGGGGAGTAATCAAAGGGATTACCATTGGGGTTCTGCGACAAGGAAGAGAGATATTGGGGTAATTATATAGATTACTATTGGGGCACTTGGACGAGGAAGAGAGATTTCTTTTCTTAGAATATGCCAGAGCCCACAGGCATCAAGGCCCCAAAAACTGAAAAAAGGGAAAAAAGTATATTGGTATTGTTCATCTCACTTAAACAAAAGTGTCTTCAAATGTTTACAGAAACATTGCAGATCTAATCAGCCTCAAATCAGTGGGTAACCTATTCCATGCTGAGGCTGCCTGCACCAGGAAAGAATGACTGCAAACCTTTGTTCATTTAATACCTGGGCAATGAATAAGCATAGAGTCACTGGATCTAGTGACACTGCAGGATTGCTGCAGCTGGAAGCCATCCCAGAGATATGCCGGGGTGAAACCATACAAGCACTTATGGGTGATTGTGTTTATTTTAAAACTAATCCTCTCCTCAATGGCCAACCAGTGGAAATCTCTTCTGTGTTCTGAAATTGGGTCACATCTTGAAATATTTTTCCCAATACCTACTGCATCATATGCCAGTAGCTGCAACCTATGGATGCACCTCTTATTTGCTCCACTCAAAATGGAATTGCAATAATCTAATCTTGCCATAAGTATTGCTCTAGTCTGTGTGACAAGGTTTGCCTGAGAAAGCAAAGGTTAATTAAACAGAGCAATCTCAGATGGTTTTGTGCTTTGCTCACAACATTGATGGTGTAGGCTTACGAGCTCAGGGAAGGCTCAAGAACAATACTGAGTGTTTTAACTTCAGTTGAAATGTGAATCAATTGCTACTCAATATGGAATCCCACATACTGTTTATTTAATTTTGCTCATGATTGTGAAGACCCAAATATAAGAAACTCGGTCTTGGATCCATTAATTAACACTTCATTAACCATCATCCAAACCTTGTTTGATTCGTAGATGAAAGAAACCTCCTTGGAATCTTTACCATAGTCCCACCTTAACTCCATGAGGAGCTGGGTATCGTGTGCATAGTTGGTAAAATGGATGCCCAGCTCTTCCAGTAAGTCACATAGTGGGTGAAAGATCTCATTAAAAAGAGCCGGGGAGAGACAAGCCCCCTGTGGGACTCCAAAAGTAAGATATTCTGGCTCAGAACTTTCCTCTCCCCAATGAGTTTTAGACATCCTATTTCTAAAAAATGAGTCCATCCATCTAATCAACACTTCTGAGCAATGCCCCACTACCGCAAGCCTTTTTACCAGCAGTTTGTGATTCTCCAAATCGAAGGCTTCTGACAGATCTAGCAACATCAGCAGCCCCAATTTGATTCTATCCTTTATGGCTAGCATCCCTGTCTGAAGATCTATCATGGCACTCTTTGTACCGTGATGGGCTTTAAAACCAGACTGTTTTTGGTGAAGTATCTTATTTGTCTCCAAATGTTCCTGCAGCTGCATGGCTGCAGTGTTATGAATAATCTTCAGCAGAAATGGTACGTTTGAAATAGGCTTCAAGTTATTAGAAATTCTACAATCCTGTCCTGGCATTTTTGCCAGCAGGGTAACCACCACCTTTTTACAAAGATCTGGAAGTTCCTTTAGATCGAAAGTCGAATTGGTAAAACGCACCAGAAACAGTGCAAAGAGCTTGGCCTTGTCCAGGATCATTTTTACATGAAAGACATCTCCTGGACATGACGAAGGGTGCATGGTCTTAAGTGTTAGTATCATGCTAGATGTATCAACTTTCTGAAAAGTGAAAGGAGGTCTAGTAGTGCTCCTAGACTTCTTCCTTGGGGATTAATTTGTCTTTCTTTCTATTGTTGTCTAATTTGGGGTGACTGCATTTAATTTGCAAAAGCTTTCTGGACTGCAACACAGTCTTCTTTAATGGGAACAAAATGATTTAGTTGTGCCTTTGGTTTTTCTAAATCTTTGAATATTTCAAAAAGTGTTTTTGTACTTTTTTTAAATTAGTTATCTGGGTATTATACAATTCGATTTAGCCCCACAGATTTCACTTCCTTGGAGCCTATACAGGGCCTCATTACGACCCAGGCGGTAATCTTCCGTCATTACCGCCATGGCGTAATGAGCGCCACATTACGACCCCATCGCGTACGAGCATTACGCCATGGCGGTAATGCAATTAACGCCATGGCGGAAAAGGCCCCTACCGGCATCGTAAAGCGAGCAAGGTGCACTTCCGCCACCGTAAGTAGCGGCCACCGTAATTAGCGGCCACCGTAATTAGTGGCCACCGTAATTTGCGGTGACCGTAAAAAGCAGGACCGGAAATAGCGTCATTGCGCCGGAACGGGAAACAGCACGTTGGCCATCTTTAAAAACACAATCCATTGCCATCCTACCGAACAACACCAGATCCAACCCTGCTACCTGTCCCAACCAATCATCCACCCATCCAACTACCCAAAAATGCCTAAAGCTGTTAAGAAGGCATGTGACCGCCAGCGCCAGGAAAGATTCAGCCGGGAGGAACTCTGCATGCTTGCGGAGACCCTGCAAGGCAGCTGTCGTTTTCTCCCCTGAAATGACCAGGACAGCGATAGGGAAAAAGAAGGCCATCTGGGCCCTGGTGGCCAAGCGCGTTAGCGCGGTGGGGACCGTACCCCGCACCCCACAGCAGTGCAGGAAGCGCTGGGACGACCTCTGCATACGGGTCAGAGCGGTCATCTCTGCGAACCGCAACCTTGCAATGGGTACCGGTGGAGGGTCGGAATCCCCACTAAAACTCCAACCGTGGGAGGAGATTTGTGCAACCACGATTGGCATGGAAGCCATTGAAGGCGTCGGAGGGATGAAAAGGGGAGCTCCGACATCAGGCGATGAAGGTAGGTGCCTCAAACAAGACATGCCATAGTCACTGCAGTCCATTCATGTGTAGCACAAGGTTGCCCTAGAGTGTAAATGCAACACATTTCCACACTGCCCATAGCCACATGTGAGCACCACCCTGTATACACTGCTGGCACCCGCATACCTGCATCCACATTCCACACTAAAAGGAGACAACCTGCATGGCCCTGCCTGAAATCTGCCTCATCTACTGACCAGAATAATGTCTATGATTGTCATTCCAAAGTCCGCAGACCCATCAATAACGCCCTCCCTCCTTTGCTCCACCACAGGCACAGATTCACACCCCGAGGACCAGGACACCCCTGCGACGAAGAGAGCCAAGAAGGCCAATTATACCGTCCCCGAACCCTCGACCTCAGCTGCAGTGAGGCAGACCCCACAACAAGCAGGACCCACTGCAAGCATACCGGACTTCCCACCGGCAAGCACCCCTGTAGTCAGCAGGCCAGCAGCAGCTGCTCCACCTCTACCAAAATTGCGTGCCACAGGAGGCACCGGGTCAGCGGCCAGCAGCAACATGGGTGAGACAGCTGCAATAGCTGCATGTTCAGACTCAGACATTGAGGAGCACGAAGTCAGAAGCCCCACTGACCTACTACATTCCCCCTGTTTGTCAGACGCCAGCCCCCATGAGGATCACACACAGGGGCACACAGAGGTAGAGGAGTGGCCTTCTACTCCATGCCCAATCCTCAGTCCACAGGAGGGGAGCAGCCCCTCCATCACACCACCAGCACAGGCCATGGGCCAGCAGGGGCAGCAGTCCCTCGAGGACATCACAGAACGGCAGCAACAACTGTCCACGATGCTGGCTGAGCATGCCGCGGAATGTGTGGGGGCTAGGGCAACCATTGAAAAGGCCACGGAGACCCTAAGGGCCGAAGTTGCGCAGAGCACTGCCACCCTGAGGGATGCCATGCAGGCCATGTCCAGGGACATCTGTGCTGAACTCACTGAGCTCACCCACACCCTACAGGACGTGCATGCATGGGGGGCAGGCAAGGACATCCTCCATTGCCAGTTCTGCACAGAGCAGCCCCGTCCGACAATCCGGACGTAACCTTCGCTCCACAGCCAGGGGTGCCCCGGGGGCCAGAAGAGGGGGCTTGTAACAGCCTGTGCCCACTGTCACAGGCATCTGTTGACACCTACATGGGGTGTGTTGGGGTGTGCAGGGGGGAGGGGGGAGGGGGTGTGTTGGGGTGTGCAGGGGGGAATGGGGGAGGGGGTGTATTGGGGTGTGCAGGGGGGAGGGGGGAGGGTGTGTGTTGGGGTGTGCAGGGGGGAGGGGGTGTGTTGGGGTGTGTTGGGGTGTGCAGGGGGGAGGGGGGAGGGGGTGTGTCACGACGTTTCATAGTTTAAATAAACTTTTTTCTTTCCCCAAATGAAATGTGTGGACATTTTCATTGCGTATGTGTACTTTATTGGTGTACAGTCCACAGTGTGCATGTCCCAGAGACACACAGTGCCCCAAGTGCAGTCTCCATGTGATTCACACCAGCCGTGTGTGCTAGAAGCAGTGGTCGATGATACTTTGGCGCATTGCACGCCCCTCCTGTGCGTCGGTCTGACGCACATATTGTGTAGCATGACACATGCCATGACGATCTTTGCCACCTTCTCATGGTGGTACAGGAGTGCCCCACCAGACCTGCTGAGGCTTCGGAACCGTGCCTTCAATAGGCCGAATGTCTGCTCTATGACCACACAAGTACGTGTATGTGCACGGTTGAAGTCCTCCTCGTGCTGGTTCTGCGGGTTATGGACTGGTGTAAGGAGCCACCTCTTCAGGGGATAGCCTGCATCACCTGTATGTAGGCGAGAATGTATGTGTCAGTCATGTCGTCTGATCAAGAACATGATGTGCCAACATGGCTTGCATCCAACTGCTACTTTGGCTCACTTCTACATGCACTAATTGATTCACACAATGCAACCAGTATATGCTCATGGCTCATGGCTCCCATGGCCTGTTTTGCATGCCATCACCCAATGTATGCAGAGGGGTTGAGTGCATTGTGAGTGCCCATCCTCTGTCTCCGTTCTCTGTGTTACTCAAGTGGAGTATGCAACATTCCCCCCCCCTTTCAGCCAGGTGGAGTATGCATCATTCCCCCCCTTTCAGCCAGGTGGAGTATGCATCATTCCCCCCCCCTTTCAGCCAGGTGGAGTATGCATCATTCCCCCCCCTATCAGCCAGGTGGAGTATGCATCACCCCCCCCTTTCAGCCAGGTGGAGTATGCATCATTCCCCCCCCTATCAGCCAGGTGGAGTATGCATCACCCCCCCCCTTTCAGCCAGGTGGAGTATGCATCATTCCCCCCGCCCTTTCAGCCAGGTGGAGTATGCATCGGTACGTCATTCACCTGCCCACTTCCACAACATTGGACTCACCGAGTAGCCAGGATCTTGGGCCTGCATGTCGCTCCATGTTTGGACTCACCGAGTAGCCAGGATCTTGGGCCTGCATGTCGCTCCATGTAGCGTGGTATTGTGGAGTTCCTCAGGACCATAGAATCATGGGTTGTTCCGGGGAATCGGGCACAACAATGTGTGATGATCTTGTTGGAGTCACAGACCATTTGCACGTTGATTGAGTGGAACTGTTTCCGGTTGCGGTACGGTACCTCCATGGCACGTGGAACCACCAATTCCACAGGGGTGCAGTCGATGGCACCAATGCAACCTGGTATGCCGGCTAGTGCATGGAAACCCACTTTGGTGTTTGCAATGTCCTGGGCAGTCTGTGGTAATGAGATGTGGTCGTCTGTGTGCTTGAGGAGGGGATCGAGTACTTGGATGAGTGTTCGTAAGAATAATGGTTGTGAAATGCCATGCAAGTGCCCCACTGTGTGCTGGTAGGTGCCTGTGGCCAGGAAGTGGAGTACAGACACTACCTTCAGTAGGGGGGGGATGGCGGTTGGAGTTTCTATCATGCTGACAATGTCGTTGTGTATCATGTCTACGATGGCGGTGATGGTGTCCCGGTACAAACGGTACAGGGTGTGGATCTGCTCAGCAGTGAGGTTGAATGGATTGGCTCTGATGCGTGGCATTGGGGGCTGCCTGCGTGGTGGCACTGGCTGTGCTGGTGGGGCTTGCTGGGCCTGCCTTGCCCTCCTTCTCCTCCTGCGTCTCCTCTGTGCTGCCTGTTGTTGTTGTTGCTGTTGTAGCATTGCTATCAGGTCCTCCAGCCCCAACATTGCTAGTCGTATTGGTATCATTGTGGAGTGTGACTGGGTGTGGGAAGGGGTGGGGTGTGCTCTTTTTGTACTTCCTGAGTCTGTATTGCCTTCACCTGTGCTGTTTCTGTGCACCTGTGGCAGCTGCATTCACTTTACATGGCCCTTTACGGTTGGTTCGCGATGGCGTAATTAGCACCATGGCGGTAAGGTACGTAACGGGCTGGGTGATGGCATTAGGTGCATGTCCGCTTGGGTCGGCATTTCTTCAGGCAGCATTCTAAATCATTAGCACCAATCGTCTTAAAGTTTCTACTCACAACCTTTTTTTGTGCATTCTTTTTCTGCACAGACGTAGATAGTAGTATGCATTCCACACTGACAAAACAATTATCAGACCATGGGCATGGTGTTGCTTCAGATGAGTTAACCGAACGATTTCTGACCATCACCCAGTCGAGTATGTTTCCCTTACAGTGAGTCGGTCCTTTTACAAGTGACTTGAAACCCAAGTCTTTGAACAATTGTTCCAGACCTACAGCCTTGGGGTCCAAAGGATTCCCAGCCACTGATTGAAGTTTCGCAACAAAATAGTCAAGCGAAAAAGTTTATTCACGTCAGCCAGTATAGCCAACATTGCCTCATAAGAAGATGATGTATCATTAGGTGGGCGGTATAGTAATAGGACATTGACACAATTGTTTGAAGAAGGCATTGTTTTTACCAGTACTGTTTCAAAATCAGTACATGAAACAGGTGATTGGAAAAAGCCTAGGTCCTGTTTGGCTTAAATCGCCACCCCACCTCCCACACTATGCTCTCTGATTTGACCTATACATTTATAGTCAATTGGAGTGGGTCACTAGACATTTTCAACCATCTCTCAGTGAGACACATAATATCTACTTCATGGTCCCTTATGTGATCTTTATCATTTATAGCGTGTTTATCCAATGAGCATGTGTTTAAGAGTACTATCCTGACCTTCTTCTCTTCTCCCCTGCCTTCGTGATTTTTAACTTTGCCCATATTCATTAGAATATGAGGAAACACCCTTAAACAGGGCGAGGGCAAGACTCAGACCCGGCAAAGACACAGAAAACAACACTCACACTAGAGCCAAACCAATAGTCTGTGTAGCGGCACCGGCACACCCTGTGCATGGATGCATGCAGAGTGGCTTAGCCCAGATGCGCTGGCGCTGATGCGCTTGACAGGAAATTAAGAAAGAATACTGAAACTCCAATACTGTGGATGTGGGTATGTGGGGATAATTACATGTGTTTCTATTGGGGTACTGAGACGAGGAAGAGGGATGTGGGTCTAATGACATGGATGACAACTGCATACTCATAGAGGGAAGAGGGATGTGGAGGTAATGACATGAGTTACAGAGGTGAGGTAGAGGGATGTGGGGGTAATGGCATGGATGACTATTCGGGCACTGGGATGACTAAGAGGATGTGGGGGTTAATGCCTTGGATTACTGTTAGGATATTGGGGCTAGGAAGAGGGATGTTCGATAATAAAGAGATTATCACTGCATAAACTATAATTTGACATATGAAGAAAATCTATAAACATCAGACTGAGTCAGTAGTGAAAAGGTGTAGGACTATCGGTGATATCCTTATTATTTGGGCATACTGAACATGAATTCACACAATATTTGTCATTTTTAAATGATAATGAATATGATATCAAGTACACATTCACGTATCATAAGATACACATTTCCTTCTTAGATTTGAATATATTAGTGTGTCATAATAGAATTGAAATGAAGACTTAAATAAATGCCACTGAAGTTAGTGCAACACTCTTTGCTAACAGCTCTCATAAAAAGCGTGTCATTAAGTATGTGCCTTCTGGAGAATTTTTAAGGGCAAAAAGAAATTATAATAAAGTACATTTTTTCTAAGAGCAATGTAACATATTAAGAACAAGATATTCAAAGGAGAGGGCACAGCCAGAGCATTATTAACAATGCAGAACCTAAAGCAAGGTTACAGAAAAGAGAACAACGATTGGTACCTAAACAGCACAACAATGCTAGACAGCGTAAGTGTCTATTTCTTACACAGTAATGTTCACATAGTAATGTGATTTACAAATTGCTGAGAAAACATTGGAATGTTTTGTTCCTAGATAAAGATTTAATGCAGCTCATTGATGGAAAACCTAACATGGTGTACAGTAGGGCACCGACTATTGGTAATGGATTAGCTCCAGGTTTTCTTAAAGAGGCAACCCCTGTTCAACAAAGTGTAGAGTGGTTGAATATTAAACCAGCGGATTGTTCACTGATGGGAAAGACACATCTGTCACAATTAAAAAATGTATTAATTGCAAGAGTACATTTTTGCGTATGGAATTACTTGCATTTGTGGCAGGAGTTATACATGGAGCACCATCAGACCATGGCGAATTAGGATTCATGAATATTTAAGAGCAATCAAAATCAATGATTTTATCCATTGGCAGCACGTTGGAATTTGTTACACAAGAAAGAAAACTTGGAGAAAATGTGGTTGTGCTGTTTAAAAGGGGTGATTCGGCATGCCAGAGGAGGAGATTTGCAATAAAAAAGTTAAGAAAGCAAGAAGCAAGACTAATCTTTATCCAGAGCACTGTGGAAGGAATGCATTTGGATCATGAGATACATGCGTTTTTGAGTCAATAGAGTTTTGCAATGGACTGGGTATTGTAGGGGAGTATCACACTGACACAAAAGATACCATTTGTAATACCTTTATTAACTTTGTGGGGTTTGGAAAAACACATACTTAGCCTTATAACTAAGATGGGAGTCATCTTGACCATCAAATAATAAATAAAACAGTCTTAGGGCCTCATTACGACCCTGGCGTTGTACCATGGTGCTATTAGCACCATGGTCCATGCCGGATTCCGCCATGGTGGATGGCGGAATTACCACCCCATTACAAGGTTGGCGGGGCGGTAATTCCCCATTCACCATGGCCCCTTCCCCATTCTCATTTTTGGCCTATAGGGCACAATGGGAATGGGGAAGGCGCTAATTACAGCACCGTAAATTATGGTGCCGTAATTAGCACCAAGGTCGCTTAGCGCCTTGGACTTTAACGCCAGCAAAAAGCAGGCGTTAAAGTGTGAATCTGGCGTTAAGAGTTTAACGGCGCCGCAGCCTTTTACGGCGCCGTTAACCCCTTAACGCCAGGGTTGTAATGAGGCCCTTAGTCATGTCTATCATATCAAAATGGCCTATGCTAACAAACCCTAATACCTGCCCTATCTCTTGTACAAAAAAGTGTATAAAGGAGATATGTATATAAAAGTAAAGTCAGTGTTCGACAAAGAATAAATGTGGCTGAATTAGCTCTCCTCCCCACGTTTTGCACAGAATAAGGCAGTCTCTACAGGCAGGATAAAAAAATAGACCATAGGCACCCCTCTGCGGGAGCAAACATGGCCCATTGACCTGTTCTTTGGGAAGGTACCCACTCGAGAGGCCGCAGACACACTCTAGCTCACTGTACCTTTCACAGATGGGAAATATCAATTTGCAGGATGACACACTCTGGCTTGGGCTTTAACACTGAAACAGTTTAGAACGTGGATCGAGGCCCACCTGTCCTTCCATGTTAAAAGCTCCTGTTCCAGTCTTCCCCAAATAATGAAACAAAATGTTCACATTGGTCCCCCTGTGTCAGGCTCAGAATCTTCAAAGAAAACAAAAGTTCAACGTTGGTCCCCCTCTGCCGGGATCAACCCTTGCATAGTTCAACATTGGTCCCCCTCTGCCAGGCTCAGACCTTTCACAGTTCAACAACACTTGTCGGTCCTCCCTTCCCCAAGCTTTTTACACTTCGGGTCTCCCTCTGCCAGGCTCAGACCGCTTTTCGGATGTCAAAGGGCCTCATTACGACCCAGGCAGTAAGGGGTTTATGGCAGCGTAAACAGCGCCGACCCTTACCGCCTGAGTACGAGGTCCCTTAGCGCCATGGCGGATTTAACACCTGCTTTTAGCAGGTGTTAAAATCCATGGCGCTAAGGGACCATGGAGTTAATTACGCCACCGTAATTTACGGTGGCGTAATTAACGCCTTCCCCACTCCCATTATGCCCTGTGGTGCAAAAATGGGAATGGGGAAGGGTAAATGGGGATTGGGGACTTACCGCCCCGCCAAGGTCGGAATGGGGCGGTAAGTCCGCCAACCACCATGGCGTAAACATAGTTTACGCCATGGTGGTAAAGTCACGGCCCAGGTGGTAACTTACCGCCTGGGTCGTAATGAGGCCCAAAGACTTTTGAATGTACAGGGCTTCCTTTACAAACCACAGCAGGACGACTTTGACTCAGAATTCAATGTTTAGCTTCTCCTCTCCCCTTCTCTTGGGGTTAACTTTGTTCACTTTTGTTTTTACAGTTCTTTTACTTTTATCATCTCAAACAATGTACCTTTCACAGAAACCTTTCAGTGGCCTACTCCTTTTTGCCTGACCACTCCGTTACTCAATATCACTGATACCACAGATGTTTTTGTTTTAAAGTTCATTCCCAGGTCTGCCTTTCCTCACATCTCATCCGCACGTGTGCAGCCTTCACTTGAGATATTTTGTTGCAAACTTCAATCTTTCTTAGCACACAACGTTTTCGCAGGTCGCTTGTCAACTAAGGTCAAGGTTAGTACCACAGGCTTGGACTTGCCTCCCCAAATCTATTGTTCACCCGTGTTATAATTGGTTATTTATTTATTTATTCATAATGTGCTTAATACCTAGAGGTTTCTAAGCCAGAGCCGGGGATCGAAACTTTGTTGCTCTGTGTGGTCTTGCTTCCAAGGAGAGCATGTTTCCCCTAAGCTATCCTCCCGCTAAGGTAGCTGGCATCCTTGAAACACAATGCAGTCTTTGATATTGGGATCTGGCATTCTCCACGTGTCTTTTGGGGCCTTGTGGAGGAAACAACCTACTTTAGAGAACTTGTTCGGTTTTCGACCCACTGCTCTCGTCCCTTGGTCCGTGGCTCTGCTCCAGTCGGTTTGCCTTTGCCCCTGAAGTTCTGCTCGTACTCATGGTCCACTGTTAGGAAAGATTTTATAATTGTAGGTCATTTTCCTTCCATGTGGCAACCCCCAATCTTTTTGCTGTTGTTTTACACCTTGATCTAGACTTTGCCAGAGAAGCGCAGCCTTCCGCCGCACTCCTCTGGGCTTTTGCTCACTTCTTACGGGGAAACTGACATATCCTTAAGACAGTCCGTACCGGGAGACTTCGTTTTCCTTAGTCCTTTCCTCATGTTTCAGCTTTTGGGCAACATTAAACAAGAGTGCACCGTAACTTACATTACCGCGCTCTTGGGTCTCTAGTCATTCCAATGGCCCTAGAAACTCTCGCTGGACTTATCATGAAATGTGCAAGTGTGTCACAGACGGTGCTGGTGGCAGCTATCGTTTCTTTGTGTTTTGAACCCCTGTTTGCCATGTTAACCGCGCTTCCCGTGTTTGGCCCAAATGGTTGGCCTGGCTTCCAAAATGGCCATGCCATGAGGTTCTTTGACCTGTCCGCTGACTGTCTTACCCCTTCACCTTCCCCCAGGTCGAGCCGACCTGGGGCAGTCCTTATTTGGTCATGCACTTTGCCGCAAAACACAATGCTTTCGCAGGCTTCTGCATGCCTTGTGTGCGCCTCCAAGATGTGGGTTGGGATGTCTGTTTCCAATACACACCCTGGCTGCCAGAGAGTCTAGAGCGTCTTGAATGCCTGGGACCACCGTGGTCCGTGATAGGTCCATGTATGGTGTGAGTGTTTTGTGAGCAGATCTCCCATTGGGTCCTCTCCGTTTTGGCGTGAAGGGAACTCTGGATAAGAGGAGGCTGGAAACACCACTACCAGGTCGATCTCCTGAGTTCTCAGGAACAAAGGATAGAGCCAAGTATCCTGCAACTAAAAAGCTGAGTCGAGGAATCGCTGTTGACCCGCTGAAGGTTTGGCACCCTGCACTGCTGTCGTCCTGTGAGACCCCTCTGCTTCTGATTGAACGAGAAGGCCTGTACTGGCGCTTCGACCCTTTAGAATAGTGGGAACAACTATTCTCGGCATCTTCACCAACTCCTGTACGTAAGCCTTCGGAAGCATCCCTGGGCCATCCATTGGACTGACCAGCCTACACAGGAACCTTGCTCTGTCACCGCCCTCTGGCTTACTGCTAATCCCGTGTCCTCGGCACTCTCACACATTTCGTACACTTGACATTCCCAGGTCTGAAGTGAGACGTGTGCTTTGGGACCGGAATACCTGCGGTTGGCGAGTTGCCCTTCTGTGGTAACAAACCTGTGTGTGTTCGCTGCATTTGGGACACCCTCGACCCTGACTCCTGCTGTCGCGGAATCTACACGGCGTCAAGACATCCTGCTCATCACATCTGAACCTGCCAGTACCGAAATGGAACCGGAGAAGCCTGGGTCTGCCTGCATCGGGGACCGGTGAGTAATCAATACCCTAACCTGTCGCCCTCCCGTAGGAGCCTGTGGCTCTCCACCGCTGTCGTAAACAGCAACCCTTTTCCGCACTTGCGCCCTGCTTCTGCCCACAAGTGGAGGCCGCGCTGGAGTAGCGGGTAACTGTTCATCATCGTTTTGTTCACCTCTCTGAACTTCCTGATCTCCCTGAAGAGACTCTCATTTGCCCGTTGGCACCCACGTGTGCAGGTACTTTTGAGCCCAAGGATCCACTCTTCGTAGGGCTCGGACTTCCTTCTAGTTAGGTGATCTCTGATGTCGAACTGGGTCTAACGATTACTTGCACTGCCTGTTTTTCTCCCCGTCTAGATAGTCTGCATATTTTGTGCTTCTAACACTTTAGACCCTTTGGTCTTGTATATATATCGTATTGCGTGTGATGTGTTGGTTTATTGGAGTTTTACCCTGATGCTTTACTATGTTCGATGTTTAAAAGGCCTTGTAAGAAATGTGTCTATAGTTTTAATATAACACCTGTCTGGAGTAATTTGTAAGTGCCCTTGCTTTGTGTGCTCATTGCGGGCTTTCAGTCACCCTCACCCCTCTTGAGACCTAGTCTTGACCGCCACCATCGCTACCCTGATTGGTCTGGCGTGTCCAGAGGTTACCCTGTTCCAAGAAACTAGGCTGGCCTTCTGAACCTCTGCCCCTCCAGGACAGAGTTCAGAAATCCATCTTAACAAATTGGTGTACAGCGGTGGGATACGACTGAAGGTATCCAGTGTTGAGCACGAGCGAGGGCATTTCAAGTTATTCCTAACAGGACACGTAGTGAATTGTCGTAGTGTAACTCTTTAAAGGCCATAGTCCTATAAAACAGTATGGAAACAGGAACCTTGTTAACTTTAAATGTTTCTAAATCCGAAACATTGAAAAAGATGTGTGCTGAAAGAGATGTCTCCTCGCAAGGCTCAAAAATAATGGAAATGATCCAAAGAATCATGGCGTGGCAAGAAGCTCAGCTTGACACTATAGCTTCCGGGGACAGTGCAGAAGGAGGTGGGGATGCTCTCACTGGTAGAACTGACAGTTCTGCCGCTGCACTGGTCCACCGCGACCATGAGGAAAGGGTGGATGAAATGTCCAATGTTTCCTCTGCCAGTGCTGATGGGGAGGCCATGCTTGAATTCAAGAAGCAAGAGCTACTGTTTAGGCAGAAGAAGCTTGAGTTCAATATGGCCAAACTCCAGGAAGAGCTTGAGTTCAATAGGGCCAAGCTAAAAATCGAACAGGCAGAAAAACAGAAAGACAGGGATCACCAGTTGGAACTGGCCAAGCTTCAAGTTGCCAATGGATCCAAGGGTCCTGGACATGGGTCTGGGGCCTCCTCTCATCCACAGTTTCCAAAAGATCTGTTCAGTGTGTATGAGGAAAATAATGACATTATGGACTGGCTGAATACATTTGAGTATGCATGTGAAGTTCAACAAATTGACAATGCTGATAAAATTGCCTGGCTACTTAGCAGACTGCCCCATTCTGGCTGCAGTGCCATTATGGAAATGTCAAAGGCTGAGCGAGCAGATTTTGCAATGTTGAAGCAAACTCTCATTTTAAAGTTTGGAAAGACTCCTGTCCAATAGTTAAAACGATTCCGAGAGTATAAGAAAAAAGAAGGTGGTACTTGGGTATCTTTTGTAACTGAATCCTTAAAGAACTTGACTGGCTGGGTCGAAGGTTATAAGGTTTCAACCTTTGAAGGTATGAGAAGTCTTGTCATGCTGGAACATATTTTTGCATCTTCTTCCCCTGAGCTTAAGCAGCATTTGGCGGATGCTAAGGAGATAGATCCAAAGAAACTTGCCATTGCAGCAGATTTATGGGTGTCACATTGAGTGGCCCATAAGCACAAAACTCATCCTGGTAAGCAGGAGGAAGGGAAAAAGTCCAAAGATAAGGAGGGTGGAAAATCTGATAAATCTTCTTCTCAAAAGGGCCACAAAAAGAAAAATAAGGGTGAGACACAAGAGAACTCACAGGGTAGTGGAGGTCAGCCTCTGAAACAGAACTCTGGTTATAATAAGCCTCCCTATGTAAACAGACCCACTGGATCTTGTTTTACTTGTGGAGCAACTGATCACATGAAGGGGGATCCCCGGTGTAAGGTTAAACCTTTGGGGGTCCACTCGACTAATCTGGCCGTCTCCTCCTACGAGGAAGAAGAGATCACAGGAGCATCCTTCTCCTCCGACTCCTTCCCCAGTGGGATAGAAGCTGAGGTAGTTTTAGTTTCCCTGGGTTCCTGGGAGCCTAACGTCGCAGAGGCTCATGCTAGGATTCAAGATAATACCAAGACCTACATTAAAGACAGTGTGCTGATCAATGGAATAGATACTCCAGCTCTTAGGGATAGTGGGTGCAGTCGATCTGTAGTGGATTATACCTTGGTAGACTCAAAGGAAGTTGCCAGAGCGACTCTGATGCCCACTAAGTTGGCTGACGGCCCACCTCGCATGTTTCCAGTAATACCTGTAAATCTTACTCTCAATGGTACAGCAGTCAGGATTCCAGTGAGCATTCAGAGGAACGTCCCAGGAAAGGTCTTGTTGGGCAATGATCTCAGAGCTTTAGGGCTCGTGGGAGACACTGCTGACAGACCCTGCACAAGGTCTCCAACACAGGCAGCACTGGCCAAGACCAATGCACTGCCCCAGCCAAAGGGGAAACCCAAGGCTAAAGGAGTAACAAAACCAAAACGAGGGAAAGAAAATATTCCCCCGAACTCACCTACCACTGCGGTGGAGGAAGTTGGTCAATCGCCCGGACCTGACGAGGAGGCGGCGATACCTGAAGTATTCGACTCCAATGACCATCCTGAACTAAAAGACTTGTTAGTAGAAGGTGGTCCTGACAGGGAAGAGTTCAGTAAAGGCCAAATACTAGTTTTGAACAATATGAAGGTTGTATCAGCAATTATGTTTATCTTGATCCCCTACCACAATTCCCACCCCTCTTGTTTGGATTTTAGATTTCAGATCTGTGTCGTATGTGGTGTTAAATATTGGTAGGAGTAGTTTGGAGTTTAGATGCAAGATTTTATATGTAAGATTTTCATTTTTAATGTTTATTGATATATGTGTAAAGTTTGAATTTATTTTTCATACTATATCACATTAAAGAATTTATTAGTAAAGGCCAACGTGAGTGCCCATCTCTGGAAGGCCTAAGGAGACAGGCCTGCTCCCAGCTTGAGGGTGAACCTCCTGGGAAGCATTGGATTTATTGGGAAGGTGGACCTCTGTATAGTGAGCCCACAGAGTCTACAGAAGGAGACCATAGGAGGTTGGTAGTTCCCCTTGCTGTAAGACCCTTCCTCCTGCAGTTGGCGCATGAAGTGCCCCTTGCTGGTCACCTTGGTATTAAGAGGACCAAGCAAAGGTTATCCATGCACTTCTACTGGCCCAAGATGGGGGTGCAAGTAGAAAGTCACTGCAGGAGTTGTGCCTCCTGCCAGTTATCTGGTAAGAGTGGCTCAACAAGCCAAGCTCCATTGGTACCACTCCCAGTTGTGGGAATCCCAGTTGTGGGAATACCATTTGAAAGGGTAGGGATCGACATTGCTTTACTATGGTCGATGTTACAAAGGCCTTGTAATAAATGTGTCTATATTTTTAATATAACACCTGTCTGTAGTAATCTGTAAGCGTCCTTGCTTTGTGTGCTCATTGCTGGCTTTCAGTCACCCTCACCCCTCTTGAGACCTAGTCTTGACCGCCACCATCGCTACCCTGATTGGTCTGGCTTATCCAGAGGTTACCCTATTCCAAGAAACTAGGCTGGCCTTCTGAACCTCTGCCCCTCCAGGACAGAGTTCAGAAATCCATCTTAACATCCACCTTGCTCAGAGTGTGTTCTCTAGGATTCGCCTTTTATCTGTGTGAAAAGATCTAATTAGAATCAGGTGTATGCACTTGAAGTCAAGTGCCTGACTTGGCCTGAGCCGATTAGCGGCACATTTCCATTATGATGTATAAGAGTTAGTCTTGTTACTCTCAGTTGCCTTCTTCTTCTGCCTATTGTTTGTGCAGAAGGGGGTTGAGGGGAAGGTGGGAAATTGAATCCTACAAACGAGGAGGGGCTGGAGGTACAAAAAAGGGTGTAATACCACGTCTCACCATCAGCTGCCTCACCCCAATCCCAAAGACCCCTCACCCAGGGGATCCTCCCACATTATCGTGCCTAGAAACATGTGTGATCAGGTGCATTCTAAATGCCCTATCATATCATATCCCACACTGGTCCACCCCCAGGGTCTGGATCCAAAGGCGATGGCCATGTCCTAGCCACCTGTAAGAGATATCCCCGGCTACTAGCCGGTGAGACACCCTCTAGTTTCTCACAGTACACATGGCTAGGTAACATTGCCATCAAGCAAAAAGGGAAAAAGGGGGGGTATAAAACTCAGTGATGGATTATGAAGTCAATAATAGTGGATTTCAGTTCACATTTGAAAGCACTAGCCCAGACATACCGTGGGAGTGGAAATCAGTAGGTGCCCATGATCATCTTCTTAATTAACCAATGTTGATCTGGGTATTTACCATTGAGGATTTACTGTTAAATGGTTCATAAATGTTGACAGTCGCAGTACAAATGTGTTTATGATGAACGTTCCTTTAATATGTTGCTAGTATCAGTTTGGTCAAATACTGTCACGGCCACTGGCAACTGGCGAGTGTGGCGGAGGTGGAAACTCAGACGCCATTAGACTGTTCTGCCACGTTTCTTTGGAAACGCATTCCGCGGTCTAGTCTTCCTTCCCATGGCTGCTAGTCGAGTATTTCATCATTCGAATCGTGGCAGCTCCCCTGTTAGCTTATGCTGATGACTGTGTGTTGTTGGCTTCAACTTCTGTTTGTCACTTATGCAAACTGTAAGCAAGAAGGGGTCTGTCTATTAATGCAAGCAAAAGAGTAATTATAACGTTCCCTTAAAACACTTTAATGTAATTGTTTCTTTGAAACACATAACTAAAGAGTACCATTTGAGAAAGAGTCTTTCTTATCTTGGGATGAGATTCTGTCTTACTCCTTCCAACGTTAATTATTTAACAACACAATATTGTTGGATGTGTGGGATGTTTTGGCCCACTTTTGCTCTGCTATGCCGCATCACTCTGCTATGATGGTGCCCGAAATAGCAAAATGGCCGCAAAACCCTTGTGCATGCCAAAACCTTTGAAAATCGTGCTATGCAAAGCACAAAAAGATGGCTGTCCAATCTGCCATGCATGTTGTCAGTGGTGGAACAGAGCTCTCACTCCTGAAATGTGTCACTGGGCTCCACAACAATTGAACATTTTCTATGTTGCTGAAACATCAGAATGCCGGTACAGAACACCCTCAAATATCCAAAGTTCTTACTGGGTGCTACAATTCACTTAGTTTAAGAAATCATTGTGAACTTAAAAGGTCCTGAAAAGCTGAAAGCATAAAGAGATTTCCACAGCAAAAGTGGCTTGTCTGTGGATCTGTCAAAAATCTCTGGGTGCAGTACCCTGGGCCGCCTGAATGGCAGCTGTCAGGCGCCTGCCTGATTCAACTTTAACATGTATAAACTGAAATCAAATGTTTGCAATCTAAGAGGCCTGTTACTGATAGTAACCAATATTGTAATTGTTTTGATCCCATGGTAAAATCTTGAATGAGAATTTTAGCTGTGTTTTGATACAACAAGTTTGTTTTAAGCTAAGGAAACATTCAACAGAATTAACTGTTAAATTAAACCTGGCTGAAGCTACCAAACTGGAATAACAGGTTTTCTCACAGAAGGAAGGTCTTTCCCCCAGCAGGAAATCACACAAAAGCTCTAATTATTGGGTAGGAAAGAACCTTGTCTACAGAGGCATGAGGAACAATGACCAGCTGCAACTAAGGAAATGCAAGGTGTGAAGACAGTCGTAAATGGCCTCTGCCAAGAGCAAACAGGGAGGGCATTGCTCCTGGACTGCAGGGAGACAAAAAGAGGCGGACCCAAACAACCATCTGTGGCTGAACATTAACAAAGAACATATTTTAAAAAGACGGATAAATACTGTTTAAAATTGTGAAAAATATAAAAGTGACAGATTTGTGAATCTAAATTTTGGCTGCACGTTTTAAGAGGCGGCGAAATCATGTGACATGTTCTGGAAAGAAACAGAAAGAAATGTGATTTTACGCAAAATGTATTTCCACTAGAATTATGAAACCTCATACACCCATGCCCATTTTAAACACACACACTTGTAGAAATGTGCTTAAAAATTGGACATAGTGTTCCCAATGAAAAGTGCAAAATTCTGTGAAAAGCGGAGACAAGATCCCACAGCTACGGGTTTTGAGGATGCTGCTATGTAAAAGTAGTTATGGAATGCCCATGGACTGCCCATGTGGGCGGGACAAAGAACTGATATGCAAATCAATATTTCCCGTCTGTGAAAGGTACAGTGAGCAAAAAGCGTGTGCTGCAAACTCTCATCTCAGACCAGGTTATCATGCCATATTCTTTCTGGAGAGGAGCGCCTGCTACCTTCTTTGAAATGTTTGCTATGTAAAATATGTAATCCGTATATGTGATTGTTATAGAAGTTGCACATGTGGAAGTATGTATTGTGCCAAAAGAAGATTTTGTGTTCCAGGGGCTAGGGGTGGATTCTCAGCCTCGTAAAATCACACCATAAAGGTGACACTCTGTTTCTCTCCTCCTATCAAGGCAGAGAGTAGACTCTGACCCAATCACCTGCCAAAAGGGGCAAGCTTAGGCTAAACCAGTCTACACACACCATTTATGATGCCTGTTCATAGCATAAATAGACACAGTTCATCGCACAAATGGACAGACAGATTCACTCACTATCCTGATGCTAGCGGAGCACCCTTCTGCGGAACTGTACATCTTCCTTGCTCCAGACTCCAGAAACTTGGCAAAGCAGAAACCCATTGCATAGCTTAACCATTTTCAGCTAGACTTCCTATTCCAGAACCAGAACCCCACAAAAGTCAGGGGAAGCATCAAAATTCAGCCGGGGTGCACTGTACTGCTTGCCTGCTGAAATAATTATCAGCAGAACCAAGACGGGCAGATCCAATCCAGTCCTGTGCCATGCTGTGACCAGAGTGCCTTGCAGATCCAATCCGGTCCTGTGCCGTGCCGTGACCAGAGCGCCTTGCTGATGCTGCCCAGTCCGATGTGCCCAGCCGTCTGTCTTAAACCAGATCCAATCTGACCAGAATCCAGACGGTTCCATTTAAAAACATATCCAGTGAGTATCTATTGGAAGAATTGTGTCACTGGCATATGTATTTTGCATAGTCAATCCCTATCTTAAACTCATCCTATCTTGTATTCAGAACCTGTATTGGTAGGAGTATGTTTGAGTTATCTGAACCCTCTATCCAAACCATCCTATCTTCCTCCACAATTAGCACTGTTAAAACTATCTTTGCGCTGATCTTTTCTCATCTGAAGAAGGCGAGTTTCCTCCGCAGGCAGTCATTCTGATCAAGTGACTGTGTTCCTGTGTGGTACTCATTTTGTCCATAGTCATCCTCTAGTGTAAGAAACACTTTTGTCATTTTAAAAGTGCATTCCTTTTGGGAAATTCTTACATGTGTAAAACAGCTTTTAATTGCTTCCAACTTGAATTTTAAGATTTCAAATGGTTTCTTGGTATTAAATCATTGCTGGTGTTTGTGTGCAACTATCCAAAGTGGCTCCCATAACAAAGTATAACAATTTCAGAAATGTAGACCATATTAACTGTTTTTACCCACTCCATTCTAAGGATAACTTTAAAAGCCATTTTGACAGCTTGACCGTCAATTTCGTTTTGTCCTGTGTTTGACAGGGGGAAAGTGGGATTGATATTCTGTTGAATTCTGCCTTTCCTGAATACCTGCTCTCCTCCTATCTCTTTACATTGTCTATTGGGGGGTTGAGGGGTGTGCAGGGGGAACCTTTAACCACAGTGCTATCCGATCTGAAACAACACAAAAGTATTATTTTGTGTATTAAAGAGATGATTTAGTGTTACGTCACCCCATTGGTGGTGTTGTGTACCTATTAAGACATATTGTGATAACATTTTAAATACATAAATAAATCTTTACCTTTGCAAACCAGCCTGATTCCTGGTTCAGTGTGACCGGGCGGGTTCCAGGAGGAGGGCGTGATATCAGTGGTATATTGTTCAGAATAAAGAACTTTTAGACAAAAATAAATAAGGATTTCAGTTGTGCATTACATGCTAGGCGTTGACTTGTGTGTGTGCCGGATTGAAATCACTTACAGATGAAACAAGCAAGTGGTGGTATTTTTAACTTAGCACAGAGTTTTAAGATCTACCAGATTGACATTGTCTTGAAGGGATTTGAGGCAATGTTTCGCTAAGCTACTCTCTATGGTTCTAAGATGTAGAGATTTAATTACAATGGGACAATATTACAAACTAGACACAAGGTTTTTGCTAAAAGACAATTGCCCATGCCAATTTCTGCTCACAAATTTGTCTGCTGACATATTGTGCTTGCCATAGAGAACTTGGTCTTGCTCATTTAGTCCACCAATTTTTGATAGCACCAAATATGTTCATTCTAAAATCGTTAGCTAATACCAAACCTTGTCTTGCACAGTCAATAATTATAGAAAGAAGTGACCATGTGCTGTCAGTACCTTGAATACAACACTATGACAAAGACCTCAGCAAAATTAACTGATTTTCTTGAATAAATCGCTTACCCATCTTTAAATTCCTCAGCTATTAAAAACACACAAAACAAATCTGGTAGCCCCTCTAATGAGAACAAACATTGGTAAATAATGGGTTATCTGGGAAGATGCCCACTCAGGAGGGTCTACAACCATGGTTTTTTTTATTTATTTTTTTATTTGATTTAATCTAAAAGATTTTTACAAAAAAGAAGATGTGCATTTCTTGTACCAATCAAAACAACGCTATTTGTCTACTCAAGTCTTTTCATAATGCTAAAGTAAGAGAAGGAGAAGGAATCACAGGCTGTCTGTTGGCCAAAGCGGCTGAAAGAGTGTCTTGTTCATGTATTCTACGATTTTAAAAGCCGCTAGTTGCCATGAGGTTCTGTCTCCTGCAATCAGTTTAGCCCAACACACGTCTGGATCACTGAGTTCGAACTCAGAAAATAGTCCCTTCAAGTGCGCGGTTCTTATTTGGCGTGTGCTGGGGCATGACAGGAGTAGATGTCGGATTGATTCTATTTCTGGTGACCCCTTGCAAAATCGACAATCTTTGGACAAAGACTCTCCTCTGATCGCCAAGACTTCGTTAGTTGGTAGAAGATTCAACCTTGCTCTCATTAACAAGTCGCGCGCCTGCCTACAAGGGAATTTTTTGACGTATGGTTGCAGTTCATTGTACTTCCTGATGTTCAACAGCAAATGACGTGTCAATTTCTTTTGTGCTGCTGCTGCTTGAGTTTGTATCCAGTCGAGCTCCTTTAATCTTGTTTGAATTTTAGTTGGATTTCTTACTAAGGTCTCTTCGTCACATTCCGTGGTGGCCAGTACTTCTTGGTTTTGTTTGAACCAAGCCGAGAGTGTCTTATTTTTGCCGCTCCTGCTTTCTTTGAGAATTAGGTCCAGTGCTGTTGAGTCGTCAGACATTTTGCACTTGCGGTATAACATCAGAGTACTAATTCTCACTAAGCCTCCCAGTGATAATAAACTTAGTTCCTGTCTTATTATCGTCACAGATGTAGAATTAGGGAGGCCTAACGTCGATCTCCAGACAGTCGCTTCCAATTTAGGCCACACAGTCGACGGTACGTTTGTCAATGAATCCGCTCCATACGTAAGGGTGGGGACCACCTTTTGTTTATAAAAGTCCAAAACTGGAATTAGCGAAAAGCGACCAAACTTTCTGTTAATGGCCTTTGCTTTTGCTGTTAACTTTTTGGTCGTTGCTTGTATGTGGTCCTGCATTGCCAATTCCGTTTGTGAACTGTCTAAAATCACCCCCAAGTATTTGAATTCTTTCACTTTTTCCACCAGATGACTTTCGAGATTTACAGAGATGTGTTCACTTCGTTTGGCGTTTTTCTCCATAATGAGAAATTTTGTCTTTTCTTTGTTGATTTCTAGGTGATTGGTTTTTATATATTCGGACAAGTTGGCTAATTGACGTTGCAAGCCCACTGAAGTGTAGTCCATGAGAATCAAGTCATCTGTGTAAAGCAATCTGTTTACGTGACAGTTTCCCAATTTAGGTGGAAAACAATGTACCCCTTGACTTGACTCTTGAAGGTCACCCATAAATGCAACGAAGAACGCCGGCGCCAGGGGACACCCCTGTTTGACTCCTATTCTTGTTGGTATTTACGGTGAAAGGAGACCTTGCGGATTTAACCTAACTCTCATCATGGTTCCCGTATACAGCTCTTTAATCGGGTTTAAGATCGAGAAAGGGCAACCCCAGGTCTCCAGTTTTGACCATAACATCGGGTGTTCCACTTTGTCAAATGCGTGGGTCAAGTCAATGAAACAAATGAACAATCGAGGACCTCCTTCTAACACTCTGCTTTTCAGAGCGCTTAACGCCAAAATGTTAACCAACGTTCCCATGCCTTTTTTGAAGCCAGTTTGTAGGTGGTCCCTGCATGGTGCCTGTTTAGCCCATTCGTTAAATCTCTTCAGTAAAAGTGACCCAAATAACTTCCCGATGCAGTCGAGTAAGGCGATTGGCCTGTAGTTCTTCAGGTCTTCTTTGTTTCCCTTCTTGTATATAAGGACCACAATTGCTGTTTTCCAGAATGGTGGAATAGATCTCAACGTTACACATCTCTGGAAGATTTTGCTAAGGAGCTTTGCCCATTCTGTTGTGAACAGTTTAAGGTCCACGTTTGTGATGCCGTCTGGACCTGGGGCCCGTGAGTTTTTCAGTTTCTTTATTTGATCAGTGATGTCGTCGATTTTACCGATGTTGACCCACTTCGAGGATTCCTGCCTAGTCCTCTTGCTTATTGTTGTTACTGATGTTTTAAATAAAGTCTCAAAAAAGTTTGACCACATCGATACACCGATGTTTGATATGAAGGCTGGCTCACCTGTGGAGATGGCTGAGTTTAACAACTGCCAAAACTCTCTAGTGTTGTTGAGGGACATAGCTTTTAGAATATTCTCTGCGTCTTGTTGATAGAGTATACGTCGGTGATTTTTTAACCACACTTTGTATTGGCGATTTGCTTCTGTGGCCTTCTCAATCGCTGATTGAGTCCCCTTCAACTTAGCTTGTTGTTTTAGTCGACGCATTTCTTTTCTCCTTGTCACCAAATTTTTATCAAAAATGTGGTTGGTATTCCGTTGCAAACTTCTTGTTCCAGTCTGATGTTTATAAATTTCTAACAAGGGCAGATAATCTGTTTGTTCAGTAGCTGCCCCTTATGACTGTGATTGATACTTTGCTTGGATCTCGCATATCGCTGCAGCCGAAATTTTCAGTCTTGTTCTTTGGTTATTCACACTCAGCTGTGAGTGTGCATATGTTATTTTGGTCTGTTTCGTCAGCCACGTTGTAGCTAGCAGATTATGGTCGCTAGCTGACATCTTTTTGACTTCAAACGATTCTGTTACAGATAAAAGTGCTGTAGTCACAAAAATGTAATCTATTGTGGCACTGATTGTGTCTCTGGACCACGTTGCTACACGTTCTGAGTCTGGGTATGCTATGTCTAGATTGTGAAAATCCCGTGAGGACATTAGTTTTAACCACTCCCTTCCTCTTTGAGCTGCGCGACCATTCACGTTCTGATGTTTATTTGACGTTGGACAGGTGGCGTTGATGTCGCCACAAATCAAGAGGTATGGGGGCAAGTACTCCGTCAGAGCGACGTCAATTGCCTGTTCTATCATGTCCAAGTACTCTGTATCGCTTAACGCCGACAGATTCCAATTGGTGTTGATAATGATAACCGGTAAAGTAGTTACTTTTTGATCGTTCTCAAAGGACCAGGTTACTTTGGTCATCAGGATAGAAGAGTTCTTTAGTATTGTTGCTTCTAGAGTGATGCCACTTCCTTGACGACACGCAGTTAATATTCTAGAGGACGGTCTTCCCAGTTTGCCTGTCTTTGCCGGCACTAGGGTTATTTCGTATCCCTCCAAGATTGGGGCCTCTATGAGCCAAGTTTCTTGTAAGCAGAGGATATCGTAGTCCGCAAGCGCGATGACCCCTTTTCTCGTTAAGTGGGAGTGATCCCTAGTGTTCCAAGAGCCCAACCGAATCTGTGATTTTACTGTTGCCGTTGTCAGACTTGTTTTAGGGGTGGGCTCATTGGACCGGGGTTGCTATCTTTTTGTCTCCCTCGACAGGACTTTAGGTAACCAGGACCAAATTCCCTGCTTCGTCGTTTTTACTGTGGCCGCACTTGATTTTTCTACCTCTGTGTCTTTCATGGAGGTTTTTGTTGTCGTGGAATTTCGGCCTTCTTGGTGTAATGTTGGCGACTGCTTTCTGACCAAACTTCTGCTTGTCCGTCTGTGTCTACTTGTAACTTCTCTGTGTTTTTTATTTGTCTCTCTATGGTCCCGCAGTTTTTCATCTTGCTCCACCTGTGTCCACCGGTGTCAACCCCCTTTTTGAGCCTCCTTTCTCATGGGATAAGTCTCGGTTTCTTTTCATTGATAGTCTGGACTCTTGGGGCACTTCAGAACCTTCTCTTGTTGGCCCCGTGTTGTAAGGATCAGACTTTTTATTTTATTACTGGGTTCATAGCCCAATGCTCTTGTAGACTCAGTGATGTCATACCCCAATTTCAACAGGGCCCTTGTTTCTTGCTTCAGACGCAATGTACAAGTGCGCTATTGGTTTTTTATGTCGATGACTTGGATCTACAATGAGAAAATCTTCTGTCCTAATTCTCCTTAGGCGCGGGACGTATCCCAGAAGTTCCAAAACTGCCCTACGATTTAAAATGACATCATCATCGTTACCAGGGATCTGTTCCAATTTTAAGATCCATTTCCTTTTATCGACGACTTTCATCTTCTTGTGGTATTGCTCTGTTCTCGTGACAAAATGCACTTTTCCGTATATTCCTGAATTCTGCTCTGGTTGAAAAGTTGATCTTAATGGGTCATTCCTTATGTCTCCTTTTTCATCCTTCTTAGATGTTATTTTGGTCTCCTCGTCCTGCTTTGTCTTTTTTGTCCCTTTCTTACGTCGATCATCTGGGGTAAGAGGATCCTGGTCCTTTTCGACTTCAACTTTCATGCTTGAACAGTATCCTCTTGGTAAACTTTTTTCTTTGGGAAGCGTCGTATTCAGTGCGCTTGAGGCCAGACTGTTGTTCACGCTAAGGTGTTGGCTCAGGTTCATCATGTTTTCATCTTCCAGAAAATCCTCTATCGTCTTAGGCGATCCACCCCGACTTGGGCTAATAGCTCTTTGTTTGGTAGTGTTCGTGCGTTGATCCTCCTGGTCCTCGATCTCATCCACTGTCAGTCGATTTATTGGTTGTCTCTTCGGTGTTCTCCCTTCTTTTGGGTCTTGTTTTTGGATCTTGCCATTGTCTCTCAGGCCATCTGTCAATGTTGTTAGTTTGTTTTTGTCTCCCGATGGTGTATCTCCTGCTGGGTGCTTGTTCAGGTCTTTTCTGTCCTTTTCACTCTCTTTGTGGACCGTATTATTTATCCTCCGTTCCTTGAAAAGTTGGTCTAAAGTTTTTTGTACTTGATGTTTTGTTCATGTTATTCTGTTCACTGTCTCATTTGTTGACTCTTTTGTCAGGTCAATTGTAACTTCTGTTTGGGTACTGACGGCTTTGCTACCTCCCATTGGATAGGACCCAACAGGCTTTGTAGGAAAGTCCAAAGTACTGCAATTTTCAGTTGATGTAAAGTTTGTTACTTTTTTCTCTTTTGCCATAATGAATGCCTCCAAGAAGATCAGTTTGCTATTCATCATTGCCTGTATTGAGGTATGGTCTTTGAGGCTTTCACTGATTGATTCATAGAGTTTCATAAATGGCGACAGGGCTATAGTGATCGATGACATTATCGAAAAGATGTCAGCTTTCTTAGCCGATGTCTCTGATGCTGTAAAACCTAAGGACGCTTCTGGTCGCCAATCGCTTGACGTGGCCTTCTGCCCCGGGTTTTTTGTGAGACCATGGGTAGGGTGCCCCCTCAGACAATCCAGTGAGGCTCTCCGATTGCGTGAATCACTCAGGGTTAACATAAGAATCTTATTCCTGGAGCTTTCGAATGTACCCCCGTCCCGAAGTTCTCTCGTTGGTTATTTCGATTAAGCTCAGTTTCTCATTGCCGTTCACTATCTTTGCTCCTACGACTTCCTTTTCCATGTTCGGCTTTTGGAGATGTGGATTGCTATGTGTGGTGGGGCTTCTCTCCTGGCTCGAATCGTTATCTTCCGAGGAAATGCTCCGAATTTCTTCTTGCAGCGTGGCCTTGTTAATATTTGCTCTTCTCCTTTTAGACCCACTTTCTTCGGCCCCTTTAGGCTCTTCGGCAGGTTCTTCAGTCAACTTGGGTTTCGCCTGCTGTTCGCCGATCTGCAGATCTTTCGCCATTATTTGGAGCCTGGATGCTTCTCCCAACTTAGTGGTCAGCTCTGGATCCAGAAGTGCTTCTCCTGCTTCTATCGAGTCCCTGCGCGGTAAGGCTTGAGCTTCCTCAGTTCGTCTACATTTGACTTGTGGCCAGCATTCTTGAAGTGCCTGCAGGATCTCCTCATCAGAGAGTTCCACTCTGTTTCTACTCGAACTTTTAGAGCTTAACTGGAAGTAGTTCTTTAGGTTGTGCCTCCCTGTTGTTTTTATAGGCACTCCCATTTTTAGGGGTTTCGTCACAAGTAGTGTAGTCTTTTTCTCTGGTTTTTTTTTTGCCGTTCTTAACTTAAGTTGTTTGTTTTTTACTTTCTCTTGCTTCCTCTCACGATTCACCTCTGGCTGTGTTTCACTATGATTTCTTTTTCTCTTGTGATTTTTTTCTGTCGTTTTGTTTGGATCTAATGCTTGTTCTGTGTTTTCGCCTGGGTCTTCTGTGATGTCATGTTCCAAAAGTTCTGAATTTAACTGCGGTGGCACGTGAATCTGAGCTTTTATTATCTGGGCGTTCATGCTACCTGCTTCTTTATTGTGCTGCGTTCCGACCTCATTGGCCATCCCCTCCGTAACCTTCCCCTGTTGTTGCCCCACACCCTGCACCGTGACCATACCGCTTTCTCTCTCCTCCACCCGGACCTATTTCTGTCCTTCCGGCTCTCCACAACGGCCAAGTCCTGCGGTGGGGGATACGTCAGATGGAGACCCGTTACTAGGCAGTAAAACCAGTATTTTATCTTGAGTACTTACTCGCCGCTCTTCTACACCGCCTCCCGATGGTTGTGTAGGCTCCGGCGAAGGCTCAAGCAGCCTTAGAGCTGCTCCAGCGTTGGCGTTATCGGCTATTTGACTTCTCTGCGGCTTGTGCAGTGTACTTGACATTGCACTTGAGGACGCCGGTCTACAAATTCGTGAGGCTGGCTTCTTCTCCATGTTTTTTTGTCCCGTGGATTTGGGCGCTACGGGTTGCACACCTTCCGTGCCCCCACACTGCCTCGAGCTCCTCAGGGAACGGCTCTCTGGACTCAATGAGTGTGACTCTGAGGTGAATTGGTCAACTCTTGCCGTCCTGCCCGTCCTGCCTGACATGACTGCAGGACTGCTCACACTCGGCTCGCAATCCGCCATGTTTTAGCTCCCAGACCTTTTGCATACATTTCAGGCACTTGTAGTTTCACCCTAAATTATCCAGGGTAATCCAGATGTGGACCTCTTGCTCACTGTGCTTATAGAGGCACAGCTTCACCTCACTGATGAGGCCCAGCAAGGCTGAAACAAGTGTCCGGCGTTGTGTTGGTACTCTTGTTCAGAGGACAATTGCCTAGCCTTTCGGTTCTGGGCTGCCCAGGTGGGTGGAACTAGACCATATGTAAATGGCTGTTTCTCCTTTTTGAAAGGTACAGTGAGGTAAACATGGTTGTAGACCCTCCTGAGTGGGAACCTACCCAGAGAACAAGTTATTTGGCTGTGTTTGTTCTCAGTAGAGGGACTCCCAGACTGTTTGCATATATATTAAAAAACACATGTTTGCTTTCTGCTTGCAAATTCTCTTGATTGAACTGAGGATAACTTCACTAAACCTATGACTAAAATGCACAAGGACATCACGAGTCATGCTAGAACCTAGCCCTATTTGCTTTTGGCACCACATTCCAAACTTGATACCTTAAATATGAGGTTCACTGCAACTATCTGAATCTGATAGAACTCAAACTAGAAAAGAAACAGTAATATTGGAAGATGTGGCTGGAGAAAAACCGTGATGGTGGAGACCAACAAAACCCTGCAAACACTTTAAGTGATGTGGTAAACAAACTCACATATCAATTGCTTTCTCAAAGGCATTTTCTCATGATTAATGATTCTGGAAAATACTTGGTCTATTAAGTGTGCATGACATAGAGTCATGGCTTATTACATCTGTGACTGCATGCATCCTGTGAGACAGGCATGGTATCAAGAGAGACGCAGACTCAAAGTTGTTTGTTTCATAAACGTTATTTACTAAAGTTCCTGGGTAGGTGTAATGCCTAACTAGCCCTAACTCTAAAGGCATGGTTTCCTTAACTAATGTGTCTAAGGGCTGTCAACGTCTGAAAGTCCAAAACAAAATCTGTCTATGTCTAAACCTATGCTTGCCCTCACTCTTTACAAAAATGTGTTAGAAGGTCTTTAAAAAGGAAAATAGTCGTTCAAAGAAAAGAAATTGTCAGTCACAGCTGGTTTCAGGTGTCCCCAAGCTTTGGCCCCTTCTGTCTTTTTAACAAACAAAATACAAAGTTCTTCTGGTGAGGATGTACCTCTTGTTTCTTACACAATTCTGCTTAGGCCTCACAGGGTTCCCTTCCCCAAGCTTGGGCACCTTTCATCTTTAAACAAACAAAGTTCACCTAGTCAGGATGTATCTTTCACTGTACAATTCTTACATGGGGTAGTATCAGAGACTTTTGAGAATGCAGGGATATGTGCTCCTCCCAAATGCAACCACACTGACCTTTAACCACTCTCCTTATTCCTTGCTCTTCCCTTTTAACCTTACACCTTCACTTGCCTTAACTCTGCTTTACTTTCTTTCAGTGCCTCTACCTCCTTTTCCTTCTTTCTGTTTTCCTTCTTTCTGTTATTTCTTACACTTTCAGTATTACTCATGCTTTCGCTCTCCTTCCGTTCTGTGCGGCTTTTCAAACTGTTCCTTTCTCCTGCTTGCTCTAGTCAAATGCACGCTCCTAAGTTTCTCTCTCTGACTTTCATGAAACTCACTGGGCAAAGTTACGATGACAGGCAGTCTCCCCCTGGATACGTGGGTTTGAGGTCAGGGTCTCACCACCTGCCCCTCTGATACCCTTGGGACCGTCACAGGTCCCAAGGGAATGAGCACTTCACCGACCATTGCCAACAGGGTGCAGGCTGCCTCACATCTGGCTCCTTGGATGCACAGCTCCCTAGACATGCTGCAGCCCCTCACCAACACTGGGCCAGCGTATCAGCACGCAACTCTTTTCCTGTCTTCAGGTCCTGCTGCTCTCTGCTCCTTGGCTTCTCTGGTCTGGACAGCCTCCAAAGCTCGCTCGCTGCTTCTGGCAGAACTCTACCTTTTATATTGTAGGGAAGAGTCAAGTGGAGTCAGTTGAGCACAGTTTGGATAAAGTGCCTGACCTTGCCTGACTCTATTACTGGGACAGCCTAGTGGTAGGTTGTAGTAGTAGGCCCTGTCTTGTTTCCCAATGCTGTTTCTCTGGGGAATCCTCATTGATCTTATTTGCATCCTCCTTCTCTCAGTGTTTATTGGAAATGGGGATGGGGTATCGGTTGTGATTGAAAATACCCCAGGAAGACTGATGGTGATTGGGTTGGGTTATTATTGGGAATGGGGTAATACCATGTCTCGCCCTTGAGTATTCTCCTCCCAATCCTTCATGACCCTCCACTCAGGTGATCCTCCCTCGCTTGTTTACCACTAGATCAGGATCCAAAAGTGATGGCCCTCCCTGGCATCCTGAATGAAATATTCAGAGAAAGAAGGTGGGAGAATACCATCAGGTTTCTCACAAGCCTATGTGCACACGCAATGTATTTTTGCTGAAAAGCTAGCAAGAGAGCAAGGCAATTTTTTCAGTTTGACAGTGTCACATCTTTGGCATAACAAAAGTCATAATTGATATATTTTGTATTTATGGACATTTAGTTTAGTTGCCAAAAAAATCATAAAAACCTGTATGTTCTCAAATCTATTTTCAAAATTCATCGTATTTACATCTATTTCATCTATGTATTTAAAATAGGATCAGTCAATACATAACCAAGAAAAAATACAAAATAAAACATCACATTATTGTACACCAAAATCAATCCCTCATTCTCCATATCTGGATCTTCATCCTATTGACAATAAGTCACACTATTGTTAGTTTATTTGAAATACCACACCAAAAATGTAATTAGGGCTAATGTTATCCGTAAGTTTTGACCTGTTAAAAACAGTCCCCACCAATCTTCCGCCCCCTGAGTCTTATTCATTTCAATAAAACATCCCATGTCCCTAGTTCTGATCAACGCTAGACTGGGACAAAACCTTTCAATATGTTTCCGAGATTCTATGGCCTGGCCATTCAAACAGAATCTACAACTGAGGTTTCCATCCCCTTCCGTATAGGTCATCTAAATGTGCTTTGTACGGAGAATATTTAAGCAGAACCTTATAAATCGATCCCTCAATATCTGACAAGGGAATCTCACTAGGTAATTAGGTGCAGCATTAAAAGCCCTAGCTTCTATTTCCGGATCAACATATAGCCAATGTCTATTTTTAGTTTCAATTGGCAGAATCCAGTGCTGTTCCCACAATTTCTTTTTCACGAGATAACATTTCCTTAGTTACTCCAAAATGATGCAAAATAGTCATAGATTGTCCTTTCCAGGTGTTTAATAAGTATGATCTCTCTGAGGAGAGTTCAGTGGACACAATCTGGTAAGGGACTGCAGGAGTAGACATAATACGTTTCCCGAAGAAACTAAGGGGGTAATTCATAGAATTCAGCGCACAAGTGGCGCACGCGGCTGGCACACAGTGCGCGCGTGTGAATCCCTGCGCCAGCCGCGTGCGCCAAAAAAACCCATTTCCGCGCACAGCGTATTCATGGATTCCAGCTACCAAAACCAGCCGTGGCGCACAGTGGCGCAGCGACCCTGCAGCAGCGCCAGTTAAGCCCCCAAGAACGCCTCTCGCGCCGGGAAAAGCCATCAAAATCCCCAATCTAGTGCAAAGGGCTGCGCTAACCCTGTACCAGCACGGCAAGCGGGCTACGTGTATCACTGGGGTGCGTGTGAAGTACCTCACGTCATTTCAGCTGGGTACGTAAATTTCAGGGGTGCGCGGGAAGTTTCACATGCGATTCCATCAGGGTATGTGTATTCCAGGGGTGCGCGGGAAGTTCCACACGCGATTTCAGCAGGGTACGTGTATTTCAGGGGTGCGCGGGAAGTTCCACACGTGATTCCATCAGGGTACGTGTATTTCAGGGGTGCGTGGGAATTTTCACACGCGATATCAGCAGGGTACATGTATTCCAGGGGTGCGCGGGAAGTTCCACACGCGAATGTCCAGGCTACGTTTATTTCGGGGTGCGTGGGAAGTTTCACACGCGATATCAGCAGGGTACGTGTATTCCAGGGGTGCGCCGGAAGTTCCACACGCGAATGTCCTGGCTATGTGTATTTTGGGGTGCGCGGGAAGTTCCACACACGAATCTCCTGGCTACGTGTATTTCGGGGTGCGCGGGAAGTTACACACACGAATCTCCTGGCTATGTGTATCTTGGGGTGCGTGGGAAGTCTCACACGCAAAGTCAGCAGGGTACATGTATATCAGGGGTGCGCGGGAAGTTACACACGCAAATCTCCTGGCTTCGTGTATCTTGGGGTGCGTGGGAAGTTTCACACGCGAAGTCAGCAGGGTACATGTATATCAGGGGTGCGCGGGAAGTTACACACGCAAATGTCCTGGCTATGTGTATTTCGGGGTGCGCGGGAAGTTTCACACGCAATATCAGCAGGGTACGTGCATATCAGGGGTGCGCTGAAAGGTTCACACGCGATTCCATCAGGGTACGTGTATTACAGGGGTGCGCGGGGAGCACCACACGTGAATTGCAGGTGTGGGTCCTCCCAGGTGTTCCCTCTACACCCTCCACGGCCCCTGCAGGTGGCTCACACCCAGGAGCCTACCCTGCACATGTCCTGCAGGCACCCCATCCACCATGGCCATGCCCCCCAGCCAACCCACATGTCAACTTGCACTACTGCCCACCAACGCATGTCCCCCTGCACCCTCAGCCACCAGGGGCACCCTCCACCAGACCCCACCCATGTCTCCCACCACCCCCACCCCCCAGCAGTGCAGGGGCAGCCTCCACCAGGCCCCCACCCATGTCCAACTCATGTCCCCACCACCCCCACCCCCCAGCAGTGCGGGGCAGCCTCCACCAGGCCCCCACCCATGTCCAACTCATGTCCCCGCCACCCCCACCCCCCAGCACTGTGGTGCACATGCCAGCAGGCCCCACCCATGTCCAACTCATGTCCCCACCACCCCAACCCCCAGCAAGTGGGGCACCTGCCAGCAGGCCCCCACCCATGTCCAACTCATGTTCCCCACCACCCCCACCCCCCAGCACTGTGGGGCACCTGCCAGCAGGCCCCCACCCATGTCCAACTCATGTCCCCACCACCCCCACCCCCCAGCACTGTGGGGCACCTGCCAGCAGGCCCCCACCCATGTCCAACTCATGTCCCCACCACCCCCACACCCCAGCACTGTGGGGCACCTGCCAGCAGGCCCCCACCCATGTCCAACTCATGTTCCCCACCACCCCCACCCCCCAGCACTGTGGGGCACCTGCCAGCAGGCCCCCAACCATGTCTCCCACCACCCCCACGCCCCAGCAGTGCAGGGGCACCCTCCACCAGGCCCCCACCCATGTCTCCCACCACCCCCACCCCCCAGCACTGTGGGGCACCTGCCAGCAGGCCCCCACCCATCTCCAACTCATGTCCCCACCACCTCCACCCCCCAGCAGAGCAGGGGCACCCTCCACCAGGCCCCCACCCATGCCCATTTCATGTTCCCACCACCCCCACCCCCCAGCAGTGCAGGGGCAGTCTCCACCAGGCCCCCACCCATGTCCAACTCATGTCCCCATCACCCCCATCCCCCAGCACTGTGGGGCACCCTCCACCAGGCCCCCACCCATGTCTCCCACCACCCCCACCCCCCAGCACTGTGGGGCACCTGCCAGCAGGCCCCCATCCATGTCCACCTCATGTCCCCACCACCCCCACCCCCCAGCAGTGCAGGAGCACCCTCCACCAGGCCCCGACCAATGTCCAACTCATGACCCCACCACCCCCACCCCCCAGCAGTGCAGGGGCAGCCTCCACTAGGCCCCCACCCTTGTCCAACTCTTGTCCCCACCACCCCCAGCCCCCAGCACTGTGGGGCACCTGCCAGCAGGCCCCCACCCATGTCCAACTCATGTCCCCACCACCCCCACCCCCTAGCAATGCAGGGACAGCCTCCACCAAGCCCCCACCCATGTCTCCCACCACCCCCACCCCCCAGAAGTGCAGGGGCTCCCTCCACCAGGCCCCCACCCATGTCTCTCACCACCCCCACCCCCAGCAGTGCAGGGGCACCCTCCACCAGGCCCCCACCCATGTCTCCCACCACTCCCACCCCCCAGCAGTACAGGGGCAGCCTCCACCAGGCCCCGACCCATGTCCAACTCATGTCCCCACCATCCCCACCCCCAGCAGGGCAGGGGCAGCCTCCACCAGGCCCCCACCCATGTCCAACTCATGTCACCATCACCCCCAACCCCCACCACTGTGGGGCACCCTCCACCAGGCCCCCACCCATGTCTCCCACCACCCCCACACCCCAGCACTGTGGGGCACCTGCCAGCAGGCCCCCACCCATGTCCAACTCATGTCCCCACCACCTCCACCCCCCAGTAGTGCAGGGGCACCCTCCACCAGGCCCCCACCCATGTCCAACTCATGTCCCCATCACCCCTACCCCCCAGCAGTGCAGGGGCAGCCTCCACCAGGCCCCCACCCATGTCCAACTCATGTCCCCACCACCCCCACCCCCCAGCACTGTGGGGCACCTGCCAGCAGGCCCCGACCCATGTCCAACTCATGTCCCCACCACCCCCACCCCCCAGCAGTGCAGGGGCAGCCTCCACCAGGCCCCCACCCATGTCTCCCACCACCCCCACCCCCAGCAGTGCAGGGGCACCCTCCACCAGGCCCCCACCCATGTCTCCCACCACCCCCAGCCCCCTGCAGTGCAGGGGCACCCTCCACCAGGTCCCCACCCATGTCTCCCACCACCCCCACCCCCCAGCAGTGCAGGGGCAGCCTCCACCAGGCCCCCACCCATGTCCAACTCATGTCCCTACCACCCCCACCCCCCAGCAGTGCAGGGGCAGCCTTCACCAGGCCCCCACCCATGTCCAACTCAGGTCCCCACCACCCCCACCCCCCAGCCACCAGGGGAAGCCTCCACCAGGCCCCCACCCATATCTCCCACCACCCCCACCCCCCAGCAGTGCAGGGGCAGCCTCCACCAGGCCCCCACCCATGACCAACTCATGTCCCCACCACCCCCACCCCCCAGCAGTGCAGGGGCAGCCTCCACCAGGCCCCCACCCATGTCTCCCACCACCCCCACCCCCCAGCACTGTGGGGCACCTGCCAGCAGGCCCCCACCCATGTCCAACTCATGTCCCCACCACCCCCACCCCCCAGCACTGTGGGGCACCTGCCAGCAGGCCCCCACCCATGTCTCACACCATGTCTCTTACACTTTCAGTATTACTCATGCTTTCGCTCTCCTTCCGTTCTGTGCAGCTTTTCAAACATGTCGTCTGATCAAGAACATGATGTACCAACATGGCTTGCATCCAACTGCTACTTTGGCTCACTTCTACATGCACTAATTGATTCACACAATGCAACCAGTATATGCTCATGGCTCCCATGGCCTGTTTTGCATGCCATCACCCAATGTATGCAGAGGGGTTGAGTGCATTGTGAGCGCCCATCCTCTGTCTCCGTTCTCTGTGTTACTCACAGCCAAGTGGAGTATGCATCATTCCCCCCCCTTTCAGCCAGGTGGAGTATGCATCATTTCCCCCTTTCAGCCAGGTGGAGTATGCATCACCCCCCCCCTTTCAGCCAGGTGGAGTATGCATCATTCCCCCCCTATCAGCCAGGTGGAGTATGCATCACCCCCCCCCCCTTTCAGCCAGGTGGAGTATGCATCATTCCCCCCCCATCAGCCAGGTGGAGTATGCATCACCCCCCCCCCTTTCAGCCAGGTGGAGTATGCATCATTCCCCCCGCCCTTTCAGCCAGGTGGAGTATGCATCGGTACGTCATTCACCTGCCCACTTCCACGACATTGGACTCACCGAGTAGCCAGGATCTTGGGCCTGCATGTCGCTCCATGTAGCGTGGTATTGTGGAGTTCCTCAGGACCATAGAATCATGGGTTGTTCCGGGGAATCGGGCACAACAATGTGTGATGATCTTGTTGGAGTCACAGACCATTTGCACGTTGATTGAGTGGAACTGTTTCCGGTTGCGGTACGGTACCTCCATGGCACGTGGAACCACCAATTCCACATGGGTGCAGTCGATGGCACCAATGCAACCTGGTATGCCGGGCTAGTGCATGGAAACCCACTTTGGTGTTTGCAATGTCCTGGGCAGTCTGTGGTAATGAGATGTGGTCGTCTGTGTGCTTGAGGAGGGCATCGAGTACTTGGATGAGTGTTCGTAAGAATAATGGTTGTGAAATGCCATGCAAGTGCCCCACTGTGTGCTTGTAGGTGCCTGTGGCCAGGAAGTGGAGTACAGACACTACCTTCAGTAGGGGGGGTGGCGGTTGGAGTTTCTATCATGCTGACAATGTCGTTGTGTATCATGTCTACGATGGCGGTGATGGTGTCCCGGTACAAACGGTACAGGGTGGATCTGCTCAGCAGTGAGGTTGAATGGATTGGCTCTGATGCGTGGGATTGGGGGCTGCCTGCGTGGTGGCACTGGCTGTGCTGGTGGGGCTTGCTGGGCCTGCCTTGCCCTCCTTCTCCTCCTGCGTCTCCTCTGCGCTGCCTGTTGTTGTTGTTGCTGTTGTAGCATTGCTATCAGGTCCTCCAGCCCCAACATTGCTAGTCGTATTGGTATCATTGTGGAGTGTGACTGGGTGTGGGAAGGGGTGGGGTGTGCTCTTTTTGTACTTCCTGAGTCTGTATTGCCTTCACCTGTGCTGTTTCTGTTCACCTGTGGCAGCTGCATTCACTTTACATGGCCCTTTACGGTTGGTTCGCGATGGCGTAATTAGCACCATGGCGGTAAGGTACTTAACGGGCCGGGTGATGACGTTAGGTGCATGTCCGCTTGGGTCGGCATTTGCGTACCTTTCCGCCATGGCGCTAAGTATGGTGTGGCCGGTCGCGTGCGCGCACCCTTAGCGCAGTTAGTGGCAGCGTTAACTACGATGCCGCTAATGGCATCGTAGTTAACGGTCACGGGTCATGATCGGACCTGGCGGAAAACGATGGCGGTAACCATTTACCGCCATCGTTTTTCACTTAGCGCCAGGGTTGTAATGAGGCCCACAGTGTTTTCCAAGAATCCTTATTTTCTTGGGTTGTTTTTTTCATTTCCCATAACCGTTCTGCTTTACCTTTTTTCCTGTTTGCGTAGCATTAAAGGTGGTGAGAACCATTTTCCATTACTGGTGTGTTCTCTAATGGTTTTTAATTGTAATGAGGCCACACGATCAAGTAGGTCAGTCAATGCCAGTCTGTATTTGGTTGACAAAGAGTTTGGTACTTCGTCATCAAAATGTAGAAGTTGTAAGTTTCTTCAGGCAGCATTCTAAATCATTAGCACCAATCGTCTTAAAGTTTCTACTCACAACCTTTTTTTGTGCATTCTTTTTCTGCACAGACGTAGATAGTAGTATGCATTCCACACTGACAAAACAATTATCAGACCATGGGCATGGTGTTGCTTCAGATGAGTTAACCGAACGATTTCTGACCATCACCCAGTCGAGTATGTTTCCCTTACAGTGAGTCGGTCCTTTTACAAGTGACTTGAAACCCAAGTCTTTGAACAATTGTTCCAGACATACAGCCTTGGGGTCCAAAGGATTCCCAGCCACTGATTGAAGTTTCGCAACAAAATAGTCAAGCGAAAAAGTTTATTCACGTCAGCCAGTATAGCCAACATTGCCTCATAAGAAGATGATGTATCATTAGGTGGGCGGTATAGTAATAGGACATTGACACAATTGTTTGAAGAAGGCATTGTTTTTACCAGTACTTTTTCAAAATCAGTACATGAAACAGGTGATTGGAAAAAGCCTAGGTCCTGTTTGGCTTAAATCGCCACCCCACCTCCCACACTATTCTCTCTGATTTGACCTATACATTTATAGTCAATTGGAGTGGGTCACTAGACATTTTCAACCATCTCTCAGTGAGACACATAATATCTACTTCATGATCCCTTATGTGATCTTTATCATTTATAGCGTGTTTATCCAATGAGCATGTGTTTAAGAGTACTATCCTGACCTTCTTCTCTTCTCCCCTGCCTTCGTGATTTTTAACTTTGCCCATATTCGTTAGAATATGAGGAAACACCCTTAAACAGGGCGAGGGCAAGACTCAGACCTGGCAAAGACACAGAAAACAACACTCACACTAGAGCCAAACCAATAGTCTTTGTAGCGGCACCGGCACACCCTGTGCATGGATGCATGCAGAGTGGCTTAGCCCAGATGCGCTGGCGCTGATGCGCTTGACAGGAAATTAAGAAAGAATACTGAAACTCCAATACTGTGGATGTGGGTATGTGGGGATAATTACATGTGTTTCTATTGGGGTACTGAGACGAGGAAGAGGGATGTGGGTCTAATGACATGGATGACAACTGCATACTCATAGAGGGATGAGGGATGTGGAGGTAATGACAGGAGTTACAGAGGTGAGGAAGAGGGATGTGTGGGTAATGACATGGATGACTATTCGGGCACTGGGATGACTAAGAGGATGTGGGGGTTAATGCCGTGGATTACTGTTAGGATATTGGGGCTAGGAAGAGGGATGTTTGATAATAAAGAGATTATCACTGCATAAACTATAATTTGACATATGAAGAAAATCTATAAACATCAGACTGAGTCAGTAGTGAAAAGGTGTAGGACTATCGGTGATATCCTTATTATTTGGGCATACTGAACATGAATTCACACAATATTTGTCATTTTTAAATGATAATGAATATGATATCAAGTACACATTCACGTATCATAAGATACACATTTCCTTCTTAGATTTGAATATATTAGTGTGTCATAATAGAATTGAAATGAAGACTTAAATAAATGCCACTGAAGTTAGTGCAACACTCTTTGCTAACAGCTCTCATAAAAAGCGTGTCATTAAGTATGTGCCTTCTGGAGAATTTTTAAGGGCAAAAAGAAATTATAATAAAGTACATTTTTTCTAAGAGCAATGTAACATATTAAGAACAGGATATTCAAAGGAGAGGACACAGCCAGAGCATTATTAACAATGCAGAACTTAAAGCAAGGTTACAGAAAAGAGAACAACGATTGGTACCTAAACAGCACAACAATGCTAGACAGCGTAAGTGTCTATTTCTTACACAGTAATGTTCACAAAGTAATGTGATTTACAAATTGCTGAGAAAACATTGGAATGTTTTGTTCCTAGATAAAGATTTAATGCAGCTCATTGATGGAAAACCTAACATGGTGTACAGTAGGGCACCGACTATTGGTAATGGATTAGCTCCAGGTTTTCTTAAAGAGGCAACCCCTGTTCAACAAAGTGTAGAGTGGTTGAATATTAAACCAGCGGATTGTTCACTGATGGGAAAGACACATCTGTCACAATTAAAAAATTTATTAATTGCAAGAGTACATTTTTGCGTATGGAATTACTTGCATTTGTGGCAGGAGTTATACATGGAGCACCATCAGACCATGGCGAATTAGGATTCATGAATATTTAAGAGCAATCAAAATCAATGATTTTATCCATTGACAGCACATTGGAATTTGTTACACAAGAAAGAAAACTTGGAGAAAATGTGGTTGTGCTGTTTAAAAGGGGTGATTCGGCATGCCAGAGGAGGAGATTTGCAATAAAAAAGTTAAGAAAGCAAGAAGCAAGACTAATCTTTATCCAGAGCACTGTGGAAGGAATGCATTTGGATCATGAGATACATGCGTTTTTGAGTCAATAGAGTTTTGCAATGGACTGGGTATTGTAGGGGAGTATCACACTGACACAAAAGATACCATTTGTAATACCTTTATTAACTTTGTGGGGTTTGGAAAAACACATACTTAGCCTTATAACTAAGATGGGAGTCATCTTGACCATCAAATAATAAATAAAACAGTCTTAGGGCCTCATTACGACCCTGGCGTTGTACCATGGTGCTATTAGCACCATGGTCCATGCCGGATTCCGCCATGGTGGATGGCGGAATTACCGCCCCATTACAAGGTTGGCGGGGCGGTAATTCCCCATTCACCATGGCCCCTTCCCCATTCCCATTTTTGGCCCATAGGGCACAATGGGAATGGGGAAGGCGCTAATTACAGCACCGTAAATTATGGTGCCGTAATTAGCACCAAGGTCGCTTAGCGCCTTGGACTTTAACGCCTGCAAAAAGCAGGCGTTAAAGTGTGAATCTGGCGTTAAGGGTTTAACGGCGCCGCAGCCTTTTACGGCGCCGTTAACCCCTTAACGCCAGGGTTGTAATGAGGCCCTTAGTCATGTCTATCATATCAAAATGGCCTATGCTAACAAACCCTAATACCTGCCCTATCTCTTGTACAAAAAAGTGTATAAAGGAGATATGTATATAAAAGTAAAGTCAGTGTTCGACAAAGAATAAATGTGGCTGAATTAGCTCTCCTCCCCACGTTTTGCACAGAATAAGGCAGTCTCTATAGGCAGGATAAAAAAATAGACCATAGGCACCCCTCTGCGGGAGCAAACACGGCCCATTGACCTGTTCTTTGGGAAGGTACCCACTTGAGAGGCCGCAGACACACTCTAGCTCACTGTACCTTTCACAGATGGGAAATATCAATTTGCAGGATGACACACTCTGGCTTGGGCTTTAACACTGAAACAGTTAAGAACGTGGATCGAGGCCCACCTGGCCTTCCATGTTAAAAGCTCCTGTTCCAGTCTTCCCCAAATAATGAAACAAAATGTTCACATTGGTCCCCCTGTGTCAGGCTCAGAATCTTCAAAGAAAACAAAAGTTCAACGTTGGTCCCCCTCTGCCGGGATCAAACCTTGCATAGTTCAACATTGGTCCCCCTCTGCCAGGCTCAGACCTTTCACAGTTCAACAACACTTGTCGGGCCTCCCTTCCCCAAGCTTTTTACACTTCGGGTCTCCCTCTGCCAAGCTCAGACCGCTTTTCGGATGTCAAAGACTTTTGAATGTACAGGGCTTCCTTTACAAACCACCGCAGGACGACGTTGACTGAGAATTCAATGTTTAGCTTCTCCTCTCCCCTTCTCTTGGGGTTAACTTTGTTCACTTTTGTTTTTACAGTTCTTTTACTTTTATCATCTCAAACAATGTACCTTTCACAGAAACTTTTCAGTGGCCTACTCCTTTTTGCCTGACCACTCCATTACTCAATATCACTGATACCACAGATGTTTTTGTTTTAAAGTTCATTCCCAGGTCTGCCTTTCCTCACATCTCATCCGCACGTGTGCAGCCTTCACTTGAGATATTTTGTTGCAAACTTCAATCTTTCTTAGCACACAACGTTCTCGCAGGTCGCTTGTCAACTAAGGTCAAGGTTAGTACCACAGGCTTGGACTTGCCTCCCCAAATCTATTGTTCACCCGTGTTATAATTGGTTATTTATTTATTTATTCATAATGTGCTTAATACCCAGAGGTTTCTAAGCCAGAGCCGGGGATCGAAACTTTGTTGCTCTGTGTGGTGTTGCTTCCAAGGAGAGCATGTTTCCCCTAAGCTATCCTCCCGCTAAGGTAGCTGGCATCCTTGAAACACAATGCAGTCTTTGATATTGGGATCTGGCATTCTCCACGTGTCTTTTGGGGCCTTGTGGAGGAAACAACCTACTGTAGAGAACTTGTTCGGTTTTCGACCCACTGCTCTCGTCCCTTGGTCCGTGGCTCTGCTCCAGTCGGTTTGCCTTTGCCCCTGAAGTTCTGCTCGTACTCATGGTCCACTGTTAGGAAAGATTTCATAATTGTAGGTCATTTTCCTTCCATGTGGCAACCCCCAATCTTTTTGCTGTTGTTTTACACCTTGATCTAGACTTTGCCAGAGAAGCGCAGCCTTCCGCCGCACTCCTCTGGGCTTTTGCTCACTTCTTACGGGGAAACTGACATGCCCTTAAGACAGTCCGTACCGGGAGACTTCGTTTTCCTTAGTCCTTTCCTCATGTTTCAGCTTTTGGGCAACATTAAACAAGAGTGCACCGTAACTTACATTACCGCGCTCTTGGGTCTCTAGTCATTCCAATGGCCCTAGAAACTCTCGCTGGACTTATCATGAAATGTGCAAGTGTGTCACAGACGGGACTGGTGGCAGCTATCGTTTCTTTGTGTTTTGAACCCCTGTTTGCCATGTTAACTGCGCTTCGGTTCATAGACATAATTTCGAATACAAAATATTCGAAAGTCAAAAAGTCGAAAAAAAAACGTCGAAAAAAAAATGTCAAATTTTTTTTTAATGACGTTTTTTTTTTCGAAATGGGGGGGTTCCCCCCCAACCCCCCTTTTTTTTATTTTTACCTATTTTTTTCACAGAAACTAGAGCCCAAAAAAAATATCGAAAAAAAAAACAATTCGACATTTTTTTTTTCAACATTTTTGATTCGACTTTTTTGACTTTCGAAATTATGTTTTCGAAATTATGACTGGACACCCCGCGCTTCCCGTGTTTGGCCCAAATGGTTGGCCTGGCTTCCAAAATGGCCATGCCACGAGGTTCTTTGTCCTGTCCGCTGACCGTCTTGCCCCTTCACCTTCCCCCAGGTCGAGCCGACCTGGGGCAGTCCTTATTTGGTCATGCACTTTGCCGCGAAACACAATGCTTTCGCAGGCTTCTGCATGCCTTGTGTGCGCCTCCAAGATGTGGATTGGGATGTCTGTTCCCAATACACATCCTTGCTGCCAGAGAGTCTAGAGTGTCTTGAATGCCTGGGACCACCGTGGTCCGTGATAGGTCCATGTATGGTGTGAGTGTTTTGTGAGCAGATCTCCCATTGGGTCCTCTCCGTTTTGGCGTGAAGGGAACTCTGGATAAGAGGAGGCTGGAAACACCACTAACAGGTCGATCTCCTGAGTTCTCAGGAACAAAGGATAGAGCCAAGTATCCTGCAACTAAAAAGCTGAGTCGAGGAATCGCTGTTGACCCGCTGAAGGTTTGGCACCCTGCACTTCTGTCGTCCTGTGAGACCCCTCTGCTTCTGATTGAACGAGAAGGCCTGTACTGGCGCTTCGACCCTTTAGAATAGTGGAAACAACTATTCTCGGCATCTTCACCAACTCCTGTACGTAAGCCTTCGGAAGCGTCCCTGGGCCATCCATTGAACTGACCAGCCTACACAGGAACCTTGCTCTGTCACCGCCGTCTGGTTTACTGCTAAACCCGTGTCCTCGGCACTCTCACACATTTCGTACACTTGGCATTCCCAGGTCGGAAGTGAGACGTGTGCTTTGGGACCGGAATACCTGCGGTTGGCGAGTTGCCCTTCTGTGGTAACAAACCTGTGTGTGTTCGCTGCATTTGGGACACCCTCGACCCTGTCTCCTGCTGTTGCGGAATCTACACGGCGTCAAGACATCCTGCTCATCACATCTGAACCTGCCAGTACCGAAATGGAACCAGAGAAGCCTGGGTCTGCCTGCATCGGGGACCGGTGAGTAATCAATACCCTAACCTGTCGCCCTCCCGTAGGAGCCTGTGGCTCTCCACCGCTGTCGTAAACAGCAACCCTTTTCCGCACTCGCGCCCTGCTTCTGCCCACAAGTGGAGGCCGCGCTGGAGTAGCGGTGAACTGTTCATCATCGTTTTGTTCACCTCTCTGAACTGCCTGATCTCCCCGAAGAGACTCTCATTTGCCCGTTGGCACCCACGTGTGCAGGTACTTTTGAGCACAAGGCTCCACTCTTCGTAGGGCTCGGACTTCCTTCTAGTTAGGTGACCTCTGATGTCTAACTGGGTCTAACGATTACTTGCACTGCCTGTTTTTCTCCCCATCTAGATAGTCTGCATATTTTGTGCTTCTAACTCTTTAGACCCTTTGGTCTTGTATGTATATCGTATTGCGTGTGATGTGTTGGTTTATTGGAGTTTTACCCTGATGCTTTACTATGGTCGATGTTTAAAAGGCCTTGTAAGAAATGTGTCTATAGTTTTAATATAACACCTGTCTGGAGTAATTTGTAAGTGTCCTTGCTTTGTGTGCTCATTGCGGGCTTTCAGTCACCCTCACCCCTCTTGAGACCTAGTCTTGACCGCTGCCATCGCTACCCTGATTGGTCTGGCATGTCCAGAGGTTACCCTGTTCCAAGAAACTAGGCTGGCCTTCTGAACCTCTGCCCCTCCAGGACAGAGTACAGAAATCCATCTTAACAAATTGGTGTACAGCGGTGGGATACGACTGAAGGTATCCAGTGTTGAGCACGAGCGAGGGCATTTCAAGTTATTCCTAACAGGACACGTAGTGAATTGTCGTAGTGTAACTCTTTAAAGGCCAGAGTCCTATAAAACAGTATGGAAACAGGTACCTTGTTAACTTTAAATGTTTCTAAATCCGAAACATTGAAAAAGATGTGTGCTGAAAGAGATGTCTCCTCGCAAGGCTCAAAAATAATGGAAATGATCCAAAGAATCATGGCGTGGCAAGAAGCTCAGCTTGACGCTATAGCTTCCGGGGACAGTGCAGAAGGAGGTGGGGATGCTCTCACTGGTAGAACTGACAGTTCTGCCGCTGCACTGGTCCACCGCGACCATGAGGAAAGGGAGGATGAAATGTCCAATGTTTCCTCTGCCAGTGCTGATGGGGAGGCCATGCTTGAATTCAAGAAGCAAGAGCTACTGTTTAGGCAGAAGAAGCTTGAGTTCAATATGGCCAAACTCCAGGAAGAGCTTGAGTTCAATAGGGCCAAGCTAAAAATCGAACACGCAGAAAAACAGAAAGACAGGGATCACCAGTTGGAACTGGCCAAGCTTCAAGTTGCCAATGGATCCAAGGGTCCTGGACATGGGTCTGGGGCCTCCTCTCATCCACAGTTTCCAAAAGATCTGTTCAGTGTGTATGAGGAAAAGAATGACATTATGGACTGGCTGAATACATTTGAGTATGCATGTGAAGTTCAACAAATTGACAATGCTGATAAAATTGCCCGGTTACTTAGCAGACTTCCCCATTCTGGCTGCAGTGCCATTATGGAAATGTCAAAGGCTGAGCGAGCAGATTTTGCAATGTTGAAGCAAACTCTCATTTTAAAGTTTGGAAAGACTCCTGTCCAATAGTTAAAACGATTCCGAGAGTATAAGAAAAAAGAAGGTGGTACTTGGGTATCTTTTGTAACTGAATCCTTAAAGAACTTGACTGGCTGGGTCGAAGGTTATAAGGTTTCAACCTTTGAAGGTATGAGAAGTCTTGTCATGCTGGAACATATTTTTGCATCTTCTTCCCTTGAGCTTAAGCAGCATTTGGCGGATTCTAAGGAGATAGATCCAAAGAAACTTGCCATTGCAGCAGATTTATGGGTGTCACATCGAGTGGCCCATTAGCACAAAACTCATCCTGGTAAGCAGGAGGAAGGGAAAAAGTCCAAAGATAAGGAGGGTGGAAAATCTGATAAATCTTCTTCTCAAAAGGGCCACAAAAAGAAAAATAAGGGTGAGACACAAGAGAACTCACAGGGTAGTGGAGGTCAGCCTCCGAAACAGAACTCTGGTTATAATAAGCCACCCTATGTAAACAGACCCACTGGATCTTGTTTTACTTGTGGAGCAACTGACCACGTGAAGGGGGATCCCCGGTGTAAGGTTAAACCTTTGGGGGTCCACTCGACTAATCTGGCCGTCTCCTCCTACGAGGAAGAAGAGATCACAGGAGCATCCTTCTCCTCCGACTCCTTCCCCAGTGGGATAGAAGCTGAGGTAGTTTTAGTTTCCCTGGGTTCCTGGGAGCCTAACGTCGCAGAGGCTCATGCTAGGATTCAAGATAATACCAAGCACTACTTTAAAGACAGTGTGCTGATCAATGGAATAGATACTCCAGCTCTTAGGGATAGTGGGTGCAGTCGATCTGTAGTGGATTATACCTTGGTAGACTCAAAGGAAGTTGCCAGAGCTACTCTGATGCCAACTAAGTTGGCTGACGGCCCACCTCGCATGTTTCCAGTAATACCTGTAAATCTTACTCTCAATGGTACAGCAGTCAGGATTCCAGTGAGCATTCAGAGGAACGTCCCAGGAAAGGTCTTGTTGGGCAATGATCTCAGAGCTTTAGGGCTCGTGGGAGACACTGCTGACAGACCCTGCACAAGGTCTCCAACACAGGCAGCACTGGCCAAGACCAATGCACTGCCCCAGCCAAAGGGGAAACCCAAGGCTAAAGGAGTAACAAAACCAAAACGAGGGAAAGAAAATATTCCCCCGAACTCACCTACCACTGCGGTGGAGGAAGTTGGTCAATCGCCCGGACCTGACGAGGAGGCGGCGATACCTGAAGTATTCGACTCCAAGGACCATCCTGAACTAAAAGACTTGTTAGTAGAAGGTGGTCCTGACAGGGAAGAGTTCAGTAAAGGCCAATGTGGGTGCCCATCTCTGGAAGGCCTAAGGAGACAGGCCTGCTCCCAGCTTGAGGGTAAACCTCCTGAGAAGCATTGGATTTATTGGGAAGGTGGACTTCTGTATAGTGAGCCCACAGAGTCTACAGAAGGAGACCATAGGAGGTTGGTAGTTCCCCTTGCTGTAAGACCCTTCCTCCTGCAGTTGGCGCATGAAGTGCCCCTTGCTGGTCACCTTGTATTAAGAGGACCAAGCAAAGGTTATCCATGCACTTCTACTGGCCCAAGATGGGGGTGCAAGTAGAAAGTCACTGCAGGAGTTGTGCCTCCTGCCAGTTATCTGGTTAGAGTGGCTCAACAATCCAAGCTCCATTGGTACCACTCCCAGTTGTGGGAATCCCAGTTGTGGGAATACCATTCGAAAGGGTAGGGATCGACATTGCTTTACTATGGTCGATGTTACAAAGGCCTTGTAATAAATGTGTCTATATTTTTAATATAACACCTGTCTGTAGTAATCTGTAAGTGTCCTTGCTTTGTGTGCTCATTGCTGGCCTTCAGTCACCCTCACCCCTCTTGAGACCTAGTCTTGACCGCCACCATCGCTACCCTGATTGGTCTGGCTTATCCAGAGGTTACCCTATTCCAAGAAACTAGGCTGGCCTTCTGAACCTCTGCCCCTCCAGGACAGAGTTCAGAAATCCATCTTAACATCCACCTTGCTCAGAGTGTGTCTCTAGGATTCGCCTTTTATCTGTGTGAAAAGATCTAATTAGAATCAGTTGTATGCACTTGAAGTCAAGTGCCTGACTTGGCCTGAGCCGATTAGCGGCACATTTCCATTATGATGTATAAGAGTTAGTCTTGTTACTCTCAGTTGCCTTCTTCTTCTGCCTATTGTTTGTGCAGAAGGGGGTTGAGGGGAAGTTGGGAAATTGAATCCCACAAACGAGGAGGGGCTGGAGGTACAAAAAAGGGTGTAATACCACGTCTCACCATCAGCTGCCTCACCCCAATCCCAAAGACCCCTCACCCAGGGGATCCTCCCACATTATCGTGCCTAGAAACATGTGTGTTCAGGTGCATTCTAAATGCCCTATCATATCATATCCCACACTGGTCCACCCCCAGGGTCTGGATCCAAAGGCGATGGCCATGTCCTAGCCACCTGTAAGAGATATCCCCGGCTACTAGCCGGTGAGACACCCTCTAGTTTCTCACAGTACACATGGCTAGGTAACATTGCCATCAAGCAAAAAGGGAAAAAGGGGGGGTATAAAACTCAGTGATGGATTATGAAGTCAATAATAGTGGATTTCAGTTCACATTTGAAAGCACTAGCCCAGACATACCGTGGGAGTGGAAATCAGTAGGTGCCCATGATCATCTTCTTAATTAACCAATGTTGATCTGGGTATTTACCATTGAGGATTTACTGTTAAATGGTTCATAAATGTTGACAGTCGCAGTACAAATGTGTTTATGATGAACGTTCCTTTAATATGTTGCTAGTATCAGTTTGGTCAAATACTGTCACGGCCATAGGCAACTGGCGAGTATGGCGGAGGTGGAAACTCAGACGCCATTAGACTGTTCTGCCACGTTTCTTTGGAAACGCATTCCGCGGTCTAGTCTTCCTTCCAACATGGCTGCTAGTCGAGTATTTCATCATTCGAATCGTGGCAGCTCCCCTGTTAGCTTATGCTGATGACTGTGTGTTGTTGGCTTCAACTTCTGTTTGTCACTTATGCAAACTGTAAGCAAGAAGGGGTCTGTCTATTAATGCAAGCAAAAGAGTAATTATAACGTTCCCTTAAAACAGTTTAATGTAATTGTTTCTTTGAAACACATAACTAAAGAGTACCATTTGAGAAAGAGTCTTTCTTATCTTGGGATGAGATTCTGTCTTACTCCTTCCAACGTTAATTATGTAACAACACAATATTGTTGGATGTGTGGGATGTTTTGGCCCACTTTTGCTCTGCTATGCCGCATCACTCTGCTATGATGGTGCCCGAAATAGCAAAATGGCCGCAAAACCCTTGTGCACGCCAAAACCTTTGAAAATCGTGCTATGCAAAGCACAAAAAGATGGCTGTCCAATCTGCCACGCATGTTGTCAGTGGTGGAACAGAGCTCTCACTCCTGAAATGTGTCACTGGGCTCCACAACAATTGAACATTTTCTTTGTTGCTGAAACATCAGAATGCCGGTACAGAACACCCTCAAATATCCAAAATTCTTACTGGGTGCTACAATTCACTTAGTTTAAGAAATCATTGTGAACTTAAAAGGTCCTGAAAAGCTAAAAGCATAAAGAGATTTCCACAACAAAAGTGGCTTGTCTGTGGATCTGTCAAAAATCTCTGGGTGCAGTACCCTGGGCCGCCTGAATGGCAGCTGTCAGGAGCCTGCCTGATTCAACTTTAACATGTATAAACTGAAATCAAATGTTTGCAATCTAAGATTTATAATTGTAATTGTTTTGATCCCATGGTAAAATCTTGAATGAGAAGCTGTGTTTTGATACAACAGGTTTGTTTTAAGCTAAGGAAACATTCAACAGAATTAACTGTTAAATTAAATCTGGCTGAAGCTACCAAACTGGAATAACAGGTTTTCTCCAGAAGGAAGGTCTTTCCCCCAGCAGGAAATCACACAAAAGCTCTAATTATTGGGTAGGAAAGAACCTTGTCTACAGAGGCATAAGGAACAATGACCAGCTGCAACTAAGGAAATGCAAGGTGTGAAGACAGTCGTAAATGGCCTCTGCCAAGAGCAAACAGGGTGGGCATTGCTCCTGGACTGCAGGGAGACAAAAAGAGGCGGACCCAAACAACCATCTGTGGCTGAACATTAACAAAGAACATATTTTAAAAAGACGGGTAAATACTGTTTAAAATTGTGAAAAATATAAAAGTGACAGATTTGTGAATCTAAATTTTGGCTGCACGTTTTAAGAGGCGGTGAAATCATGTGACATGTTCTGGAAAAAAACAGCAAGAAATGTGATTTTACGCAAAATGTATTTCCGCTAGAATTATGAAACTTCATACACCCATGCCCATTTTAAACACACACACTTGTAGAAATGTGCTTAAAAATTGGACATGGTGTTCCCAATGAAAAGTGAAAAATTCTGTGAAAAGCGGAGACAAGATCCCACAGCTACGGGGTTTTGAGGATGCTGCTATGTAAAAGTAGTGCTGGAATGCCCATGGACTGCCCATGTGGGCGGGACAAAGAACTGATATGCAAATCAATATTTCCCGTCTGTGAAAGGTACAGTGAGCAAAAAGCGTGTGCTGCAAACTCTCATCTCAGAACAGGTTATCATGCCATATTCTTTCTGGAGAGGAGCGCCTGCTACCTTCTTTGAAATGTTTGCTATGTAAAATATGTAATCCGTATATGTGATTGTTATAGAAGTTGCACATGTGTAAATATGTATTGTGCCAAAAGAAGATTTTGTGTTCCAGGGGCTAGGGGTGGATTCTCAGCCTCGTAAAATCACACCATAAAGGTGACACTCTGTTTCTCTCCTCCTATCAAGGCAGAGAGTAGACTCTGACCCAATCACCTGCCAAAAGGGGCAAGCTTAGGCTAAACCAGTCTACACACACCATTTATGATGCCTGTTCATAGCATAAATAGACACAGTTCATCGCACAAATGGACAGACAGATTCACTCACTATCCTGATGCTGGCGGAGCACCCTTCTGCGGAACTCTACATCTTCCTTGCTCCAGACTCAAAAAACTTGGCAAAGCAGAAACCCATTGCATAGCTTAACCATTTTCAGCTAGACTTCCTATTCCAGAACCAGAACCCCACAAAAGTCAGGGGAAGCATCAAAATACAGCCGGGGTGCACTGTACTGCTTGCCTGCTGAAATAATTATCAGCAGAACCAAGACGGGCAGATCCAATCCAGTCCTGTGCCATGCTGTGACCAGAGTGCCTTGCAGATCCAATCCGGTCCTGTGCCGTGCCGTGACCAGAGCGCCTTGCTGATGCTGCCCAGTCCGATGTGCCCAGCCGTCTGTCTTAAACCAGATCCAATCCCCTGACCAGAATCCTGACGGTTCCATTTAAAAACATATCCAGTGAGTATCTATAGGAAGAATTGTGTCACTGGCATATGTATTTTGCATAGTCAATCCCTATCTTAAACTCATCCTATCTTGTATTCAGAACCTGTATTGGTAGGAGTATGTTTGAGTTATCTGAACCCTCTATCCAAACCATCCTATCTTCCTCCACAATTAGCACTGTTAAAACTATCTTTGCGCTGATCTTTTCTCATCTGAAGAAGGCGAGTTTCCTCCGCAGGCAGTCATTCTGATCAAGTGACTGTGTTACTGTGTGGTACTCATTTTGTCCATAGTCATCCTCTAGTGTAAGAAACACTTTTGTCATTTTAAAAGTGCATTCCTTTTGGGAAATTCTTACATGTGTAAAACAGCTTTTAATTGCTTCCAACTTGAATTTTAAGATTTCAAATTGTTTCTTGGCATTAAATCATTGCTCGTGTTTGTGTGCAACTATCCAAAGTGGCTCCCATAACAATGTATAACAATTTCAGAAATGTAGACCATATTAACTGTTTTTACCCAGTCCATTCTAAGGATAACTTTAAAAGCCATTTTGACAGCTTGACCGTCAATTTCGTTTTGTCCTGTGTTTGACAGGGGGAAAGTGGGATTGATATTCTGTTGAATTCTGCCTTTCCTGAATACCTGCTCTCTCCTCCTATCTCTTTACATTGTCTATTGGGGGGTTGAGGGGTGTGCAGGGGGAACCTTTAACCACAGTGCTATCCGATCTGAAACAACACAAAAGTATTATTTTGTGTATTAAAGAGATGATTTAGTGTTACGTCACCCCATTGGTGGGTGTTGTGTACCTATTAAGACATATTGTGATAACATTTTAAATATATAAATAAATCTTTACCTTTGCAAACCAACCTGATTCCTGGTTCAGTGTGACCGGGCGGGTTCCAGGAGGAGGGCGTGATATCAGTGGTATATTGTTCAGAATAAAGAACTTTTAGACAAAAATAAATAAGGATTTCAGTTGTGCATTACATGCTAGGCGTTGACTTGTGTGTGTGCCGGATTGAAATCACTTACAAATGAAACAAGCAAGTGGTGGTATTTTTAACTTAGCACAGAGTTTTAAGGTCTACCAGATTGACATTGTCTTGAAGGGATTTGAGGCAATGTTTCGCTAAGCTACTCTCTATGGTTCTAAGATGTAGAGATTTAATTACAATGGGACAATATTACTAGACACAAGGTTTTTGCTAAAAGACAATTGCCCATGCCAATTTCTGCTCACAAATTTGTCTGCTGACATATTGTGCTTGCCATAGAGAACTTGGTCTTGCTCATTTAGTCCACCAATTTTTGATAGCACCAAATATGTTCATTCTAAAATGGATAGCTAATACCAAACCTTGTCTTGCACAGTCAATAATTATAGAAAGAAGTGACCATGTGCTGTCAGTACCTTGAATAAAACACTATGACAAAGACCTCAGCAAAATTAACTGATTTTCTTGAATAAATCGCTTACCCATCTTTAAATTCCTCAGCTATTAAAAACACACAAAACAAATCTGGTAGCCCCTCTAACGAGAACAAACATTGGTAAATAATGGGTAATCTGGGAAGATGCCCACTCAGGAGGGTCTACAACAATGGTTTTATTTATTTATTTTTTTATTTGATTTAATCTAAAAGATTTTTACAAAAAAGAAGAAGATGTGCATTTCTTGTACCAATCAAAACAACGCTATTTGTCTACTCAAGTCTTTTCATAATGCTAAAGTAAGAGAAGGAGAAGAAATCAAGGCTGTCTGTTGGCCAAAGCGGCTGAAAGAGTGTCTTGTTCATGTATTCTACGATTTTAAAAGCCGCTAGTTGCCATGAGGTACTTTCTCCTGCTATCAGTTTAGCCCAACACACGTCTGGATCACTGAGTTCGAACTCAGAAAATAGTCCCTTCAAGTGCGCGGTTCTTATTTGGCGTGTGCTGGGGCATAACAGGAGTAGATGTCGGATTGATTCTATTTCTGGTGACCCCTTGCAAAATCGACAATGTTTGGACAAAGACTCTCCTCTGATCGCCAAGACTTCGTTAGTTGGTAGAAGATTCAACCTTGCTCTCATTAACAAGTCGCGCGCCTGCCTACAAGGGAATTTTTTGACGTATGGTTGCAGTTTGTTGTACTTCCTGATGTTCAACAGCAAATGACGTGTCAATTTGTTTTGTGCTGCTGCTGCTTGAGTTTGTATCCAGTCGAGCTCCTTTAATCTTGTTTGAATTTTAGTTGGATTTCTTACTAAGGTCTCTTCGTCACATTCCGTGGTGGCCAGTACTTCTTGGTTTTGTTTGAACCAAGCCGAGAGTGTCTTTTTTTTGCCGCTCCTGCTTTCTTTGAGAATTAGGTCCAGTGCTGTTGAGTCGTCAGACATTATGCACTTGCGGTATAACATCAGAGTACTAATTCTCACTAAGCCTCCCAGTGATAATAAACTTAGTTCCTGTCTTATTATCGTCACAGATGTAGAATTAGGGAGGCCTAACGTCGATCTCCAGACAGTCGCTTCCAATTTAGGCCACACAGTCGACGGTATGTTTGTCAATGAATCCGCTCCATACGTAAGGGTGGGGACCACCATTTGTTTATAAAAGTCCAAAACTGGAATTAGCGAAAAGCGACCAAACTTTCTGTTAATGGCCTTTGCTTTTGCTGTTAACTTTTTGGTCGTTGCTTGTATGTGGTCTTGCATTGCCAATTCCGTTCGTGAACTGTCTAAAATCACCCCCAAGTATTTGAATTCTTTCACTTTTTCCACCAGATGACTTTCGAGATTTACAGATATGTGTTCACTTCGTTTGGCGTTTTTCTCCATAATGAGAAATTTTGTCTTTTCTTTGTTGATTTCTAGGTGATTGGTTTTTATATATTCGGACAAGTTGGCTAATTGACGTTGCAAGCCCACTGAAGTGTAGTCCATGAGAATCAAGTCATCTGCGTAAAGCAATCTGTTTACGTGACAGTTTCCCAATTTAGGTGGAAAACAATGTACCCCTTGACTTGACTCTTGAAGGTCACCCATAAATGCAATGAAGAACGCCGGCGCCAGGGGACACCCCTGTTTGACTCCTCTTCTTGTTGGTATTTACGGTGAAAGGAGACCTTGCGGATTTAACCTAACTCTCATCGTGGTTCCCGTATACAGCTCTTTAATCGGGTTTAAGATCGAGAACGGGCAACCCCAGGTCTCCAGTTTTGACAATAACATCGGGCGTTCCACTTTGTCAAATGCGTGGGTCAAGTCGATATGAAACAAATGAACAATCGAGGACCTCCTTCTAACACTCTGCTTTTCAGAGCGCTTAACGCCAAAATGTTAACAGACGTTCCCATGCCTTTTTTGAAGCCAGTTTGTAGGTGGTCCCTGCATGGTGCCTGTTTAGCCCATTCGTTAAATCTCTTCATTAAAAGTGACCCAAATAACTTCCCGATACAGTCGAGTAAGGCGATTGGCCTGTAGTTCTTTGGGTCTTCTTTGTTTCCCTTCTTGTATATAGGGACCACAATTGCTGTTTTCCAGTATGGTGGAATAGATCTCAACGTTACACATCTCTGGAAGATTTTGCTAAGGAGCTTTGCCCATTCTGTTGTGAACAGTTTAAGGTCCACGTTTGTGATGCCGTCTGGACCTGGGGCCCGTGAGTTTTTCAGTTTCTTTATTTGATCAGTGATGTCGTCGATGTTACCGATGTTGACCCACTTCGAGGATTCCTGCCTAGTCCTCTTGCTTATTGTTTTTACTGATGTTTTAAATAAAGTCTCAAAAAGGTTTGACCACATGGATGCACCGATGTTTGATATGAAGGCTGGCTCACCTGTGGAGGTGGCTGAGTTTAACAACTGCCAAAACTCTCTAGTGTTGTTGAGGGACATAGCTTTTAGAATATTCTCTGCGTCTTGTTGATAGAGTATACGTCGGTGATTTTTTAACCACACTTTGTATTGGCGATTTGCTTCTGTGGCCTTCTCAATCGCTGATTGAGTCCCCTTCAACTTAGCTTGTTGTTTTAGTCGATGCATTTCTTTTCTCCTTGTCACCAAATTTTTATCAAAAATGTGGTTGGTATTCCGTTGCAAACTTCTTGTTCCAGTCTGATGTTTATAAATTTCTAACAAGGGCAGATAATCTGTTTGTTCAGTAGCTGCCCCGTATGACTGTGATTGATACTTTGCTTGGATCTCGCATATCGCTGCAGCCGAAATTTTCAGTCTTGTTCTTTGGTTATTCACACTCAGCTGTGACTGTGCATATGTTATTTTGGTCTGTTTCGTCAGCCACGTTGTAGCTAGCAGATTATGGTCGCTAGCTGACATCTTTTTGACTTCAAACGGTTCTGTTACAGATAAAAGTGCTGTAGTCACAAAAATGTAATCTATTGTGGCACTGATTGTGTCTCTGGACCACGTTGCTACACGTTCTGAGTCTGGGTATGCTATGTCTAGATTGTGAAAATCCCGTGAGGACATTAGTTTTAACCACTCCCTTCCTCTTTGAGCTGCGCGACCATTCACGTGCTGATGTTTATTTGACGTTGGACAGGTGGCGTTGATGTCGCCACAAATCAAGAGGTATGGGGGCAAGTACTCCGTCAGAGCGACGTCAATTGCCTGTTCTATCATGTCCAAGTACTCTGTATCGAATAACGCCGCCAGATTCCAATTGGGGTTGATAATGATAACCGGTAAAGTAGTTACTTTTTGATCGTTCTCAAAGGACCAGGTTACTTTGGTCATCAGGATAGAAGAGTTCTTTAGTATTGTCGCTTCTAGAGTGATGCCACTTCCTTGACGACACACAGTTAATATTCCAGAGGACGGTCTTCCCAGTTTGCCTTTCTTTGCCGGCGCTAGGGTTATTTCGTATCCCTCCAAGATTGGGGCCTCTATGAGCCAAGTTTCTTGTAAGCAGAGGATATCGTAGTCCGCAAGCGCGATGACCCCTTTTCTCGTTAAGTGGGAGTGATCCCTAGTGTTCCAAGAGCCCAACCGAATCTGTGATTTTACTGTTGCCGTTGTCAGACTTGTTTTAGGGGTGGGCTCATTGGACCGGGGTTGCTATCTTTTTGTCTCCCTCGACAGGACTTTAGGTAACCAGGACCAAATTCCCTGCTTCGTCGTTTTTACTGTGGCCGCACTTGATTTTTCTACCTCTGTGTCTTTCATGGAGGTTTTTGTTTTCGTGGAATTTCGGCCTTCCTGGTGTAATGTTGGCGACTGCTTTCTGACCAAACTTCTGCTTGTCTGTCTGTGTCTACTTGTAACTTCTCTGTGTTTTTTATTTGTCTCTCTATGGTCCCGCAGTTTTTCATCTTGCTCCACCTGTGTCCACCGGTGTCAATCCCCTTTTTGAGCCTCCTTTCTCGTGGGATAAGTCTCGGGTTCTTTTCCTTTATAGTCTGGACTCTTGGGGCACTTCAGAACCTTCTCTTGTTGGCCCCGTGTTGTAAGGATCTTTTTATTTTATTACTGGGTTCATAGCCCGATGCTCTTGTAGACTCAGTGATGTCATACCCCAATTTCTTGCTTCAGACGCAATGTACAAGTGCGCTATTGGTTTGTTATGTCGATGACTTGGGTCTACAATGAGAAAATCTTCTGTCCTAATTCTCCTTAGGCGCGGGACGTATCCCAGAAGTTCCAAAACTGCCCTACGATTTAAAATTACATCATCATCGTTACCAGGGATCTGTTCCAATTTTAAGATCCATTTCCTTTTATCGACGACTTTCATCTTCTTGTGGTATTGCTCTGTTCTCGTGACAAAATGCACTTTTCCGTATGTTCCTGAATTCTCCTCTGGTTGAAAAGTTGATCTTAATGGGTCATTCCTTATGTCTCCTTTTTCATCCTTCTTAGATGTTATTTTGGTCTCCTCGTCCTGCTTTGTCTTTTTTGTCCCTTTCTTACGTCGATCATCTGGGGTAAGAGGATCCTGATCCTTTTCGACTTCAACTTTCTTGCTTGAACAGTATCCTCTTGGTAAACTTTTTTCTTTGGGAAGCGTCGTATTCAGTGCGCTTGAGGCCGGACTGTTGTTCACGCTAAGGTTTTGGCTCAGGTTCATCATGTTTTCATCTTCCAGAAAATCCTCTATCGTCTTAGGCGATCCACCCCGTCTTGGGCTAATAGCTCTTTGTTTGGTAGTGTTTGTGCGTTGATCCTCCTGGTCCTCGATCTCATCCACTGTCAGTCGATTTATTGGTTGTCTCTTCGGTGTTCTCCCTTCTTTTGGGTCTTGTTTTTGGATCTTGCCATTGTCTCTCAGGCCATTTGTCAATGTTGTTAGTTTGTTTTTGTCTCCCGATGGTGTATCTCCTGCTGGGTGCTTATTCAGGTCTTTCCTGTCCTTTTCACTCTCTTTGTGGACCGTATTATTTATCCTCCGTTCCTTGAAAAGTTGGTCTAAAGTTTTTTGTACTTGATGTTTTGTTCGTGGTATTCTGTTCACTGTCTCGTTTGTTGACTCTTTTGTCAGGTCAATTGTAACTTCTGTTTGGGTACTGACGGCTTTGCTACCTCCCATTGGATAGGACCCAACAGGCTTTGTAGTAAAGTCCAAAGTACTGCAATTTTCAGTTGATGTAAAGTTTGTTACTTTTTTCTCTTTTGCCATAATGAATGCCTCCAAGAAGATCAGTTTGCTATTCATCATTGCCTGTATTGAGGTATGGTCTTTGAGGCTTTCACTGATTGATTCATAGAGTTTCATAAATGGCGATAGGGCTATAGTGATCGATGACATTATCGAAAAGATGTCAGTTTTCTTAGCCGATGTCTCTGATGCTGTTAAACCTAAGGACGCTTCTGGTCGCCAATCGCTTGACGTGGCCTTCTGCCCCGGGTTTTTTGTGAGACCATGGGTAGGGTGCCCCCTCAGACAATCCAGTGAGGCTCTCCGATTGCGTGAATCACTCGGGGTTAACATAAGAATCTTATTCCTGGAGCTTTCGAATGTACCCCCGGCCCAAAGTTCTCTCGTTGGTTATTTCGATTAAGCTCAGTTTCTCATTGCCGTTCACTATCTTTGCTCCTACGACTTCCTTTTCCATGTTCGGCTTTTGGAGATGTGGATTGCTATGTGTGGTGGGGCTTCTCTCCTGGCTCGAATCGTTATCTTCCGAGGAAATGCTCGGAATTTCTTCTTGCAGCGTGGCCTTGTTAATATTTTCTCTTCTCCTTTTAGACCCACTTTCTTCGGCCCCTTTAGGCTCTTCGGCAGGTTCTTCAGTCAACTTGGGAATCGCCTGCTGTTCGCCGATCTGCATATCTTTCGACATTATTTGGAGCCTGGGTGCTTCTCCCAACTTAGTGGTCAGCTCTGGATCCAGAAGTGCTTCTCCTCATTCTTCTATCGAGTCCCTGTGCGGTAAGGCTTGAGCTTCCTCAGTTCGTCTACATTTGACTTGTGGCCAGCATTCTTGAAGTGCCTGCAGGATCTCCTCATCAGAGAGTTCCACTCTGTTTCTACTCAAACTTTTAGAGCTTAACTGGAAGTAGTTCTTTAGGTTGTGCCTCCCTGTTGTTTTTATAGGCACTCCCATTTTTAGGGGTTTCGTCACAAGTAGTGTAGTCTTTTTCTCTGGTTTTCTTTTTGCCGTTCTTAACTTAAGTTGTTTGTTTTTTCCTTTCTCTTGCTTCCTCTTACGATTCACCTCTGGCTGTGTTTCACTATGATTTCTTTTTCTCTTGTGATTTTTTCTGTCGTTTTGTTTGGATCTAATGCTGGTTCTGTGTTTTCGTCTGGGTCTTCTGTGATGTCATGTTCCAAAAGTTCTGAATTTAACTGCGGTGGCACGTGAATCTGAGCTTTTATTATCTGGGCGTTCATGCTACCTGCTTCTTTATTGTGCAGCGTTCCGACCTCATTGGCCATCCCCTCCGTAACCTTCCCCTGTTGTTGCCCCACACCCTGCACCGTGACCATACAGCTTTCTCTCCCCTCCACCCGGACCTCTTTCTGTCCTTCCGGCTCTCCACAACAGCCAAGTCCTCCGGTGGGGGATACGTCAGAGACCCGTTACTAGGCAGTAAAACCAGTATTTTATCTTGAGTACTTACTCGCCGCTCTTCTACACCGCCTCCCGATGGTTGTGTACGGTCCGGCTAAGGCTTAAGCAGCCTTAGAGCTGCTCCAGCGTTGGCGTTATCAGCTGTTTGACTTCTCTGCAGCTCGTGCAGTGTACTTGACATTGCACTTGAGGACGCCGGTCTACAAATTCGTGAGGCTGGCTTCTTCTCCATGTTTTTTTGTTCCGTGGATTTGGGCGCTACGGGTTGCACACCTTCCGTGCCCCCACACTGCCTCGAGCTCCTCAGGAAACGGCTCTCTGGACTCAATGTGTGTGACTCTGAGGTGAATTGGTCAACTCTTGCCGTCCTGCCCGTCCTGCCTGACATGACTGCAGGACTGCTCACACTCGGCTCGCAATCCGCCATGTTTTAGCTCCCAGACCTTTTGCATACATTTCAGGCACTTGTAGTTTCACCCCAAATTATCCAGGGTAATCCAGATGTGGACCTCTTGCTCACTGTGCTTATAGAGGCACAGCTTCACCTCACTGATGAGGCCCAGCAAGGCTGAAACAAGTGTCCGGCGTTGTGTTGGTACTCTTGTTCAGAGGAGAATTGCCTAGCCTTTCGGTTCTGGGCTGCCCAGGTGGGTGGAACTAGACCATATGTAAATGGTTGTTTCTCCTTTTTGAAAGGTACAGTGAGGTAAACATGGTTGTAGACCCTCCTGAGTGGGAACCTACCCAGAGAACAAGTTATTTGGCTGTGTTTGTTCTCAGTAGAGGGACTCCCAGACTGTTTGCATATATATTAAAAAACACATGTTTGCTTTCTCCTTGCAAATTCTCTTGATTGAACTGAGGATAACTTCACTAAACCTATGACTAAAATGCACAAGGACATCACGAGTCATGCTAGAACCTAGCCCTATTTGCTTTTGACACCACATTCCAAACTTGATACCTTAAATAAGAGGTTCACTGCAACTATCTGAATCTGAGTGAACTCAAACTAGAAAAGAAACAGTAATATTGGAAGATGTGGCTGGAGAAAAACCGTGATGGTGGAGACCAACAAAACCCTGCAAACACTTTAAGTGATGTGGTAAACAAACTCACATTTCAATTGCTTTCTCAAAGGCATTTTCTCATGATTAATGATTCTGGAAAATACTTGGTCTATTAAGCGTGCATGACATAGAGTCATGGCTTATTACATCTGTGACTGCATGCATCCTGTGAGACAGGCATGGTATCAAGAGAGACGCAGACTCAAAGTTTTTTGCTTCATACACTTTATTTACTAAAGTTCCTGGGTAGGTGTAATGCCTAACTAGCCCTAACTCTAAAGGCATGGTTTCCTTAACTAATGTGTCTAAGGGCTGTCAACGTCTGAAAGTCCAAAACAAAATCTGTCTATGTCTAAACCTATGCTTGCCCTCACTCTTTACAAAAATGTGTTAGAAGGTCTTTAAAAAGGAAAATAGAAGAAAAGAAATTGTCAGTCACAGCTGGTTTCAGGTGTCCCCAAGCTTTGGCCCCTTCTGTCTTTTTAACAAACAAAATACAAAGTTCTTCTGGTGAGGATGTACCTCTTGTTTCTTACACAATTCTTCTTAGGCCTTACAGGGTTCCCTTCCCCAAGCTTGGGCACCTTTCATCTTTAAACAAACAAAGTTCACCTAGTCAGGATGTATCTTTCACTGTACACTTCTTACATGGGGTAGTATCAGAGACTTTTGAGAATGCAGGGATATGTGCTCCTCCCAAATGCAACCACACTGACCTTTAACCACTCTCCTTATTCCTTGCTCTTCCCTTTTAACCTTACACCTTACACCTTCACTTGCCTTAACTATGCTTTACTTTCTTTCAGTGCCTCTACCGCCTTTTCCTTCTTTCTGTTTTCCTTCTTTCTGTTATTTCTTACACTTTCAGTATTACTCATGCTTTCGCTCTCCTTCCGTTCTGTGCGGCTTTTCAAACTGTTCCTTTCTCCTGCTTGCTCTAGTCAAATGCACGCTCCTAAGTTTCTCTCTCTGACTTTCATGAAACTCACTGGGCAAAGTTACGATGACAGGCAGTCTCCCCCTGGATACGTGGGTTTGAGGTCAGGGTCTCACCACCTGCCCCTCTGATACCCTTGGGACCGTCACAGGTCCCAAGGGAATGAGCACTTCACCGACCATTGCCAACAGGGTGCAGGCTGCCTCACATCTGGCTCCTTGGATGCACAGCTCCCTAGACATGCTGCAGCCCCTCACCAACACTGGGCTAGCGTATCAGCACGCAACTCTTCTCCTGTCTTCAGGTCCTGCTGCTCTCTGCTCCTTGGCTTCTCTGGTCTGGACAGCCTCCAAAACTCGCTTGCTGCTTCTGGCAGAACTCCACCTTTTATATTGTAGGGAAGAGTCAAGTGGAGTCAGTTGAGCACAGTTTGGATAAAGTGCCTGACCTTGCCTGACTCTATTACTGGGACAGCCTAGTGGTAGGTTGTAGTAGTAGGCCCTGTCTTGTTTCCCAATGCTGTTTCTATGGGTAATCCTCATTGATCTTATTTGCATCCTCCTTCTCTCAGTGTTTATTGGAAATGGGGATGGGGTATGGGTTGTGATTGAAAATACCCCAGGAAGACTGATGGTGAGTGGGTTGGGTTATTATTGGGAATGGGGTAATACCATGTCTCGCCCTTGAGTATTCTCCGCCCAATCCTTCATGACCCTCCACTCAGGTGATCCTCCCTCGCTTGTTTACCACTGGGTCAGGATCCAAAAGTGATGGCCCTCCCTGGCATCCTGAATGAAATATTCAGAGAAAGAAGGTGGGAGAATACCATCAGGTTTCTCACAAGCCTATGTGCACACGCAAAGTATTTTTGCTGAAAAGCTAGCAAGAGAGCAAGGCAATTTTTTCAGTTTGACAGTTTCACATCTTTGGCATAACAAATGTCATAATTGATATATTTGGTATTTATGGACATTTAGTTTAGTTGCCAAAAAAATCATAAAAACCTGTATGTTCTCAAATCTATTTTCAAAATTCATCGTATTTACATCTATTTCATCTATGTATTTAAAATAGGATCAGTCAATACATAACCAAGATAAAATACAAAATAAAACATCACATTATTGTACACCAAAATCAATCCCTCATTCTCCATATCTGGATCTTCATCCTATTGACAATAAGTCACACTATTGTTAGTTTATTTGAAATACCACACCAAAAATGTAATTAGGGCTAATGTTATCCGTAAATTTTGACCTGTTAAAAACAGTCCCCACCAATCTTCCGCCCCCTGAGTCTTATTCATTTCAATAAAACATCCCATGTCCCTAGTTCTGATCAACGCTAGACTGGGACAAAACCTTTCAATATGTTTCCGAGATTCTATGGCCTGGACATTCAAACAGAATCTACAACTGAGGTTTCCATCCCCTTCCGTATAGGTCATCTAAATGTGCTTTGTACGGAGAATATTTAAGCAGAACCTTATAAATCGATCCCTCAATATCTGACAAGGGAATCTCACTAGGTAATTAGGTACAGCATTAAAAGCCCTAGCTTCTATTTCCGGATCAACATATAGCCAATGTCTATTTTTAGTTTCAATTGGCAGAATCCAGTGCTGTTCCCACAATTTCTTTTTCACAAGATAACATTTCCTTAGTTACTCCAAAATGATGCAAAATAGTCATAGATTGTCCTTTCCAGGTGTTTAATAAGTATGATCTATCTGAGGAGAGTTCAGTGGACACAATCTGGTAAGGGACTGCAGGAGTAGACATAATACATTTCCCGAAGAAACTAAGGGGGTAATTCATAGAATTCAGCGCACAAGTGGCGCACGCGGCTGGCGCACAGTGTGCGCGTGTGAATCCCTGCGCCAGCCGCGTGCGCCAAAACCCATTTCCGCGCACAGCGTATTCATGGATTCCAGCTACCAAAACCAGCCGTGGCGCACAGTGGCGCAGCGACCCTGCAGGAGCGCCAGTTAAGCCCCCAAGAACGCCTCTCGCGCCGGGAAAAGCCATCAAAATCCCCAATCCAGTGCAAAGGGCTGCGCTAACCCTGTACCAGCACGGCAAGAGGGCTACGTGTATCACTGGGGTGCGCGTGAAGTACCTCACGTCATTTCAGCTGGGTACGTGCATTTCAGGGGTGCGTGGGAAGTTTCACACGCAATTCCATCAGGGTACGTGTATTCCAGGGGTGCGCGGGAAGTTCCACACGCGATTTCAGCAGGGTATGTGTATTTCAGGGGTGCGCGGGAAGTTCCACACGTGATTCCATCAGGGTACGTGTATTTCAGGGGTGCGTGGGAATTTTCACACGCGAAGTCAGCAGGGTACATGTATATAAGGGGTACGCGGGAAGTTACACACGCAAATGTCCTGGCTACGTGTATTTCGGGGTGCGCGGGAAGTTTCACACGCGATATCAGCAGGGTACGTGCATATCAGGGGTGCGCGGAAAGTATCACACGCAATTCCATCAGGGTATGCGTATTTCAGGGGTGCGCGGGAAGTTCCACACGTGATTCCATGAGGGTACGTGCATTTCAGGGGTGCGTGGAAATTTTCACACGCGATATCAGCAGGGTACGTGTATTCCAGGGGTGCGCGGGAAGTTCCACACGCGAATGTCCAGGCTACATTTATTTCGGGGTGCGCGGGAAGTTTCACACGCGATATCAGCAGGGTACGTGTATTCCAGGGGTGCGCCGGAAGTTCCACACGCGAATGTCCTGGCTATGTGTATTTCGGGGTGCGCGGGAAGTTCCACACATGAATCTCCTGGCTACGTGTATTTCGGGGTGTGCGGGAAGTTACACACACGAATCTCCTGGCTATGTGTATCTTGGGGTGCGTGGGAAGTCGCACACGCGAAGTCAGCAGGGTACATGTATATCAGGGGTGCGCGGGAAGTTACACACGCAAATCTCCTGGCTTCGTGTATCTTGGGGTGCGCGGGAAGTTTCACACGCGATATCAGCAGGGTACGTGCATATCAGGGGTGCGCGGAAAGTATCACACGCGATTCCATCAGGGTACGTGTATTACAGGGGTGCGCGGGGAGCACCACACGTGAATTGCACGTGTGGGTCCTCCCAGGTGTTCCCTCTACACCCTCCAAGGCCCCTGCAGGTGGCTCACACCCATTAGCCTATCCTGCACATGTCCTGCAGGCACCCAATCCACCATGGCCATGCCCCCCAGCCAACCCACATATCAACTTGCACTACTGCCCACCAACGCATGTCCCCCTGCACCCCCAGCCACCAGGGGCACCCTCCACCAGACCCCACCCATGTCTCCCACCACCCCCACCCCCCAGCAGTGCAGGGGCAGCCTCCACCAGGCCCCCACCTATGTCCAACTCGTGTCCCCACCACCCCCACCCCCCAGCAGTGCGGGGCAGCCTCCACCAGGCCCCCATCTATGTCCAACTCATGTCCCCACCACCCCCACCCCCCAGCACTGTGGGGCACCTGCCAGCAGGCCCCACCCATGTCCAACTCATGTCCCCACCACCCCCAACCCCCAGCACAGTGGGGCACCTGCCAGCAGGCCCCCACCCATGTCCTACTCATGTTCCCCACCACCCCCACCCCCCAGCACTGTGGGGCACCTGCCAGCAGGCCCCCACCCATGTCCAACTCATGTCCCCACCACCCCCACCCCCCAGCACTGTGGGGCACCTGCCAGCAGGCCCCCACCCATGTCCAACTCATGTTCCCCACCACCCCCACCCCCCAGCACTGTGGGGCACCTGCCAGCAGGCCCCCACCCATGTCTCCCACCACCCCCACGCCCCAGCAGTGCAGGGGCACCCTCCACCAGGCCCCCACCCATGTCTCCCACCACCCCCACCCCCCAGCACTGTGGGGCACTTGCCAGCAGGCCCCCACCCATCTCCAACTCATGTCCCCACCACCTCCACCCCCCAGCAGAGCAGGGGCACCCTCCACCAGGCCCCCACCCATGTCCAATTCATGTTCCCACCACCCCCACCCCCCAGCAGTGCAGGGGCAGCCTCCACCAGGCCCCCACCCATGTCCAACTCATGTCCCCATCACCCCCATCCCCCAGCACTGTGGGGCACCCTCCACCAGGCCCCCACCCATGTCTCCCACCACCCCCACCCCCCAGCACTATGGGGCACCTGCCAGCAGGCCCCCACCCATGTCCACCTCATGTCCCCACTCCCCCCACCCCCCAGCAGTGCAGGGGCACCCTCCACCAGGCCCCGACCAATGTCCAACTCATGTCCCCACCACCCCCACCCCCCAGCAGTGCAGGGGCAGCCTCCACCAGGCCCCCACCCATGTCCAACTCTTGTCCCCACCACCCCCACCCCCCAGCACTGTGGGGCACCTGCCAGCAGGCCCCCAACCATGTCCAACTCATGTGCCCACCACCCCCACCCCCTAGCAGTGCAGGGGCAGCCTCCACCAGGCCCCCACCCATGTCTCCCACCACCCCCACCCCCCAGCAGTGCAGGGGCTCCCTCCACCAGGCCCCCACCCATGTCTCTCAGCACCCCCACCCCCAGCAGTGCAGGGGCACCCTCCACCAGGCCCCCACCCATGTCTCCCACCACTCCCACCCCCCAGCAGTACAGGGGCAGCCTCCACCAGGCCCCCACCCATGTCCAACTCATGTCCCCACCCCCAACCACCCAGCAGTGCAGGGGCAGCCTCCACCAGGCCCCCACCCATGTCTCCCACCACCCCCACACCCCAGCACTGTGCGGCACCTGCCAGCAGGCCCCCACCCATGTCCAACTCATGTCCCCACCACCTCCACCCCCCAGCAGTGTAGGGGCACCCTCCACCAGGCCCCCACCCATGTCCAACTCATGTCCCCACCACCCCCACCCCCCAGCAGTGCAGGGGCAGCCTCCACCAGGCCCCCACCCATGTCCAACTCATGTCCCCACCACCCCCACCCCCCAGCACTGTGGGGCACCTGCCAGCAGGCCCCAACCCATGTCCAACTCATGTCCCCACCACCCCCACCCCCCAGCAGTGCAGGGGCAGCCTCCACCAGGCCCCCACCCATGTCTCCCACCACCCCCACTCCCAGCAGTGCAGGGGCACCCTCCACCAGGCCCCCACCCATGTCTCCCACCACCCCCAGCCCCCAGCAGTGCAGGGGCACCCTCCACCAGGACCCCACCCATGTCTCCCACCACCCCCACCCCCCCAGCAGTGCAGGGGCAGCCTCAACCAGGCCCCCACCCATGTCCAACTCATGTCCGTACCACCCCCACCCCCCCAGCAGTGCAGGGGCAGCCTCCACCAGGCCCCCACCCATGTCCAACTCATGCCCCCACCACCCCCACCCCCCAGCCACCAGGGGAAGCCTCCACCAGGCCCCCACCCATATCTCCCACCACCCCCACCCCCCAGCAGTGCAGGGTCAGCCTCCACCAGGCCCCCACCCATGTCCAACTCATGTCCCCACCACCCCCACCACCCAGCAGTGCAGGGGCAGCCTCCACCAGGCCCCCACCCATGTCTCCCACCACCCCCAGCACTGTGGGGCACCTGCCAGCAGGCCCCCACCCATGTCTCCCACCACCCCCACCCTCAGCAGTGCAGGGGTACCCTCCACCAGGCCCCCACCCATGTCCAACTCATGTCCCCACCACCCCCACCCCCCAGCAGTGCAGGGGCACCCTCCACCAGGCCTCCACCCATGTCCAACTCATGTCCCCACCACCCCCACCCCCCAGCACTGTGGGGCACCTGCCAGCAGGCCCCCACCCATGTCCAACTCATGTTCCCCACCACCCCCACCCCCCAGCACTGTGGGGCACCTGCCAGCAGGCCCCCACCCATGTCTCCCACCACCCCCATCCCCCAGCACTGTGGGGCACCTGCCAGCAGGCCCACACCCATGTCCAACTCATGTCCCCACCACCCCCACCCCCAGCACTGTGGGGCACCTGCCAGCAGGCCCCCACCCATGTCCAACTCATGTCCCCACCACCCCCACCCCCCAGCACTGTGGGGCACCTGCCAGCAGGCCCCCACCCATGTCTTCCACCACTCCCACCCCCCAGCACTGTGGGGCACCTGCCAGCAGGCCCTCACCCATGTCTCCGACCACCCCCACCCCCCAGCAGTTCAGGGGCACCCTCCACCAGGCCCCCACCCATGTCCAATTCATGTCCCCACCACCCCCACCCCCCAGCACTGTGGGGCACCTGCCAGCAGGCCCCCACCCATGTCTCCCACCACCCCCACCCTCAGCAGTGCAGGGGTACCCTCCACCAGGCCCCCACCCATGTCCAACTCATGTCCCCACCACCCCCACCCCCCAGCAGTGCAGGGGCACCCTCCACCAGGCCTCCACCCATGTCCAACTCATGTCCCCACCACCCCCACCCCCAGCACTGTGGGGCACCTGCCAGCAGGCCCCCACCCATGTCCAACTCATGTTCCCCACCACCCCCACCCCCCAGCACTGTGGGGCACCTGCCAGCAGGCCCCCACCCATGTCTCCCACCACCCCCATCCCCCAGCACTGTGGGGCACCTGCCAGCAGGCCCACACCCATGTCCAACTCATGTCCCCACCACCCCCACCCCCAGCACTGTGGGGCACCTGCCAGCAGGCCCCCACCCATGTCCAACTCATGTCCCCACCACCCCCACCCCCCAGCACTGTGGGGCACCTGCCAGCAGGCCCCCACCCATGTCTTCCACCACTCCCACCCCCCAGCACTGTGGGGCACCTGCCAGCAGGCCCTCACCCATGTCTCCGACCACCCCCACCCCCCAGCAGTTCAGGGGCACCCTCCACCAGGCCCCCACCCATGTCCAATTCATGTCCCCACCACCCCCACCCCCCAGCACTGTGGGGCACCTGCCAGCAGGCCCCCACCCATGTCTCCCACCACCCCCACCACCCCCACCACCCAGCAGTGCAGGGGCACCCTCCACCAGGCCCCCAACCATGTCCAACTCATGTCCCCACCACCCCCACGCCCCAGCAGTGCAGGGGCACCCTCCACCAGGCCCCCACCCATGTCCAACTCATGTCCCCACCACCCCTACCACCCAGCACTGTGGGGCACCTGCCAGCAGGCCCCCACCCATGTCCAACTCATGTCCCCACCACCCCCACCCCCAGCACTGTGGGCACCTGCCAGCAGTCCCCCATCCATTTCCAACTCATGTCCCCACCACCCCCACCCCCCAGCCACCAGGGGCAGCCTCCACCAGGCCCCCTCCCATGTCTCCCACCGCCCCCACCCCCCAGCAGTGCAGGGGCAGCCTCCACCAGGCCCCCACCCATGTCCAACTCATGTCCCCACCACCCCCACTCCCCAGCAGTGCAGGGGCAGCCTCCACCAGGCTCCCACCCATGTCTCCCACCACCCCCACCCCTCAGCACTGTGGGACACCTGCAAGCAGGCCCCCACCCATGTCCAACTCATGTCCCCACCACCCCCACCCCCCAACACTGTGGGGCACCTGCCAGCAGGCCCCCACCCATGTCTCCCCCCACCCCCACCACCCAGCAGTGCAGGGGCACCCTCTACCAGGCCCCCACCCATGTCCAACTCATGTCCCCACCACCCCCACCCCCCAGCAGTGCAGGGGCACCCTCCACCAGGCCCCCACCCATGTCCAACTCATGTCCCCAACACCCCCACCCCCCAGCAGTGCAGGGGCAGCCTCCACCAGGCCCCCACCCATGTCCAACTCATGTCCCCACCACCCCCACCCCCCAGCAGTGCAGGGGCAGCCTCCACCAGGCCCCCACCCATGTCTCCCACCACCCCCACCCCCCAGCACTGTGGGGCACCTGCCAGCAGGCCTCCACCCATGTCCAACTCATGTCCCCACCACCCCCACCCCCCAGCACTGTGGGGCACCTGCCAGCAGGCCCCCACCCATGTCTCCCACCACCCCCACCCCCAGCAGTGCAGGGGTACCCTCCACCAGGCCCCCACCTATGTCCAACTCATGTCCCCACCACCCCCACCCCCCAGCACTGTGGGGCACCTGCCAGCAGGCCCCCACCCATGTCTCCCACCACCCCCACCCCCAGCAGTGCAGGGGTACCCTCCACCAGGCCTCCACCCATGTCCAACTCATGTCCCCACCACCCCTACCCCCAGCACTGTGGGGCACCTGCCAGCAGGCCCCCACCCATGTCTCCCACCACCCCCACCCCCAGCAGTGCAGGGGTACCCTCCACCAGGCCCCCACCCATGTCCAACTCATGTCCCCACCACCCCCACCCCCCAGCAGTGCAGTGGCACCCTCCACCAGGCCCCCACCCATGTCCAACTCATGTTCCCCACCACCCCCACCCCCCAGCACTGTGGGGCACCTGCCAGCAGGCCCCCACCCATGTCTCCCAACACCCCCACCCCCCAGCACTGTGGGGCACCTGCCAGCAGGCCCACACCCATGTCCAACTCATGTCCCCACCACCCCCACCCCCAGCACTGTGGGGCACCTGCCAGCAGGCCCCCACCCATGTCCAACTCATGTCCCCACCACCCCCACACCCCAGCACTGTGGGGCACCTGCCAGCAGGCCCCCACCCATGTCCAGCTCATGTTCCCCACCACCCCCACCCCCTAGCACTGTGGGGCACCTGCCAGCAGGCCCCCACCCATGTCTTCCACCACCCCCACCCCCCAGCACTGTGGGGCACCTGCCAGCAGGCCCCCACCCATGTCTCCCACCACCCCCACCCCCAGCAGTGGAGGGGTACCCTCCACCAGGCCCCCACCCATGTCCAACTCATGTCCCCACCACCCCCACCCCCCAGCAGTGCAGGGGCACCCTCCACCAGGCCCCCACCCATGTCCAACTCATGTTCCCCACCACCCCCACCCCCCAGCACTGTGGGGCACCTGCCAGCAGGCCCCCACCCATGTCTCCCAACACCCCCACCCCCCAGCACTGTGGGGCACCTGCCAGCAGGCCCACACCCATGTCCAACTCATGTCCCCACCACCCCCACCCCCAGCACTGTGGGGCACCTGCCAGCAGGCCCCCACCCATGTCCAACTCATGTCCCCACCCCCCCACCCCCCGGCAGTGCAGGGGCACCCTCCACCAGGCCCCCACCCATGTCCAACTCATGTTCCCCACCACCCCCACCCCCCAGCACTGTGGGGCACCTGCCAGCAGGCCCCCACCCGTGTCCAACTCATGTCCCCACCACCCCCACCCCTCAGCACTGTGGGGCACCTGCCAGCAGGCCCCCACCCATGTCCAGCTCATGTTCCCCACCACCCCCACCCCCCAGCACTGTGGGGCACCTGCCAGCAGGCCCCCACCCATGTCTTCCACCACCCCCACCCCCAGCACTGTGGGGCACCTGCCAGCAGGCCCCCACCCATGTCTCCCACCACCCCCACCCCCAGCAGTGCAGGGGTACCCTCCACCAGGCCCCCACCCATGTCCAACTCATGTCCCCACCACCCCCACCCCCCAGCAGTGCAGGGGCACCCTCCACCAGGCCCCCACCCATGTCCAACTCATGTTCCCCACCACCCCCACCCCCCAGCACTGTGGGGCACCTGCCAGCAGGCCCCCACCCTTGTCTCCCAACACCCCCACCCCCCAGCACTGTGGGGCACCTGCCAGCAGGCCCACACCCATGTCCAACTCATGTCCCCACCACCCCCACCCCCAGCACTGTGGGGCACCTGCCAGCAGGCCCCCACCCATGTCCAACTCATGTCCCCACCACCCCCACCCCCAGCACTGTGGGACACCTGCCAGCAGGCCCCCACCCATGTCCAGCTCATGTTCCCCACCACCCCCACCCCCCAGCACTGTGGGGCACCTGCCAGCAGGCCCCCACCCATGTCTTCCACCACCCCCACCCCCCAGCACTGTGGGGCACCTGCCAGCAGGCCCCCACCCATGTCTGCCACCACCCCCACGCCCCAGAAGTGCAGGGGCACCCTCCACCAGGCCCCCACCCATGTCTCCCACCACCCCCACCCCCCAGCACTGTGGGGCACTTGCCAGCAGGCCCCCACCCATCTCCAACTCATGTCCCCACCACCTCCACCCCACAGCAGAGCAGGGGCACCCTCCACCAGGCCCCCACCCATGTCCAATTCATGTTCCCACCACCCCCACCCCCCAGCAGTGCAGGGGCAGCCTCCACCAGGCCCCCACCCATGTCCAACTCATGTCCCCATCACCCCCATCTCCCAGCACTGTGGGGCACCCTCCACCAGGCCCCCACCCATGTCTCCCACCACCCCCACCTCCCAGTACTGTGGGGCACCTGCCAGCAGGCCCCCACCCATGTCCAACTCATGTCCCCACCCCCCCCACCCCCCCAGCAGTGCAGGGGCACCCTCCACCAGGCCCCGACCAATGTCCAACTCATGTCCCCACCACCCCCACCCCCCAGCAGTGCAGGGGCAGCCTCCACCAGGCCCCCACCCATGTACAACTCTTGTCCCCACCACCCCCACCCCCCAGCACTGTGGGGCACCTGCCAGCAGGCCCCCACCCATGTCAAACTCATGTCCCCACCACCCCCCCACCCATGTCTCCCACCACCCCCACCCCCCAGCAGTGCAGGGGCTCCCTCCACCAGGCCCCCACCCATGTCTCTCACCACCCCCACCCCCAGCAGTGCAGGGGCACCCTCCACCAGGCCCCCACCCATCTCTCCCACCACCCCCAACCCCCAGCAGTACAGGGGCAGCCTCCACCAGGCCCCCACCCATGTCCAACTCATGTCCCCACCCCCCCACCCCCCGGCAGTGCAGGGGCAGCCTCCACCAGGCCCCCACCCATGTCCAACTCATGTCCCCATCACCCCCATCCCCCATCACTTTGGGGCACCCTCCACCAGGCCCCCACCCATGTCTCCCACAACCCCCACACCCCAGCACTGTGGGGCACCTGCCAGCAGGCCCCACCCATGTCCAACTCATGTCCCCACCACCTCCACCCCCCAGCAGTGCAGGGGCACCCTCCACCAGGCCCCCACCCATGTCCAACTCATGTCCCCACCACCCCCACCCCCCAGCAGTGCAGGGGCAGCCTCCACCAGGCCCCCACCAATGTCCAACTCATGTCCCCACCACCCCCACCCCCCAGCACTGTGGGGCACCTGCCAGCAGGCCCCGACCCATGTCCAACTCATGTCCCCACCACCCCCACCCCCCAGCAGTGCAGGGGCACCCTCCACCAGGCCCCCACCCATGTCCAACTCATGTCCCCACCACCCCCACCCCCCAGCAGTGCAGGGGCAGCCTCCACCAGGCCCCCACCCATGTCCAACTCATGTCCCCACCACCCCCACCCCCCAGCACTGTGGGGCACCTGCCAGCAGGCCCCGACCCATGTCCAACTCATGTCCCCACCACCCCCACCCCCCAGCAGTGCAGGGGCAGCCTCCACCAGGCCCCCACCCATGTCTCCCACCACCCCCACCCCCAGCAGTGCAGGGGCACCCTCCACCAGGTCCCCACCAGTGTCTCCCACGACCCCCACCCTCCAGCAGTGCAGGGGCAGCCTCCACCAGGCCCCCACCCATGTCCAACTCATGTCCCTACCACCCCCACCCCCCAGCAGTGCAGGGGGAGCCTCCACCAGGCCCCCACCCATGTCCAACTCATGTCCCCACCACCCCCACCCCCCAGCCACCAGGGGAAGCCTCCACCAGGCCCCCACCAATATCTCCCACCACCCCCACCCCCCAGCAGTGCAGGGGCAGCCTCCACCAGGCCCCCACCCATGTCCAACTCATGTCCCCACCACCCCCACCCCCCGGCAGTGCAGGGGCAGCCTCCACCAGGCCCCCACCCATGTCTCCCACCACCCCCACCCCCCAGCACTGTGGGGCACCTGCTAGCAGGCCCCCACCCATGTCCAACTCATGTCCCCACCACCCCCACCCCCCAGCACTGTGGGGCACCTGCCAGCAGGCCCCCACCCATGTCTCCCACCACCCCCACCCCCAGCAGTGCAGGGGTACCCTCCACCAGGCCCCCACCCATGTCCAACTCATGTCCCCACCACCCCCACCCCCCAGCAGTGCAGGGGCACCCTCCACCAGGCCTCCACCCATGTCCAACTCATGTCCCCACCACCCCCACTCCCCAGCACTGTGGGGCACCTGCCAGCAGGCCCCCACCCATGTCCAACTCATGTTCCCCACCACCCCCACCCCCCAGCACTGTGGGGCACCTGCCACCAGGCCCCCACCCATGTCTCCCACCACCCCCACCCCCCAGCACTGTGGGGTACCTGCCAGCAGGCCCCCACCCATGTCCAACTCATGTCCCCATCACCCCCACTCCCCAGCAGTGCAGGGGCACCCTCCACCAGGCCCCCACCCATGTCCAATTCATGTCCCCACCACCCCCACCCCCCAGCAGTGCAGGGGCAGCCTCTACCAGGCCCCCACCAATGTCTCCCACCACCTCCACCCCCCAGCACTGTGGGGCACCTGCCAGCAGGCCCCCACCCATGTCTCCCACCACCCCCACCCCCCAGCAGTGCAGGGGCACCCTCCACCAGGACCCCACCCATGTCCAACTCATGTCCCCACCACCCCACCCCCCAGCAGTGCAGGGGCACCCTCCACCAGGCCCCCACCCATGTCCAACTCATGTCCTCACCACCCCTACCACCCAGCACTGTGGGGCACCTGCCAGCAGGCCCCCACCCATGTCCAACTCATGTCCCCACCACCCCCACCCCCCAGCACTGTGGGGCACCTGCCAGCAGTCCCCCACCCATGTCCAACTCATGTCCCCACCACCCCCACCCCCCAGCCACCAGGGGCAGCCTCCACCAGGCCCCCACCCATGTCTCCCACCGCCCCCACCCCCCAGCAGTGCAGGGGCAGCCTCCACCAGGCCCCCGCCCATGTCCAACTCATGTCCCCACCACCCCCACCCCCCAGCAGTGCAGGGGCAGCCTCCACCAGGCCCCCACCCATGTCTCCCACCGCCCCCACCCCTCAGCACTGTGGGGCACCTGCAAGCAGGCCCCCACCCATGTCCAACTCATGTCCCCACCACCCCCACCCCCCAGCACTGTGGGGCACCTGCCAGCAGGCCCCCACCCATGTCTCCCCCCACCCCCAACACCCAGCAGTGCAGGGGCACCCTCTACCAGGCCCCCACCCATGTCCAACTCATGTCCCCACCACCCCCACTCCCCAGCAGTGCAGGGGCACCCTCCACCAGGCCCCCACCCATGTCCAACTCATGTCCCCACCACCCCCACCCCCCAGCAGTGCAGGGGCAGCCTCCAACAGGCCGCCACCCATGTCTCCCACCACCCCCACCCCCCAGCACTGTGGGGCACCTGCCAGCAGGCCCCCACCCATGTCCAACTCATGTCCCCACCACCCCCACACCCCAGCACTGTGGGGCACCTGCCAGCAGGCCCCCACCCATGTCCAACTCATGTTCCCCACCACCCCCACCACCCAGCACTGTGGGGCACCTGCCAGCAGGCCCCCACCCATGTCCAACTCATGTTCCCCACACCCCCACCCCCTAGCACTGTGGGGCAGCTGCCAGCAGGCCCCCACCCATGTCTCCCACCACCCCCACCCCCCAGCACTGTGGGGCACCTTCCAGCAGGCCCCCACCGATGGCCAACTCATGTCCCCACCACCCCCACCCCCAGTACTGTGGGGCACCTGCCAGCAGGCCCCCACCCATGTCCAACTCATGTTCCCCACCACCCCCACCCCCCACTGTGGGGCACCTGCCAGCAGGCCCCCACCCATGTCCAACCCATGTCTCCCACCACCCCCACCCCCCAGCACTGTGGGGCACCTGCCCATGTCTCCCCACCCATGTCCAACTCATGTTCCCCACCACCCCCACCCCCCAGCACTGTGGGGCACCTGCCAGCAGGCCCCCACCCATGTCTCCCACCACCCCCACCCCCCAGCAGTGCAGGGGCACCCTCCACCGGGCCCCCACCCATGTCCAACTCATGTCCCCACCACTCCCACCCCCAGCACTGTGGGGCACCTGCCAGCAGTCCCCCACCCATGTCCAACTCATGATCCCCACCACCCCCACCCCCCGCAGTGTGGGGCACCTGCCAGCAGGCCCCCACCCATGTCCAACTCATGTCCCCACCACCCCCCAGCACTGTGGGGCACCTGGCAGCAGGCCCCCACACATGTCTCCCTCCACCCCCACCCCCCAGCAGTGCAGGGGCACTCTCCACCAGGCCCTCACCCATGTCTCCCACCACCCCCACCCCCCAGCAGTGCAGGGGCAGCCTCCACCAGGCCCCCACACATGTCCAACTCATGTCCCCACCACCCCCACCCCCAACAGTGCAGGGGCAGCCTCTACCAGGCCCCCACCCATGTCCAACTCATGTTCCCACCACCCCCACCCCCCAGCACTGTGTGGCACCTGCCAGCAGGCACCCACCCATGTCCAACTCATGTTCCCACCACCCCCACCCCCCAGCACTGTGGGGCACCTGCCAGCAGGCCCCCACCCATGTCCAACTCATGTCCCCACCACCCCCACCCCCCAGCACTGTGGGGCACCTGCCAGCAGGCCCCCACCCATGTCTCCCACCACCCCCACCCCCCAGCAGTGCAGGGGCAGCCTCCACCAGGCCCCCACCCATGTCCAACTCATGTCCCCACCCCCACCCCCCAATAGTGCAGGGGCAGCCTCCACCAGGCCCCCACCCATGTCCAACTCATGTCCCCACCACCCCCACCCCCCAGCACTGTGGGGCACCTGCCAACAGGCCCCCAACCATGTCCAACTCATGTTCCCCACCCTCCCCACCCCCCAGCACTGTGGGGCACCTGCCGGCAGGCCCCCACCCATGCCCAACTCATGTTCCCCACCACCCCCACCCCCAGCACTGTGGGGCACCTGCCAACAGGCCCCCACCCATGTCTCCCACCACCCCCACCCCCAGCACTGTGGGGCACCTGCCAGCAGGCCCCCACCCATGTCCAACTCATGTCCCCACCACCCCCACCCCCAGCACTGTGGGGCACCTTCCAGCAGGACCCCACCCATGTCCAACTCATGTCCCCACCACCCCCACCCCCCAGCCACCAGGGACAACCTCCACCAGGCCCCCACCCATGTCTCCCACCACCCCCACCCCCCAGCAGTGCAGGGGCAGCCTCCAACAGGCCCCCACCCATGTCCAACTCTTGTCCCCACCACCCCCACCCCCCAGCAGTGAGGGGCAGCCTCCACCAGGCCCCCACCCATGTCTCCCACCACCCCCACCCCCAGCACTGTGGGGCACCTGCCAGCAGGCCCCCACCCATGTCCAACTCATGTCCCCACCACCCCCACCCCCAGCCACCAGGGGCAACCTTCAGCAGGCCCCCACCCATGTCTCCCACCACCCCCACCCCCCAGCAGTGCAAAGGCAGCCTCCAACAGGCCCCCACCCATGTCCAACTCATGTCCCCACCACCCCCACCCCCCAGCAGTTCAGGGGCAGCCTCCACCAGGCCCCCACCCATGTCTCCCACCACCCCCACCCCCCAGCACTGTGGGGTACCTGCCAGCAGGCCCCCACCCATGTCCAACCCATGTCTCCCACCACCCCCACCCCCCAGCACTGTGGGGCACCTGCCCATGTCTCCCCACCCATGTCCAACTCATGTTCCCCACCACCCCCACCCCCCAGCACTGTGGGGCACCTGCCAGCAGGCCCCCACCCATGTCTCCCACCACCCCCACCCCCCAGCAGTGCAGGGGCACCCTCCACCAGGCCCCCACCCATGTCCAACTCATGTCCCCACCATCCCTACCCCCCAGCAGTGCAGGGGCACCCTCCACCAGGCCCCCACCTATGTCCAACTCATGTCCCCACCACCCCCACCCCCCAGCAGTGCAGGGGCAGCCTCCACCAGGCCCCCACCCATGTCTCCCACCACCCCCACCCCCAGCACAGTGGGGCACCTGCCAGCAGGCCGCCACCCATGTCCAACTCATGTCCCCACCAACCCCACCCCCCAGCACTGTGGGGCACCTGCCAGCAGGCCCCCACCCATGTCCAACTCATGTTCCCCACCACCCCCACCCCCCAGCACTGTGGGGCACCTGCCAGCAAGCCCCCACCCATGTCCAACTCATGTTCCCCACCACCCCCACCCTCCAGCACTGTGGGGCACCTGCCAGCAGGTCCCCACCGATGTCTCCCACCACCCTCACCCCCCAGCAGTGCAGGGGCAGCCTCTACCAGGCCCCCAATCATGTCTCCTACCACCCCCACCCCCCAGCACTGTGGGGCACCTGCCAGCAGGCCCCCACCCATGTCCAACTCACGTCCCCACCACCCCCACCCCACAGCACTGTGGGGCACCTGCCAGCAGGCCCCAACTCAATGTTCCCCAGCCAACATGTCATCACAATCTAGATTCCTGGTCCCTATGGTCAGCCACCAAATGCAAAACACCCACCCGAGTATTGCATCCACCCACTCAGAAATGGCAATTACATGACAGAACACCTATTACAAGTTTCGAATGAAACACATGTCCCTCACATACACCCAATGGGTGTCAGTGAATCTCAAAACCCATATCATGATATGCATGAAACCAATGAGATGATACTACACATTGAAGTTCAATAAAAAAATATGTATTAAAGGAAACATAAATAGATTCAAAAATAAAGAAACCCAAATGGGAATGTACAAAAAAGAAAAGAAGCATGTCCGTGAAAAAAAGCAAAACCAAAAATCATAATCCAAAGTAATGGTGTCCAAAGTCACTGTCCACAAAAGAAAATAATAATTGAAAGCCATTGCTCCATGGGTAAATTGTCAAAGAAAAATAAAATCCAACAGTGAACTATGTACAGACAAACAAGCCAGGGTCCATTATCCCAACAAAAGAAATGAAACCTATCTAACAACACTAACTAATAAAATAAACTATATACAAAAATGTGGCCAATGTCCAAAAGGTCCAAAATAAATAAAAAAACAAAGGAAACCTAACACTAACTACATAACTATGTACAAGGGCAGCGGGCTAGTCTGACGGCTCATTTTTGGATGTCCCGGGCCAGGTCATCATCGAACTCCTGCTCAATGTCCCGGAGGCGGTCCTCCTCCATGGCCCCGAGGGTCCGCAGGGCCGTGGACGTGTCCACCTCCAACCCCCTGCGGATTGCCTCGAGGCACTCGGCCTGCCTCAGGGCCCTCCGCATGGAGTTCTCCGCTCTGACCATCGTGAGCCATGCCTCTTCTGCCCGCTGCCGCTCCGCATCTATGGCGTGGCACAACCGCTGCCACACGGAAGACACTCTCTGTCCTGGTTCCTCCTGCCCTCCGGCCGATGCCTGCCCCTCCGATGTTGAAGGCCCCGAGCCTTCATGGCTCCCACCACGTTGCTGCTGCTGCTGTGCCTCTGCCCGTGCACTGCCTCCTGCTGCCTGCACATCCTCCGCCGGCTGGGGTGCTGTCGTGGTGTGGCCATCCCTGATGGACGTCCGACTCCCGACTGTGGCAGGGATGCCTCCTCCACCAGCCTGGCCGCATCGTCAGAGGCAGCTCCACAGGGCACCCAGGTGATTGATGGGTGGGAAGATGGCACGGAGGACGACTGGCGCGTAGGGGGTTCAGTTGAGGAGGGGGTCGTAGCAAGCCCCATCAAACGGAGGAATCCGGCCTGGGTGACCTGTCCCAGTAGGCTGACGTGGTCAACGAGCCATTCGAGATGACGTGCAGTCTCCTCATGAAAAGACTGCAGGTCACCTCGCATGGCCCGTTGACGCAACGCCACACCAGTCAGGACAGGCTCAACCCGAACCCGGATAGCCACGTCCGCAGGCAGAGGAAGGCCAGTTGTCCTTTGCTCATCCCCTGCCTGAAAACGGGTCTGGACATAGGCATCCCTGCTGGTGCAAGATGATGCAGGGACAGGATCAGGGACAGGATTGCACACAGGCACCTCCGCGGCAGCCTGTGCTGCCTCCTGTCCCTGGTCCTGCACTGCACCACTAGCACCAGTGGGATCCCCACCTCCAGACCCCGTCTCTGTTGCTTGCACGTCCTCCTCATCCACCAAACCCCCCACCAACCTGGATGGCTCCGTGCCATCTTCCCCCGTTGGGCCCTGTGGGGTCCCAGCTGCCCTTTCTGCTGCCGAGGAGTCCAACTCCAACCTCCGCCTCTTGGACCTCCCCCCGGCAGCTGCGACCTGGGACGCGGCACCGAACTCCTCACTCCCCGACGAGATGACAACCTGGGAGGGGAGCCGGGCCTTGCGTCTCCGGCTGGCGGTGGGATCCCCGCCGCTGTGATCCACAGCACCTTATCCGCCCTCTTCATCAGTTGACGCTGCAGACAGGGAGAAATAAAACACAGGCATCAGGGCACTGTACAATGGACACATACACACATGACAGTTGTACATGAGTGGCTTTGGCAAACCTCAGACATGCCATCACAATCCCCAACACACATGTCATTTCAACTCGCACACATGAGCCATACCACAGCCATATCGCAACTGCCAGCACCATCCATACACATACAACAGCATGAGCAGGCAAAGCTGAGCCAGACATCACATGCAACACAGGAAGTGCACCACACATGTACACACACCACCACACATGCATGCATGTGTACACCTCTGCCAAGTGTCGCAGTGTTCAGATGGACATCCATGTCACATCTGCCAATCAGGCTTCCACATCCTGCTGTCACATGCATCCATGTTGCATCACTGTTGCACCCTTGTCAAATACACACAAATGCACATGTACACAGTGCTGATACATGCAGCTGAAAACAACATACATGCGTGACATCACGGACATGTCTACTTACATAAACATTCTTCCAAACATGTGTGCCCACACAACTGCATTTGGCATGCAAGCCTACACACACAAGCACCATCCATGTCTCACACATTACAGCCCTCGCATGTGTTAGCCCCACGGCCCTGTACACCCCCACCCATACTCGACCCCATACAAACAGATGTGCAACCTGCACACTACTGAAACATCACCACACGCACAGCTCACAATCAGGATGCATGTACACTTACCGCTCGACTCCAGACGGGTCTGCCTCTCAAGGACCTGGACGTGGACCGCTGGGGATATGCGTTCCAGGACCCTCATTTGATCTTCCGACAAGTGGCCCTGGTGCCCCTTGGCATCCGCTGCCTTCAAGAGGCGCCGGGCCTTGTTCAGGGTCCTGGACCTGAAGTCCTCCCAGCGCTTCTTGACATGTTGGAAGTCGCGGACTGTCGCCCCCTCCGCGTTGATGGCAGTAACGATGTCAGTCCAGATACGAGTCCGTCCTTCCTTGTCGGTGCGGGAACTTGCGAAGAGGGCATCATATTGCCCCAGGACTTGCTCCACCAGGACACCAACTTCCCTGGCACTGAAGCTGGTGCCCCTCTGCCTCTCCGGCCTGGGGTTGTCGGTGGTGCCAGATGTTGCAGTGCCTGACATGACAACCCCAGAGGCAGGAGTGGGTGGGCAACTGGGTCCTGGGGCTGGGCTGTGGAGCGATGGAATCCCAGTCGGGAGTCTTCGGTTCCAGCAGGGGTGGTCACAGCAACAGCACCCCTGGCTGATGTGCAGGCAGCAAATGGCAGGGCACGTGGGCAGCAGGCAGTCAGGCAGCAGCAGATGGCAGGTGGGAGCGTGCTTGGGACTCTGGGGGGCAGTAGTTCGGCCTTCTGGGCAAGAGCGTGGTCTTCCGTGTGCTTACGTGTGGCCAGCTTGATACGGAGTGATTTGGCACGTGAAAATTCGGCACGTCAGCGTGTAATTCGAGGAAAGGCCCTTAGCGCGTAAGCATGTCTGCACGCATATGCAATTTCATTGGATAGAAGGCCCCTCAAGCGCAAGCGCCCCTGTGAAGTGACGCGCACAGGCGTGCATAGCCATTTCGGCGCACGTGAAAAACCGCACGTCCGCGTGTAATACGGGGACAGGGCCCATGCGCGTAATTGACGTGACACGCGCGTGCGTTTCCCTCAGCACGGGTTAAAGGTGAGTGGGCCCAGCAGTTCGCTGTACGTGCCTTTCGTGGAGACCGACGTGTGTTGCTGCTTCCTGTTGTTTCACGCGCCATCACAACTTCACAGCTATCAAGGACGTATCTCTTCTTTTGGCGGGGATATTGGCTATGCGTGTTTTTCTGCATTGCGCTAGTCAGACGGTGAGTCGCACACGCTCTTTTTCCCACTGCGGGTGCCCCTGTGTATCGCACCCATTTTCGATGTCATAGTAGCCTGCGTGTCCCACGCGTACGCGTTATTCGTATTACTGGGTGCCACCACGTACTGCGGGAGGTTGAATCCACGCACGTAGGCTGCAGGGTTGCGTGCACGGTTTTACTGCAGTTTTGGGGTGCCTGAGCATTGCGTGACCCGTCACTACATCACCGGGGTCACATACAGCCTTGCAGGTGCAGGGGGGCTGTTAACATCTTGCTTCCCACCCCCTTCACCGCAATTGTCCAGGTCAATTGTGGTGTACACCTCCCATTGCCACCACTCCATCTGTGCCGGCACTACTACATCTGTGCCATGGTTGGGAGGCCACCAAAGGTGAGGGGTGCCTCAGCTGGGCGTCCTCCTCGTGGCAGGCATGGTCAGGGACGTGGCCGTGGGGACCAGGCAGAAGGGGGACTCCAGGGTGTCCAGGGTGGCCACAGAGGGGGAAGAGGCAGGGGTGCGCCACTTGAGCACAATGTTGTGCCATGTGTCGGTGCAGTCATGCCACCACCCCCTGTGGTTCCGGGGGATGCAGCTTCTGCATCTGGCACTGGCGCCCGTGTGACCCGGCAGTCTGTTCCATCGACTGCCACGGGCCGAAGGATAGTGGTAGCTGCAGGTGCAGCTGTGGACACCGCCACCCAGGCTTGGGGTCTGCCAGTGCCGGCTGCATTGGCACTTGAAGAGCCCTTGGTAGATCTCCAACAGGCCAGGGGGGAAACCATAGGGGCAGGCCGGGCTGCTCAGACCAAGACACGTGTCCCTGGGGCAGTTATGTCATCTGCTGCCCCGAACAGCCGGGTTTTGGCAAGTGCAGAGGCAGATGCACCCAACAGCACCCCGGTTGTGAGTCTGCCAACCAGGACCGTTGCGGTAAATGACCCTGCCACAGCTGGTTTTGCAGTGCAGGGTCCATTAGTGGGCACCCAGCTTCCACTGACACAGGTCAGGCCTTTGGTCATCCCTCCACCTGCCACTCCCTTGGCTCAATCCACCGAACCCACTGGCCATACTGGTCAGGGGGCGGCATTGGCCAGCCAGGGTCTGCGCCACAGTCATGACCTCCTGCACGTTGAGGAAGAAGCCTTTCTGTAAGCAGGAACTGGACTTCCTCGTGGACTACGTGCGGGGTCACAGCCGTGACATGCTAGTGGGTGCCAATAGTCAGACTACGGCTGCCTAACGTGACACCCACTGGAAGCATGTTGCGGAACATGTCAGTTCATTCGCCCATTAGGTGCGCACGGCGCAAGAGTGCAAAAAGCGTTGGAATGACATCAAACGCAGCACTAAGGCTAAGCGTGCCTCTAATTACAACTTGACTCTGGTGACTGGCGGTGGGCCTGCACCAGAGGAGGAAGAGCTCCCTCCGCATGAGTCACTCGTTGCGGAGTTCATACCACCTGAATTGGTCGAAGGATTGGGAGAGATGCTGGACTTTGATGCCCAGTCCAGTGAGTGTTGATGCGTGTTTGTTGAGGACGTGTGTGTTTCACTTGTGGGATGTGTTGTGCATGATTGCCGCTACATGTGACGTGTACATGGTTCTGATGTGTAAGTAATGCAATGCTTCCGTCATGCATGTCTCCTCTGCCTGCATGCGGGGACTCCATGTAGGCATGCTCCCTTGCCCCTCCTCCGCCACTCTGCACCCCAGTTCCACCGTTGCACTGGTGTTCTTCAATCTTGCCAATGTGTACTTTCTTGTTCATGCATCCTGTGTAGAAGCTAACTTCCAGCGTAGAATCTGCCAAACATATGCCGTGTGGTACAGCCTTAGTACTTGATGCAGGGTATCTCACTTGTACTGTGCATAGGTCAGATCTCCCGCAGGGACATGAGTGCCCATTCATGCTCCATGTGCATTGGAAGCATGCCCCTATGTGTCCTTTACTGGATGATCACTGTAATACAAGTCCTTGGTTACATACATTGCCTGTCATCTCATCAGCCTTCCCATGTCAACTGTGGCTCAGTCCTGCGTTGCACACATGTTTAGGGTCTGACAATCTGTGTGGCTCATAGGCCTCAGCCTGTTCAATGGCCAATGACTCTGTCCAACTGTTGTTGTGTCTTCTTCACACATGGGCGGAATCCAGAGTTTTCAGCATGTGTCCTGCTTACTGTCCCTGCATCATTTGCAGTGTTGTCACTTGAATCACATTCAGCTGCTGATGCCAGTCAACACTGCCTGTCAACACACAGGTGTATGGTCAGCCTTTTGATACCATGCTAGGCATCCCTGCTTTGGTACTGGGGTGGAGGGGTGCTTGGCTTCTAGATATGATAAACATTGAATGCACAATGCACGTGATGTCTGAATTTGACATTACACTGCCTTCACATTTCCTGGCACACACCATGGAGTCCTTGTACATGTATGTAGTGAGTGGCGTACACATTTTCTGCACTGCATAGACCCACTTCCATGGAAACTGCCACCTTTCAACAGGTCTGATCAGAGAAGCAATTCAAAGTTGACCCAGCATGCATGGCAGGTTATATGTTGTGTGTAACATGTCTGCCTGATGCGTTTGCTGTCGGTGTGTGTGTGTGTGTGTTGTGTGCTTCTGACGTGTGTAGTGACCTTTTTTCTCTCTATTTTTCAGGTGATGACGCAATGGAGGCGGAGGATGGTGTTGTCATGCCAGACACAGGGTTGTTACCACTACATCAACCCGGCACTAGTGGGGGTCGTGGGGTGGTAGGCCACAAAAACCCCCAAGTGCGACAGTCCATCTTGTCTCTGGCTGCCTATGAGTCCAGCCTTGATGACGACTCTGACGTCCATGTTGAGTTGGATGAGCATCAAGTCCATATGTCAGGGGTGAGTGATTCTGATGTGGACACTCCTCTGTCTGCGACACCTGCACTGAGGGATCAGACAGTCTTGGTTCCTCCGCCCGTGGTGGATTGGGACGCAGGGTCACCCTCCACACCAGTCACTGATGTGCCTGGGACATCACGTCGACGGGGGCATGTAGTCGTGCAGCCGCGGGCGGTGCCAACACAGCGAGGACCCCCGGTCCTTGGGTCCCGCAGGGGTCAAGCCCGGCAACGCGGTCGCCGCGCGAAACCGCAGTATACTGAGTGGGAGCAAGACATGACTGCCAATTCAGAACGGCAGGGGGCAGCAATGGAGAACATCGCTGAGAGCATGGAGCGTGTGGCCCGATCTGTGCTCCCCCTGCTAGGCAGGTGCTTCTCCAGCAGCAGGAGGCACGGTCCACGGCCCGCTCGCTCAGGCTGGGCATGGCGGCCTCAGACAGGGCACGCCAAGCTGAAATGTTATCTCTGCATCAAGCAATTGCTGCTCACGCAGAGGCGCACATGGATGCCCTGAGGGAGGAGTATGCTTCCCTCAGATCCACTCTGGGTGTCCTTATGATGTCCCAGAGGCAGCAGGCAGAGGAGAAGTTTGCACAGCTTGAGCGTACCATCTCAGCTGAGCTACAGGCTTGCCGGGAGGTGCAGCGGTTGTCCAGCCAGGCCTTGCAGGAGGAACTCCGTGTTACACGTGCTACCTTGCAAGAGGAAGCACGTGTATCACGTGTATCACGTGAGGTTCTGCATGCAGACCTACATCACATCGCCACACAGAACCAGGCTCACCCGTCCGGCAGACTTGCTGCCGACGAGGGGCAAGCTGTGGCTAGGCGTGGCCAGGCTACTGTGTCACATCCTCCTTTACAGGATGAGCCAGACTCGGACGACCATCTATCTTCCACATAGGTCGGGCTGTGCAGGTTTTTTTTTTTTTGGCTCAGCATCATCGCATGTGGATGTTGAGCAGCACCCTGTACCTCCCCCCTCCTGGGTGCCTCCCCTCCCCCCCGGGTCGTGTGTGGCCATTTTTGATTTTTCTTTTAGTTTAGTTAGTTAAGTTTCTGTTTGATAGTTAGTTTAATTAGGTAATGTCGGTTTTCCATAGTTAGTGTAATTAGTTAATAGTTACTATAGTTTAAAATTGCCCATCTATTGTGCTTTCATGTGACGGTGCGGTGCTTTGTGGCTTTTGAAGGCATCCACTGTCTGTTCCAGCTGGGCCCTTCAGGCTTGTCTTGTGTATGTGTTTGCTGCTTGGGGTCCTTGACTCACATATGCCACTCCTGCCTCCCTTATCCATGGGCTCGCAAGGATGGTTCGGTGTCACAAACTTTTACACAAGGGCCTTGGACTGTCATATCTTTGGCATGTCTGGTGCTGTGTGACTTGTGTTTATACCCCTAGTGGGGATGATTTTGGTGTTATTGTCCACTGTTCAGCTTTTGCTAGATGGGGTGTTTCATGATTAATGTGTGCATTCATTGCTATGCATTGTGTAGTATGTTTCTTATCTTTACTGTACACGTGCTTGTTGCAATTCATGCTGTAGATAGTGTTACACACTTTGGATGTGAAAGACGGACTGATGGTGTGATTTATGCTTTGACTCTCTGACATGGTCAAGTAATGAGATGCCTGAAGAGACACACACAGATGACTTGAAGCATTAATCATGTGTTTCATGCCCTTTCTGCAGGGGGATGAGCCTCCAGAGCACCTTAGCCAGCAGACATGGCCCATTGGACGACGGAATTCTGGACACGTTTGTTGGTGCCCACATGCACATGTGTGCACAAGCAGAGGCACAGGGATTGCAGACCTACTTCCTAGAACTGCTGACGTGTTCCAAGGAACTCCAGGCAAGGTGAGCAGCACAGTGGGGCCACAACACAGCAAAGCTTGCACCAGGCGAGTTGCACATGCAGGCTTAGTCACAGCACTGAGGGTGAGCTTGGACGAATATTGGTGTTGAAGCACACAATGCAGCTCACATGTGTTGGTGGACTGATGGCTGTTGATTGTAAGGTTGTCTGGGACACCTGCAGGGGCAGTGGCACATGCCCTCCGGTACACCAAGGTCCATTGAGGCACTTGTATCAACCATGTAGCCTTCCGAGACATGGAAAGGGGCAGCTCACAGGGACATACAGCAAGGGACATACTCGGGTGCAGTGCATTTCATTTCCATGTACTTTATGATGAATGCACTGCCAACTTTGTTTTGGTCATGGTGGTACGCAACTTGCTCTGAAGTCATGGCTTGCTATATGGGTCTGTCTGCTTACCCAGGGAACATTGCATGTTGAGTGAATTGTGACACATTGGTGTTCCATTTGCCACGCACCCACCGGCGGCTGACTTACTGCATTGAATCTGTATGACCCGTCACAGGGGTAATGTTATATATGGGTACGAAGCATCTACACCAGATTGTCTGTTTGTAGAGTAGTTTGTTGCTATGAGCCATGTTTGGTGGTATGTTTTTGTGTAATTGGCACGTACAGGTTGTTGACTGTGGCTCTCTTTGCAGCATTGCAGTGCTCCTGTAACCGGACCTGAGAGTGCGCATGCAGGAGGCCAGCACTCAAAACCAGAGCTAACTGTCTTGTTGTTTTTGTTTCAAACTGCTCTGCATAGGCTTGCTGGGGGGTGCACTAATGCTTGGATGTATGTGTGATTCAATTTGGTATGTTTTTTTCCCCCTAATCACCCGGAGTCCTATGCAATTTTGAATCCTGTACCCTGTACCCGGTGTTCCTGCTTCCCGTACCTATCCAAGCAACGTTCCCTAACCCTCTTTCCCCGCTGGGGTTGCGGATGCCTGTGTAAGCCCCGAACTTGCAGGCGCCAAAACCCTAGAGGGGGTGGTTGGTTCGTACCACTCCTAAGCCTGGACTACAGAAGGCCATGACAATGATGTCCAAATTTGTTTGGATTGTGTATGTGTTCATGCAGGTAGTACATTTTCGTGCATTCCCTGCTTTCATGTGTCATTCCTCCTCCCCTCTCCTGCCACTCATTCCAGTTATCCAGTGTGCCAACACCTGTCCTGACTGCATATCCCTGAACCTCCTTCCCCACCAGGGTCTCAGGGGCCTGTGTGAGTTTGACCTTGCAGGCACCCGGGACACGGTGGGGGTGGTTGTTTCGTGACACTCCCGCGCCTGTACACGGGACCTGTGACAGTACACATCCGTTCATGGTGCATCATTCTATGTTATGTACCACACATGGTTCACATCCTGTTGTGACATTGTTTTACTGTGCTACCTTGGTTGTTGCATCATTGTGGTAGTACTTGGCCTTTGTGAGGTATTGCTACGTCAAGTCATCTACTGGAGGGTTCGGGTTCGTTTTTATGCCTTGGATTTTGTGATTTTGGAAATGCGTGTAGATTCTGAGGGTGCAGGCACCTTTTTACACACAAGGTGGGAGATGGTGACGAAGGGTAAAGGTGATCCTGTGGCCAGGTAGAATTGAGGGTTGAAGGCTCCATGACCCAGGTGCAGTTGTTCAGTGGGTCATGGTCATTTGTGAGGGAGTGGGGGGTTGTTGTTGATAGTTGCCTTGCCCTGCAGTGTGATGGGAACTCTGACATTGTAATGGTGGTATCCTATGTACATTTTGTGTTGTATTGATCAATGCCTGTTCATGTATTGTGTTTACCTTTCAGGTGCTAGGGGATAGTTGTGGTTTGACATGCTGGGGTGTACACATGGTGAATGTTCACATGTGATGTGTAGAGAACACTGATGGTCACTTGAGTGCACATCCATATGTTGAGTGCATGTCCTTGCAGACCCACACACTTGCACTCTGATGCACTACATGTATTCCCACCCTTGTATATCCACGTGTACACTGTTTGCCTTCTGGTGGCCAATGTGTCCCTGCAGCACATGTTCTGTGACCAATTATGGATCCTGTGCATGCCTAATTTGCTTTTGATGTGGTCTGTCACTTAGATGTGATGCTCAGGGTGTGCATCACACACAATGGCTGTTCACTGTGATGTGTGCTGAGCAGTGTGTTGCAGGAGTAGGACACAGCTACAGAAGCTGCAGTGTTGATTTTTCAATGCACAATGTGCATGCAGACAGGCATTCATTGTTATGTTACGTCTACAACTCTTGTAATGCATTTGGAAATTACTTATTTTGGGTGGGAGGTTGTTGGTCCGTCATTTCATCTGATTCCAGGTCAGGCATCATTGTCTGATGCCACTGTACATTTTGGACATGGCAATGTGTACCTTATTGTTACTGTGTTGGTGTACGGGTATTGCATGCCATGTCATGTTGTGGTTTGGGACGGTTTGAGTGACATAACAGTGATGGCCATGGCCTGTTTTGCAGGTGTGTGTGATGCACACCTTGCATGTCAGGGTCATCCGCTTCTCAGAGCAACTAGCTGGGGGTAGATCACTCTCCACAGCAGGGCCCTCCCTCTGGAACAGCCTTCCTGCCTCACTTGAACTTGAGGGGAACCATCTCCAGTTCGGGAAGCATCTCAGGACCTTCCTCTTTGCTTCTGCTTTCTCTCTGCCTCTCCCTTGCGGAATTCTTCACTGGAACTGCACTGGATCTGCAACTGGGCCACTCTCACCGACCTCGGTCCCTGGCCCAGCCACTCTCCACTTGCACTGCCTCCCTGGCAACCCCTGCACTGCAGTACTGTCTCTCTATCCCTACAGCCCCCCCTTCCCAGCACTTTTCTGCACTTACCTTTGCAGTTGCCACCAGCTGACCTATATATTTGTTTTTTGGTCTACTTCCCCTGTACTGCACTCCCCCCCTCCCCTTCCCCTTGCACTTTTTCCTTCCCCCTACCCCTGCACTTGCACAATCTAAATGACACCTGGCCTAGTAGTACCGTTGTCTGTCTTCCCTTGTTCCCCCCTCCCTGCCTCATCGCACCTTGAAATACTTGTGTATAGGCCATAACATGTCATATGTCATATGTGTGCCTTTTGATCACACAGGATAGCTTGTGTTTAAGTAGCTAGGGATGCAGACGATGTGGCACTTCCATGGCAACTATCTCAGGGTGGTAGGGTTGTGACAGTTGACTGTCTCTTTGTCATCATCGATTGTCACCTGGCATGTGCCAGGCCTGTGTGCACTCCGCAGGGGTGGGAGTTTAGGTGAAAAATGTGGCCACAAGCTGGGTCCGGGCTTCCTCGCCACGTGCCCTGTCCCCTCCCATGGGCAGCGCCTGTGCCTGTGGTTGGGGTTGTGGGGGTACCACCATGTTTTGTTTTACACAGAAATGTCTACTACTTTCGATTAATTGGAAGAACATTTTCCTCGGGATGAAATGAGTATAAACAGTGATACTAATGGTAGACACTGCACTTCTTTATATAATCCAATTAATAACCATTACTTTATGTGTACTTAACACATTTTTTTTAACAGACCACACAGACATTAAAAATAATACAGAAACAGAGACCTTAGAAAATCATCTGCAGTGAATGGAGCAAAACATTGATCTATTAAAAGAATAGTACGCTCAGAAATATGATTGTCCCAAGGGTTCAGGGCATGTGTTTTTAAGCATATGTTGATCGATCGTACAAGCATTTCCTATGCACCTTACCGTACTTTCCCTCTTTTTTACACATGCAAAATCAGGCAGCGGGGCACAGCCATCTTGTGATAATCATTTCCATTGCTGCATCCCCAAGGTGGACTGCTCTGGCAGCACTGCTTCATATGCCATGCCCCTGAGGCTGACATCTCCAAACCTAGTGATATTCTCTGCCTATCTCCAGGACGTTACTGTGCAGGGTAGCCAAATGTGCCCAGTCATCACCTATGTGTTACCGTTAGTTGACGCAGAACCCGGAATATCAACACACATCATCTCACAACGCAGTGCACCCCACAATTTGTAAACTACTTTTATTTCACAATAAAGACAGCAAGAACATCCAGCGATTGCCATATTCAAGCAAATGGGTAATTTTTTTCTTTGTTCCCGATCCATAAATATTTATCGTGAGTCACACAGTGTTCCTTTTGAGTATAAGAAGCGCATTGGGCGCACCGTGAATCGCAAGGCTTGGGCATCCGGTTGGTGCCAGGACACCGTAAACAATGTCAGATTGCTCCTTATCACTGGTACCGCGTAAGGGCATACCGGCCCATGTCGATCATCCCAAAAGATTGTCATTGTGTTGCAGCCATTCACGTATATCTGCAGTTGCTGATTAAAGAACCCGTCAGTTGGTATCTAGAATCGATGACAATCACAGAAAGGCAGGATGTAGCTATTTGAAAAACATAACAGAAATGTGTCTCAGTAACCAATGTTTATTACAATTTATCATTTTACCCATTAATGCAGCCCTGTGTTAAAACAAAGGATGAGCACACGCGTCAAACAATTTGCTTCAGAGGTTAGTGATATGAAATATGTGTAGCGCGAAATGGGATGCGAAGGCTAACGCTACAATCAGGGAGCAAGATAAGTGCAAGAAGAACACATAGACAACATTTTAATTAAATATTAGCATTGAATTACACGTTTGTGGAATGTGGGGGAACCCAATAGTAGACTACACGAATCTCGATATGAACTGGCCATGTGGGCGAGACAAAGGCCACTACACTGGCCAGAGCACTAATTCTATCACCCACATACCACAGTCAAAATGTTTGGTATTGTAGGTGTGCTATGCTGCAGTGGTTGTGGCCAGGGCCTAGAGTCTTGGGTGCATGGCTGCAGCATAACACACCCATAGAATCAAACACCCATCAGATATCCACAACCCAAATGTTTGTGTACTGTTCCATTTGTAGAGTTTGTATGTGAAGTTTTGGCTAGGTTCTGCAGTTAAGATTGTAGAGTTTGTAACAAGGAGCGTGGTGTCTATGAGTTTATTTATTGGATACTTACTGGTTGAGTTTTTTGTGGTTGTATGCAGTTTTTTGATGACATGGGTAACTGAACCAGACATACTTTTTCGAACTCTGTGATAAAAGAAAAGGTTTACACCCTGATTCATAGAATTATTTGCACGTAAAATGCACATTTGCGCACCATTCTGCCCGAAAATCCATGTTTGAGGAATGGGGATTTTCGGGAAGAATAGCGCGCAAATGTGCGTTTTATGCATAAATAATTCAACGAATCAGGGTCCCTATGTTAGAGCAGGTAGTTCATAATGAGTTATTGCATAGCATAACAGACATTTCTGTATTTTTGACCCTCATATTTAGTACTTTACAAGTACTATAGTTCAAATCAGTGTACTGCGCAATTTGCTCAGTTTCTGTTTTTGTTTTCTAAATCATTGGGTCTGTGGGAGCAAAAAAATCCATGCTGGATTAAAAAACAAACTTCTATGGTGTGGTACAATTTTATTTCTTGTTTCTTGCTAATCTTCTATCTTTGGCTTGTTGTAGATTTGTGGGGCAATTAGATACGTGTTGGCGTATTCTAATTGTATATTTTTACTTTTATGCTATTCATCTATCTGTTGGGTTGCTGCAGTTTTTTTGGGGCAGTTAGGTACCTGTTGGCGTATTCTAACTGTATATTTCTTATTTGATTTTACTAGTATTTGTTTATCTGTTTGCTTGTTGCAGATTTTTGGGACAGTTAGATACCTGTTGGCATATTCTAACTGTACATTCCTTGTTTGATTTCAGAGGTATTTATGTATGTGTTTGCTTGTTGCAGAATCTTGGGACAGTTAGATAAATGTTGGTGTACTCTAACGGTGCACAGTTTTGATGTTGAAGTTTTGCTTATGTTCATACACAGATTACGTATAACAGTTTGGTTTTAAGTATATTAGGTAAACGTTTACAAGATTTGCTGGCAATCTCTGCTTTAGAGTAATGGTACTATCATTACATTCAAACCATCCACAATTCCTTTTTAAATATGCACTCTAGGGCTATTGTGGAGAGTCGGAAGCGGCCTCTGAGAGACGGACAGATGGAGAGAGGTGCGGCTTGACTCACGCGATTCCACCTTCTGAGGTTCTTTCCTCTAACCTCATTTCCTCCTTCCGAGAGTGTGTCGTGCTGTTGCTGCGTCCCTGTGTCTCCCGCTCGCTTTTACCCGCTTCTGTTGCCTCTGCTCGGGGGCAGGGGGTCCGGTGGGCCCAGGGAACCTGACCAGAGCTTGGAGCTCAGAAGAGAGTCTGCAGGGAGGAGCGTTGGCACGAGCAGGGGGAACACCAGGTACGAGCAAGGCAAGCCCTAATTGTCGTTTTTAGTCCATCGAACACGGTATTCGGACTAAACTTCTTATAATTATAGGGGAATCACCTGGCGTATCTAGCACTAAGGCATCTGCTTTTAGTGGCCACACTTCTTCTCATTGTTTCCACCGTTCACCCTGAAGCTCGACTGTGACTGTGGGGCCAGGCCCTTTGAGCAGTCGTGCGAACTGTAACATTGCTGGTTAATGTGAAATTTTAGCTGCCAAGCTACAACTAAATTGCTATTTGTGGTGCTTGACCGCGGGGCTATCCCCATTGAACGCGGTTTCACCCCTTGAGGCTAAGTCTGCTATTGAGTAGACCATAACCATCAGCGTTAAGGCTGGGACCCCACAGATACCTCCCTCACAGATAGGGTAAGGAGGGGCTCCTGCCCTTGTAAAAATAATCTTAAAGGCTACCTTCTGAAACAACCAATTGATTGCGCCTGTTTATCTGCGCAAGTTAAATGCCATTCTACAGGCAAGTACCTCAATTGAATCATAATCTCCGTAAACGTAATAAAAACTTCCCAGACACCGGAAGAAACAGTACAATGGCCAAAGCAAAACTAAAAAGAAAAGAACCTCCAGCGAAAGGGGCCATCACAGACTTCTTTCCTCCGAATGTCCTCCCCGAACAAAACTCCATTGCTATGGAAGGAGAGGATCCAGTGAATAACCCCACGGTGGCACCTCATGATGTCACTAATTATGATGACATAGACAATAACTCACTTCTAGATCTCTGCCTGTCAATGCACCGGGCTATGACTCCAGCACACCCACGACAGTCAGGCAACAACACACAGAACCTTCCACCAAGTACCCCATTTCCTCAGAGGGATCAGGTTGAAAGACTATCCATATCTCCTAATTTAGCCCCATTTCAAGAGCATTCTGTCCTCGGAACCAATATCGAATCCAGTCGAGTCTCCACTTCAAACACACCGGTCCTGGTTGAATTGCAATCCTCAGTGGCTTCCTTGCAATTTGCCCTTAAAGTTCTCCTGAAACTGTGTGGGCGTATTTTGGAGACTACTCTCACTTGTGCAGCAAAAGAAGGAGCCAAAGACATCCCTGGGGCAGAAGAAAACCGGATCCCTAGGCTCACGGATAGTGACCCTGCACAGCCTCCTACTGATCCAATACCTGTATCTGAACCTTCAGATGAGTCAGAAGTATATTTTTCATGCAAACAAAGAAGATTGGCTAGAAGAGCAGCCATGAAGAAAAAGCTGTGCGTGATAGCTTCTTCTGTACCTGCAACTTCTCCGGCAGGGAAACTGTCAAAAAAGGCCAAAAAAAGAGTAACTAGGGCAACGAAAATAAAAGCGAAGGGCCCTGGCTCTCTCACCAGCTGGCTTATTCCCGACACTGTGAATGAGTCAATCTGTATGGAAGAGAATTTACTTGACCTTGAATCATCCCAATTGCACAATGACCTGGAGAAGATCTCTTCTACTCCTAACAAAAGCCCAAGTAGGGCCCCATTGGCAATAAGCATCCCTAATCCACCTACCATGAATGAGCCCCCACTATCTGATCATTATAACAACCGCACATGTATTATTAAAAATGTGTTCCAGCAACATGAGCGAAACTGGCTTACAAGATCAGCTCTTATGACCAGGTTTCACTCAGTGCCTCAACTTCGTGTTCTCAGCTCCGCAGACTTTGAATACGTGGAGCCTCTCCATGTTACCAACCCTAATGTCTCTGTAGTTCATTGTAAATTCTTGGCGACAGCTCAACTGATGTGAAGTTTCAAACAAAATCTGTTGGTTGTAGACATTGAGATTGATGCCGATCCTGAAAAGGAAGACCCCAGCTGCCCACGTAAGGTGGTCTCTTCGCCGGAAAAACCTCCACCGGAAAAATCTCTCTCACCCTCAAATCTACCCAAGGCGGACAAAGTTCAGATTGCTGATGTACGGTAAATCTTAAGATGGCTGGCTGAGTCCCTCCCTCTAATTATAAACAAACAATGAGATCTCACCATTGCCTCATGGAATTGTAGAGGTTTTAACCATTTACTAACTTCTCAAGGATCAGTAGATATCTTAACAGACCATTTGAGCATTTGTTTACAGGAAACATGGTTGGTTTCCCCGGTGATCCTCAAGGGATATACATTATACCAGTCTTTTGCTAAGAAGGGACCCAGGGGTAGACCATTTGGAGGGTTGATTGTGGGTGTCAGACACTCTGTCCAATCTCATCGAATTACCACAAGCCAACCTGACAACATCTTAGCAGTTGAAATTATGGTCTCCCAAGAAGATGTCACTGAAAGAATCCTACTTATAACCTCTTACAATCCACCAGGCGCTGTATGTAGAGAAGAAATACAAGAGGCGGTCCATGAGCTACTTAGCGAATGGACCACGATACCGGGGAACAACTCAGTCATATTCACAGGCGACTTTAACTGTCATATAAAGGGCTCGAAAGGCACTACCCTCAATCTTCTACTATACCCTAAGGGACGTATGCTTCACAACATAGAGGATCCTGAAGGCCTAAACTGGCTACACGTTTTTTCAGACTGGGATTTGGAACTTATTAATGGGAGAATGCGAAGCGACTATCCCGGTAAACATACTTGGCGTAATGCCTCTGTAACTAGTACTCTAGACTAAATATTTGTTAGTCCGAATATAGCCACCAGAATTAAAGACATGAAGGTCACCTCGAATAACTGGAGCGACAATAGCCTTCTAACATTGACATTAGCAGTAGACTGGTCAACTCCGAGCCCCTGCCCCTTGGGTAACCTGAATACTGAATACAAGCTGGCACTTTCATTAGTTGGCACACAAAAAACATCGAAAATGCGACTCGCTCAACACATGCTGTCCTTCTCTACGATATCCAAGCCTTTACCAAATTCACTGCTAATGATATTGAAACATGGATTGCAGCTTTTTCATCATCACACGCTACTACACCTACCAGCAAGATGATACAAGATGGAAGGAAGACCGTACCTTTTGACAGGTCCAGTCGAGATGCCAAATGAGTTCTAAGGGCTTTGAAAAGCAAGCGATGCTGCAGTTACACTCGAAACATTTGTGGCTCAGAGTAGAACCTTAAAGAACAAATATCGCGCCTGGATTAAGACAAAGAGAAGAGCAGAGAAGTTAAGCCGCTGGCAACAAATGGTTCAAGTTGTATGCTCCAAAAATACAAGAAACATCTGGGGTGTATTACATGAAATGAGGGGCCCCATCCATTACACCATGGTCAATCCGATAGGTGCCCAGCAATGGTCTGAATTTCTGTCTACACGTAACGCCCCGTTAACACCTACCCAGCACGGCAGTTGTGAATTGGTCCCCCCTGAGAAACCCTTTATTGTGACCAACAAACAAATTCTTGCACAAATCAAATCATTAAAATCATCTAGAGCACCTGGACCCAACGGCCTAGCCAACGTTGTATTGAAAAGTAATCCTGTTTTCTGGGCCAGCATGAGTAAGATCCAATTTGACAACATACTGGAAACTGGTAATATCCCGACTTCCTGGCAAACTTCCATATTGATCCCAGTCTTCAAGAGAGGAAACAGACTGGAATCAGGAAACTATAGATTGCTGTCTATGTTAGACTGCACAGGGAAGATATTTGCATCGTTGCTTCTAGACAAATTGGAGATGTGGGCAGACAGAACTGGAATATTCAATCAATTCCAGAGTGGATTCAGGAAAGGCTATACCACCACCATGAACCTGATGATTATTGATCTACTGAGGTCCGGAACCAAGACCAGTGGGAAACCTCCTCTATTTGCCGTGTTTATAGACTTCGCAGCAGCTTTTGACACAGTCGCCCGTGACAAACTCTGGTCAAAATGAAAACTATTGGGATGTCCTGATGAACTTCTCTATTACTTAAGAGCCTTACATCGACACACTACGGCTAAACTCAAGCTGGACTCCCAAGGCCAAATGACCACTCCAGTTTTACAGAATCGCAGAGTAAAACAAGGCTGTGTCACAGCTCCTTTTCTATATAATGTATTTGCATACGACCTTCCCATAGAGGTGTCTACAGTGCACAATTGCCCTCCACGGATCGGATCTGAGCACTGCCCAGTGCTCGCTTATGCAGATGATCTGATCATCATGGACCACACATTTAGCGGCCTTTCAAGATCGGCCACTGCGCTCTGGGATTATGCCCATAAAAACGATCTGGTTATTAACAGTGATAAAACCCAACAAATGGTATTTTCAGCAAAACAATTTGCCAGACCAAAGTTAGTTATGCAGGGGATAGAGATAAAATACACCCCCATATACAAATACCTTGGGGTGGAGGTTGATGTTACAGGAGAATATCCTACCTGCATACAAAAGCGAATCACCAGAGCTGCACAATTAACAGCATTGATACACTGCCTTGCAATTAAAAATTGTGGTTACACTATGTGGGGCGTGCACCAGTTGTATCTGCAGATATTGGTTCCTATGGTTACCTATGGACTGGAGGCACTTTTAAACATCAATTTAAGCTGGCTCCAAGTCATAGAGGGCAGATTTTGGAGGCGGATATTGGGCCTCCCTCAATGTATTCCAATGGAGATCCTAAGACTGGAATTGGGGCTAATTTCCATGAAGGCCACTGTACTTAAAAGAAGAGCTGAGATCTACTCGAAGATGACTAACCAACCATTGAACTCCCTGCTAAGTTCATTACATCAAGAAATTTCAAGGGAGGCTACTCTCTACCATCTAAAAGCTCATATGGAAAATCTATACAAGGAGAACGGCTGGATTCCTGCACTGAGGAGCACACTCGACGCATCAAAGAAGGTTCTTCCCAAACTAATAGATCTATGGGACTGGCTCGAGAACTTCGATCATCTGAGTAAACTTACAAAGTATCAATTTGTAAAGTATAGACTATATACCTACTTGAAACGACAGCTGTACTTTAATTTGAGCCCCTCTAGTAAACTTAGACATTTCCTTCTGTTGCTGCGTCTTGACTGTTTACCGGTATTAGCAAATAAGTGGATAGACAACCATCTACTGTCACACGAAAGACATTGCTGAATGTGCAAGAACATTTCCACCAATGAAACAGCTATACACCTTCTGACAGCCTGCCCGTCTATGCTTAAAACTTATGAACTATGCTATGGGAAAGTGGTCTATAATTTGGATCACATAGAGGCACCATGGTTTTGGTATTGCAGCTTAAATTCAACCTCTAGAAAAACTCACATAGCTATGTACAGTATATGGCTGAGCATTGAGAAATCTCTGGGCATCACCATCCAGCCCAAACAATAACTCAATCCCATCATAGCTTATTGGGCCAGCAGGTTACGTCCCCTATCACATGACTTGTGGAGATCATTATCTTCTCGGGGGCCATTGGTGTATGATATGTGATCCTGTGAAACTAATTGAAGATATTTACAACTCCACTGACTGAGGGAAGGGAAGGCTTTGACCTCTGAAAATGAAATGAAATGAAGTACACTTTTGCATGACACATTGTATAAAACCTTTAACGGTACTTAATGCTCTATGCTCTATGTTCTCCGCTACAGTAGCATCACATTGTTTTTGTCACTGTTATGTAGAATGATTTTTATCCTTCTTTACCCACGGAAATCTCATGATTAGAACAACTAATTTTTAAATTTCTTTTTCTCTATTAATTTTACTTTTAAGTGAGGTTTTAGTCTTCCCATTTTTGCCTGGTTTTTTCTGTCCGGTTTTATTTTTATTTCTACTCATAAATGTGTAAAGTTATATTTAAACTGTTTTCACATTATTAAATAAACTCATATGCAGTGTACTGACCTGCATTGGTTGTGGCTCCTGCGTGGTAGATTATACCTATTGTTGTGAAGGTTTTCTTACCAAGTGATACTTGACCATATGTGAATCCAGTCAGTTTACAGTGGTTTTTGGTACCATCTGCATTGTAACGTAAAAACATTACTATTACATATTTACTATGTGTCTGTATTTGTAAGGTGGAGCGATTATCTGAACCGCAGGTAGTACATAATCTGCCATGGTTTGCATTTTGTTCAAGTTGCTGAAATGAAATGGATTCAAAGTTAGGTATGGCTACATACACAAAGCATTCATTAGTAACTTCTTCCTGTGTAACATGGTTGCAGAGAGTGCATGCATGTTTCCACATGTATGAAATCTGAAAGAGTTAATTTATAGGTATGTTTTTGTTTTCCAGTACTTGTAGTAAGTACATTGGAAATTCTTGTGGATCTTCTTGTGAGCTTATAGTGAATTTGACCATTCCAACACAGTAGTCCAATTCTTGTCTTATTCCATGAACACTGTAAGTTTTGTCAGGATTGTTGGTTGCATTTCTATGAAGGACTAACATTTGCAAACACAATTGGTCTGTACTGTGTACGTAAATGTTATCAACAATTGGTGGCAATTGGAATAGAATATTTACTGCTACATTTGTGTAGCAATTTACAGCAGTTATATTTGAAAATTTGAATGGACCTGATAGTTCTTTGTGGAAGTCATTTGTTTGGAGTGTGTGTTGCTTCTTTGAAGAAGCAGTTGAGTTATTTTGACCACTAGATTCTTTTTTGATTGTGATACTTGATGAAGTATTAGTTTCATTTTGTTTTCTTTGGAGGAATTTTAGTGGTATCCTGTATCGTTTCAGTTTGAAGTAGTTTTCTTTTAAAACGTTTTGCTTGTTGTTGAACAGGATAGGTTTTCAGATTGGGGGTGTGGAGTGAACGCAGATTCTAGAATGCAAGGAATATCAGCATTTACTTTACCTGCATCAAAGTTGATTAGAAATAGCCCATCAAGTATACGTATGCATGATAATGCTACGTAGCTCATGCCTTCTTTAAAGACTGTGCTACCAATATCTATTAATGCTTTATCTAGGGTAAGACCTTGTGATTTGTGAATGGTCACTGCGCATGCTAGAGTTAGTGAAAATTGTTCTCTGTGTACATACATGTCTTTGAAAAGAATGAAGCAGGCTATTGAGAGTCCTATCCTTTTAACTTCTGATAGTTTGTCAAAGAGAATATTGACAAATTGAATGTTGTTGTCACGTGGGTATGTTTGAAAACAGACAACTTTAACCAAGTGCTCCATTAACTAGTCCTTGTTCCACGTCAAGGTTACGTTTAAGCATTACTCTACAGTCGAAAGATAATTTTAATATTTTCTCCAAACCAACTGTGTTGGAGATAGAGTTTTCTATGGTATTTAGTCTTGTTGTGGATTGTTGACACATGGGTTTTGTCATACCATGTACATCCATTTTATCTGTGGAACAAATTTCAATTATTGGTTGCATTTCTTTTTTCAACATTGTTTCATTGAATTTGGAACAGCTTGCAAAAGTTGACATCAAGGACATACAAATGACATTTTTGTGTGCAAATTGTTGCATGACATCAGTAGCACCGAGTTATGGTGATAGCGTATATGGATGTGCCAGGTTTTTAATATTGATTGTGCTTCTTGAGATAGTACACCAACTCTAATACTTTTTAAAATGTAGTCGTATGTGAGGCCTGCAGACTGGGGCATTTTTTCAGTTAATTCTCTGTATTGGAAATGTTGCCAAAGGTTGACATTTCCCATGCTGCCAAAGGTTTTACGGCACAGTTTGTGCCCTAAGGTTTTAAAAATAGGTTCAGCTTTCACTGGTGTCAATAGAAGAAGATCTCCGAATAGAATAATGTGTTTTCCTCCAAAGAGCTGGCCTTAGTCTGTTTTGAGGATCTCTTGTAATCTGAGGTGAATCAAAACCTACATTAGGTTGGAGACCATGCTCACTTCATCTATTAGCAGCATTTTCATTTATTTGGAAAGTTTGTAATAGTCTAATTTGTTTTGGTGTTCTACTGGGACGAGTAGTAATCAGTGTAAAGTTACACTGCCTATGTTGTAGGCAGCTAAACCTGTAGGGGCAGTTAAAACAGCTGCCAGTATGTTGTTTGTCAATTGTTGAAGGAACTTGCTGATGATTTTCATTAAGAATGTTTTGCCTGAACCAGCTTCACCACTCACGTATAGCAGTGTAGGTTTGTAGTCTTGGCAGGTACAGTTTTTATTTTCATGTTCCACACCATATTCAATTCTTTTTGTTATTTCTTGGAAAATGCTATGCTGTTCATTGTTCAGTTGTGATTTCAGTACAACAAAGTCTTATGTAGCTTGTTCATACTGACACATGCTGTTTTCTACTTATGTCATGGCTAATTCTGCCTCATTTGCTATTAGTGGCTGTCCAAGTGGTTCTTGGCTTCCTGTTACAGAGGGTTGACTACTGTCGGGTGTGTCCACTTGTAGTGGGCTTGGAGTTCTTCTTTGTGTTGCTATTCATTGTGCAACATTGTTTGGTACTGTGTAAAGTTTACATCTGTTATAGTGCTTTCATTTGCTTTGAAAGCGTCTTCATAGGAGTCATATGTATTCAGTAACTCTTCTTCTTTTCTCCATGGTTTTAAAAAGTTGTAGCAGGGACAAGTAATACAGTTCTTTATGTTTAGGAGCTTTTAATGAAAATTTGATATGATTAATTAAGCTGCGTTTGGTAAGTTTAACTAAGCTGCCTTCACAATTTACCACTGTGTATCTACCTTTCTTTTTATCTGGCTTAACATTATTTTTTTTAATGTGAAGTTTTGGGCTACGTGATAGAGACACATTGTTTCCAAAGTGGTACTCCTGTTTGGGTAGTATGTGTCTAGTAAATTGTTTTTCAAAATGTCTTAGATGTTGGGTTCATTTTTGGCTCTTTGTTTCTATGTCCTCATATGATTTGAGAACTCTTTTTCTAGATTTAGCAGGACCATGAATTAGCCATACTATATTGTCAGATGTTCCATACAAGGCCGTACCGGTTCAATGTTCTGCAGCTTCATAGCAGAAACATTCTCTACGAGAGAGCATTTTTATGCCTAAGCTGTACAATTTCTGTTATAGTGTTTTGTCAGATGATATGTCATCCCAGATGTCCTAAAGCTCTGTTTTCTGTGCTTTGGTTATGTAGGCTGTGACATATCGTGCAACTGCAGTGGAATTGTCTACAATGTACTGCACATATATGTTTGCATTCCCTAGGAGAGCAATGATTGCATTGTAATCATTGATGTATTTTGATTCTTCTGTTCTTTTTATGTAATATGTGTTCTTAGCTGATTTATCTTTGACACTATGTCTGACTGAAGACATGAAGTTGTTTAGTGGACCTGTTGGTGAAACTGGTCTAGGGAAACCAAAGCGGCATTTGGTGTAGTATTTCCCTTTTATTTAAAATATTTGTGACAACAATATTTCCCACATTTATGTCCTTGAAATTTTAACATTTGTGCATGAAGGTCACTATGTGTTTGTGAAGGGATTTCACAAGTGACATATTTTTGGATGAACTGCAAAACAGTGGCATCACTGTCCTGACCAAATTTAGGAGCATCTTTATTCCATAATAGCATGTGGATGTGGGGTGCTCCTTTGGCTTAGTATGCTTTTCTCCATAAGAAGTGTTCAACTTCTCTGAGGGGAGGAACAGTCTTATTACAAATAAAGTGTAGCATAGCAATGCAGCGATGATGGAAACATCTTGATACATTTACAGGATATAGAGAGCAGAGTTCTCCTCGTGGTTTTATATCTATGTTTGCTTTGTTTTTGTATGCTATTCATAGGAAATCATGTAAATCCTCCATGCATAATCTGCACAAGATTTCTTATCATACAGCGTAAATCTTCATGACATCAGAACCAGTATTCTTTTGTACCACACATGTTTGCTAGAAGATTTGTAATATTTGACTGTAAACCCTCATCTTTTTCTTGCACTTTTTGTAATACTTGCGTAGCTGACATATTTTGAAAATGGGTACCTGATTTTAATGTGTGTGCAACTCTGTAGCATAGAGTTGCTAATTCACTTTCAAAGAGAAGGTGGAATATGTATTCCAAGTTTTGTCTGAATCTCGGGTCATTAGAATACATTTGTAGATAGCGATTTTCTGATGCTGTTATCTGTGTGGGTCTATCATCGTACCTTTCTCCTATTCCAGTAGGAAAGAGTAGCAGAAAGGCCTGCACTTCTATACTTTTTTCCCATATGCTCATTGGAGATCCTTTGGCTTGTCGCATTTGGTATGTTTCAAGTGCATCCTCTATAGAGTGTTTAGAGTGTAAAGGATGAATTGTATAATGGTCTACAATATTGGATTCTGTAGTAGGATTTAGAAGTTCAAATTGACAGGTTTCTGGTGACTCATGAATTATTTCAATGGTTTCTCTCAGGTTTTCTTCAATATTAATTTTGTTGTAGTATTCATTGTTGTTTTTTAGATATTGCAGGGCTTGTCTAACTTTATGTAAGTCCACGAGTTGTTGCCAAATATTTTTTGTCTTTTGTAGGTACGCCATTTACTAAGACAATTAAAGATTGATCTATTGGCCGTTGAACTCCTAGAGTGTGTACATTTTCTGTGAGATCTAATGGTAAATAAACTACTTTGCCACAAATGCCTTTGACTAATTCAGAGGGAGTTAATTTAGCTGTTTTTGGTTGGAGGTGTATTATTGCTTGAATTGGGTGCACTGTTTGAATTATGATGCTCTCATATAAATGTAGTTGTTGCAGGGGTTTTAGTAGTGGAAATAATTCCAAGTTATTTGTGTTAGCATGTGAAGGCGTTTGGTTGTTGTCAAGTTTTGCAGTGCAGTAATTGCAAAGGATTAAGGGGTCAGTAATGTTGTATTTCTTTTTTGCTATAAGGTAGATAGCTAATTGTAACCATTTCAAATCTTCATTGTCTTCTATTTTGTACATTATGTCTATAGTTTTTTGGTACTTTTATAAGAAGTCCTGCGGACAGACACACACATTGTTTGGTACTTCAACGGAAGTACTTTTAAACTTTAGTATTTCTTTTTTGTATGTGTTTAATAGAAGGTTGCTATTTATACAGTAGTTGCTAGTTTGTTGTACATCTATTTCATTTTGTAAGTGGCTTTCAATTCCAAACTATTTTCTCTGGATATGGTCTATTTCTTTGAGTAGTTTTATGGTTGTACCATGTAGAAGATTGTGTTTTAAGTTGGCTAGTGCTAAAGCAGGACTTTTAGCATAGTAGAGTTTTTGGACTAGATTTCTTATAGTTGAATGATGTGTTGATATCATTTTGATATGATGGAAGGTGTTTTTGCAAATAGGTCCTGAAATGCAGGCTAATGAATGCCGTTGTAGTCCTGTGTATATGCGCACTGGACAGGCATCCATATTTTGCAGTAGTTTCATTTTGAATTTGTCTTTGCTTTTTACATACTGATTGAGGAAATGGCGTAAAGATTTGAAAGCTTTTTTGACAATGTTACACATTGATGTGCACAACCATTTGTAGACTGGACGTTTTGGTTCAGTAGATTGGGAAGGTGATACTGAGTTTTCTGGGGATATTTTTGTGAGCAGAGTTTCTTGTTCTATAATGGTGTTAAGTTTTTCATACCCTGGTCCATTGCTGTGTATGGCAATTGGGTTTGTTTGCTTTTGTTTATATGCTTCTTCATTAAAATATGGTTCTGTGGTTGTGGTGTGACTCCATTCCCCTCCACAGATGTTTAAGAAGCTATTTTTGGTGATATTCCATTTATTGAGAAGTCTTTTTTGTAGTTTAGTAGTTAGTTTTTGTTAGTGGTTTCATCCTGTTTAAAACTAAAATAAATAACTTCCTTTTGAGAAGGAGTGCACTGTCTACGAGAGCTTCTAGGATTAATTTTCTACGGTAGGTTTTAAGGATTGTGCATGATTTCTCTCCTGTTTTTAAAAAGTTTCAGAAGGACTCTGTGGCAGAACTTTTTTTGCAAAACTTTTTTTGGTATGCTCACTTGCCACTACATCAGGATTTATAGGTCCAGTGTGAGCAGTAGTGGTAGTTGAAGTCTTGTTAATCACTTTCTGTTTGGTTTTACATTTTGATATAGGAGGGAAAGTGCCTGTACTGGAAGCTTGTTTTGTTTCACTTAATGACTGTATTAGCTGTTTTGTTTGAACTTTTTGTACAAAATCTGCTAGTGATGGATAATTATTTTGGACACTTTTATTTTGATTTGCTCTACTTCTGTGTTGCTTTCTACCGAGTCACTTTTTGGTAGGCATTCTTTGGGGTCTGTTGGAGAAAAAAAAAGTGTGGGTTGGGCTGTTGTGCAGTGTATGCGTGCTTTGTGCATGAGTGTCTGAATGTGGAGGTGTGTGTTTGTGCAATGGGCAGGTACATCAAGTTGGGAAGGCTATTCTTGTATTTGTGTTACTATAGTGGGCTTCAGATGACAATATAAAGTATGTAGCTGGCAAGGGGAAGTACTAATACTACATCTAATGATAAAGGGTTAATATATTTGTTACAACACTAAAATGCTAGTGTGTTTGAGTAACAGTTAAACAATTATGTTAGTTTTGTATTTGCTTTTTTTGTATGGAACGAGTAGGTTTCTTCTAAGTCCTTGTTCGTACTTCAGACGCTGCTGCTTTTCAGGAGAGTGGTGTTCACTGAAAGTGTAAAAGAAAGAAGTTAGTGCATATGTGTGTTTATAGAACGTTTGTTAATGTAGACATCGGTTTGCACTTTTCTTTGCCTATGTGCATCCTGTATATTTTATTTAGAATCTGTTAGTTAAATTCGTTTTTCGAATGATTATAATAGTAAACGTATAGAGCACACTTGTTTTTTTAATCTTATGTTAATGGATGTTAAGAGATAGAAGAAATAATCATAAGCATTTTGTGCTATTTTTACAGGGTAAATGGCAGAGATTGTACATAAATGGATTTGATATGGAGGCAGTGGTGTTGTTTGATCTGGGAGCCTTTCTAATGATATTGTCTGTGTGTGTGCTTTGTAGGCAACCTCCCCGTCTTTAGATGTGCAAAAGAATAAATGAGACATTCCCCAGACAGGGAATACGACTAAGAGGACAGGTTGTGTGAGTTCAAAAACAGTTTATATATTTGGCATCCAAAGAACTCTGCTGCCTGAGAGTGCTCTAACAATAATCACAGTTGCATCATATTATAAAGGTGCATTTTGAAATACCTGACGTAATTAGTGGTGGGTGTCAAAGCGGTACATGATTGGTCAACAAGTATAGGCACATATGGCGATGAAGATACAGTTCCATCAGGATTGGTTGCTCTTTCACCAGGAGGATGGACTTCATGTGGCTCATTGCCAGTGTCCTGGAGGGGTGAAGGTCAGGTTGCTGTGAGGTGGGTGATCACTAACTAAGCTAACATAATACATCTCTATGTAGTATGCGCTAAATAATTACTTTGCAATGTGTTTGAACAAATCACTATAAACCTATAAATGTCTTATAGGTATTTACATCGTTAATAACAGAGGATTATATTAAACATCAGGTTAAAGGGCTATGTTGTCCATCATGATAATATTGATTGAAGATTGGGTCTGGATTTGTAAAGACTCAAAGGCACGTTGGCATTTGTTAGCATAAGGAGGCGATATATTGTGACAGGGGCCTATTGTTAGTCAGGGTCTACTCGGCCGGTCTCATGGTGGGGTCACATATTTGGTACATCAAGTGAATACCTTGCAGGGACACAGGTTTACACTAGTAGTAATTTTCCAATGGCGAAGGTGAGGGGGCATGGACAGATTTGTGGAGATGGATGCTTGGTTCAGGCCGGTTCACACACAGGGCAGTGATCTAAGAGGAAGAGTGAGTTGTTACATTAGTTCTTTGTTGCAATTTACCTTCGGCTTCAGCATGAGAATGGAGCCGCAGAGTTTTCCAGACACAGTGAGAGAAAAGGTGGGGGCCATGTGTTCTGCGTACATGGCGCTGCAGAGGGGAGAGAAGCCTTTTCGTATTATCCCTGTGAGGCCTAGTTACCAAGATGGAATCAAGGAGGCACAAAGATGGATGCCTTGTGTCCTGCACGATGGTCCCATCTACACAGATGCCAGCCAATGCTGACATTGCATAAGGGCAACAGGGGCACCCCCCACCATTGGAGGCACATGGTCCAAGTTTGTACTAAGGAGAGGAGGGGCGGGGGCCTACTGGCCCCTCACTCCCACACAGCTTGAATGAAGATGTACGTACTCCTCCTGGCTGCGTGTAATTTCATAACACACTGGACAGTATTTTTCATAATTATACTGTTATTTTTCACATCTTTTAATATGAAACAATATTTTTTTAGATAGGTGTATGTGTAAACAAAACATTGGAGAGCTGAAAGCTTTGCAAGTGACACTTCATCATAGCAGATGGGAGAAATGACAGTAAGTTAATTTTACAGTTTATACAGGGTCAGTGGCATTTACTCTGTTCATATTTTTATTTATTTTGTTTTACATTTTTAAAGCGCTTCACAGCACACGGCCATCAAGGCGCTGATACAGCAATTGTTTGTTTTTTAGTTGCGTAATTATTTTGTCTTAGTTGCATATTTATAACGTGCTTAAACACCCAGAGGTTTCTAAGCACGGACCCGGGGATCGAATCTGTGCTGCTTTGTGTGGTCTTGCTTTCAAGGTGCACACGTTGCTACTGAGCTATGCTCCCGGGATGTATTATATTTCTAGAAGAGGTGTACATGTACTGTGTAGAAATTATTCATACCTGTAGTCTGTGTTCATGCATGTGGATGTGTTTGAATCTTCAAGTGGAAATCTTGGGAAGTTGAATAGTATTTGTTGCTGTAGGTCCTTTGCAGTGACAGCCGAATTGTACTGAGAGCGATCAGTAGTACATCTAAAGTGCTGATCTGTGATGACATAGTGAGATGTAAAGTTCTTGGATGTGATTGGTGGATGAAATTGTGACTGCTTAACAATAGCCAATGAGGAAACGGTGCAGAGAGTGCAGTGGAAAGGGTAGAAGGGCTGCCCTCATTGTTACTTATTTGCTCCACGGACAGTGCGTCTGTTCGCAGACAATACATGTTAGCTACGGGGTTTTCGAGCATGAAGTGGGAGTGTATTTTGAGGATTAGCCAATCAGGTATTGAGGTTCTGCTTCGTATTGAGAGAGGCTGTGTGTAGTGAAGATGGCGGAGGTGCAGAAAGCCAGGGTGTTGGTGGTTGGAGATATGTTTGTGAAAGGTTTAGAGCAGTATGCAAAATCTAGGAATATGGTTAACCATTTTGACACAAAAGGAGTGGATGTGGTGTGGAGCACTGTGCCTGATTTGAATTTGCAGGCAACTCCAGTTGTTTGTCGGGATGTGGCTAGGTTTCATAGTCCACATGTAGTTGTTCTACACTGTGGTGCTGTGCATTTGGGTTATGTTAGTGGCCCTACTTTGTTGCAAGATCTGCAAAATTTGGTTCAGGCAATCATGAAAGTCCTTCCAAATGCCAAGGTTATTTTTTCTGGGTTGACACCTAGGCCAATATGGGACAATGGTTCTGTTTTTTGTCCTCAGCAAAATGTTACTAGGTGCTTAGTCAACCGAGGCATTTTTGGTTTTATGACTAGATCGGGCATGTTGTTTTGCAACAATTACAAAATTGACTCTGGTAATGTTGATAACTTTAAGGAAGATGGCATTTCTTTATCTTTTATGTGAAATGTGAAGATTTTTGGAGGAAAATAAGAAGAAAAACAATAGAAAAGGTGTTTTTGAAGCATCTGCAAAAAAAACCCAAAAAAGGCTCTTTTCAGAGCCAACCTCAAAGGGGAAATGGGGCACACTATTTAATATTTCATCCCGCACGCTCTGATTTTTCAATTTTGTCCGCGGACAGTGTGGTTGTCCGAGGACAGCGCGTATTACATACAGGGATTTTGGGGTTGAGTGGCATGCAAATGAAACTGAGCAGAGCAAGTGATTGGTCAAAAAGGTTTACTGAGTGTGTTGTGTAAGGAGAGAGTTTGTCAGTAGGTATATTTCCTGATAGAAGAGCAGATAGCTATGGCTGTGTGTTTCAGAAAGCAGTTTATTTGGATTTTGGGAGATTCGTGGATACATTGGTTGGAGGTGCATGCAGATCGCTGTGGGGTGGCTACACATCTTGGATTCTCTCATGTGGAAGTTCACTGGCATGGAGTGCCTGGAATGAAGTGGATGTATTTGGTGCCTCTCTGTGCTTCTTTGGTGATACAGCATCATCCAGACATTATTATTATTATTCATTGTGGAGGGAACAGTTTAGGACATGTGTCTGGAATCTCGTTGCAATTTGCAATGAAAGCTGGACATGGGAAAGTCATGGACATGTATTCAAACGCCAGAGTAATTTTTTCTGTATTGCGCAGAGACAAATGTGGCTGTGTTCTTTTTCATTTGGTCCACAAATGGAGAAACCAAGGCGCAATGTTAACCAGGCTGTTTGTGCGTTTTTGAGAGATGTTGGTATGTCCTCTATTCAGAATGAAAACATTATGGGGCCAATTCATAGAATTCGGCGCACAAGTGGCGCACGCGGCTGGCGCACAGTGTGCGCGTGCGGTAGTCTGCCCCAGCCGCGTGCGCCGAAACACATTCAGGCGCACAGCGTATTCATGGATTCCAACATCCACAACCAGCCGTGGCGCAGAGTGGCACAGCGACCCTGCAGCAGCGTCAGTTACGCCCCCAAGAACGCCCCTCGCGCTGGGAAAAGCCATCAAAATCCCCAATCCAGCGCAAAGGGCAGCAGCAAACGCAGAGCGGGGAGCGTGTATTTCAGGGGTGTGCGGGTGTCCCCACACGCGATAGGCCTGGGTACGTGTATTACAGGGGTGCGCGAGAAAATCTACACGCGATTGGCCTGGGTACGTGGATTTCTGGGGTGTGCGAGAAATTCTACACGCGATTGGCTTGGGTACGTGTATTACAGGGGTGCGCGAGAAAATCTACACGCGATTGGCCTGGGTACGTGGATTTCAGGGGTGCGCGAGAAAATCTACACGCGATTGGCCTGGGTATGTGTATTACAGGGGTGCGCGAGAAAATCTACACGCGATTGGCCTGGGTACGTGGATTTCAGGGGTGCGCGAGAAATTCTACACGTGATTGGCCTGGGTACGTGTATTACAGGGGTGCGCGAGAAAATCTACACGCGATTGGGCTGGGTACGTGGATTTCAGGGTGCGCGAGAAATTCTACACGCGATTGGCCTGGGTACGTGGATTTCAGGGGTGCACGAGAAAATCTACACGCGATTGGGCTGGGTACGTGGATTTCAGGGGTGCGCGAGAAATTCTACACGCGATTGGCCTGGGTACGTGGATTTCAGGGGTGCGCGAGAAAATCTACACGCGATTGGGCTGGGTACGTGGATTTCAGGGGTGCGCGAGAAATTCTACACGCGATTGGCCTGGGTACGTGGATTTCAGGGGTGCGCGAGAAAATCTACACGCGATTGGGCTGGGTACGTGGATTTCAGGGGTGCGCGAGAAATTCTACACGCGATTGGCCTGGGTACGTGGATTTCAGGGGTGCGCGAGAAAATCTACACGCGATTGGCCTGGGTACGTGTATTACAGTGGTACGCGAGAAATCCTACACGCGATTGGGCCTGTGCGAGTGGGGCAGTGTATTACGTGGGTGTGCGGGAAGTTGAAGAGGTGAATTGCCAGTGTGGGTCCTCCCAGGTCTCCCCTCTACCCCCTCCACGACCTCTGCAGGCAGCCCACACCACAGGGGACTACCCTGCACCCCTGGTCATGTCCCGCAGGCAGCCCATCCACCATGGGCATGCCCCCCAGCCAAGCCACATGTCCCCTTGCACCCCCACCCCCAGCACCGTGGGGCACCTGCCAGCAGGCCCCCAACCATGTCCCACTCATGTCCCCTTGCACCCCCCACCCCCCAGTCACCAGGGGCAGCCTCCACCAGGCCCCCACCCATGTCTCCCACCACCCCCACCCCTCCAGTCACCAGGGGCAGCCTCCACCAGGCCCCCACCCATGTCTCCCACCACCCCCACCCCTCCAGTCACCAGGGGCAGCCTCCACAAGGCCCCCACCCATGTCTCCCACCACACCCACCTCCCAGTCACCAGGGGCAGCCTCCACAAGGCCCCCACCCATGTCTCACACCACCCCCACCCCTCCAGTCACCAGGGGCAGCCTCCACCAGGCCCCCACCCATGTCTCCCACCACTCCCACCCCTCCAGTCACCAGGGAAAGCCTCCACCAGGCCCCCACCCATGTCTCCCACCACCCCCACCCCTCCAGTCACCAGGGGCAGCCTCCACAAGGCCCCCACCCATGTCTCCCACCACCCCCACCACCCAGTCACCAGGGGCAGCCTCCACAAGGCCCCCACCCATGTCTCACACCACCCCCACCCCTCCAGTCACCAGGGGCAGCCTCCACCAGGCCCCCACCCATGTCTCCCACCACCCCCACCCCTCCAGTCACCAGGGGCAGCCTCCACCAGGCCCCCACCCATGTCTCCAACCACCCCCACCCCTCCAGTCACCAGGGGCAGCCTCCACAAGGCCCCCACCCATGTCTCCCACCACCCCCACCACCCAGTCAACAGGGGCAGCCTCCACAAGGCCCCCACCCATGTCTCCCACCACCCCCACCACCCAGTCACCAGGGGCAGCCTCCACAAGGCCCCCACCCATGTCTCACACCACCCCCACCCCTCCAGTCACCAGGGGCAGCCTCCACCAGGCCCCCACCCATGTCTCCCACCACCCTCACCCCTCCAGTCACCAGGGGCAGCCTCCACCAGGCCCCCAACCATGTCTCCCACCACCCCCACCCCCCAGCAGGCCCCCACTCATGTCCCCTTGCACCCCCACCCCCCAGCAGGCCCCCACTCATGTCCCCTTGCACCCCCATCCCCCAGCAATGTGGGGCACCTGCCAGCAGGCCCCCAACCATGTCCCCTTGCACCCCCACCCCCCAGCAGGCCCCCACTCATGTCCCCCTGCACCCCCACCCCCCAGCACTGTGGGGCACCTGCCAGCAGGCCCCCAACCATGTCCACTTGCACCCCCACTCCCCAGCAGGCCCCCACTCATGTCCCCTTGCAGCCCCACCCCCCAGCACTGTGGGGCACCTGCCAGCAGGCCCCCAACCATGTCTCCCACCACCCCCACCCCTCCAGTCACCAGGGGCAGCCTCCACAAGGCCCCCACCCATGTCTCCCACCACCCCCACCCCCCAGTCACCAGGGGCAGCCTCCACAAGGCCCCCACCCATGTCTCACACCACCCCCACCCCTCCAGTCACCAGGGGCAGCCTCCACAAGGCCCCCACCCATGTCTCCCACCACCCCCACCACCCAGTCACCAGGGGCAGCCTCCACCAGGCCCCCAACCATGTCTCCCACCACCCCCACCCCCCAGCAGGCCCCCACTCATGTCCCCTTGCACCCCCACCCAAAGTCACCAGGGGCAGCCTCCACCAGGCCCCCACCCATGTCTCCCACCACCCCCACCCCTCCAGTCACCAGGGGCAGCCTCCACCAGGCCCCCAACCATGTCTCCCACCACCCCCACCCCCCAGCAGGCCCTCACTCATGTCCCCTTGCACCCCCACCCCCAGTCACCAGGGGCAGCCTCCACAAGGCCCCCACCCATGTCTCCCACCACCCCCACCCCTCCAGTCACCAGGGGCAGCCTCCACAAGGCCCCCACCCATGTCTCCCACCACCCCCACCCCTCCAGTCACCAGGGGCAGCCTCCACAAGGCCCCCACCCATGTCTCCCACCACCCCCACCACCCAGTCACCAGGGGCAGCCTCCACCAGGCCCCCAACCATGTCTCCCACCACCCCCACCCCTCCAGTCACCAGGGGCAGCCTCCACCAGGCCCCCAACCATGTCTCCCACCACCCCCACCCCCCAGCAGGCCCCCACTCATGTCCCCTTGCACCCCCACCCCCAGTCACCAGGGGCAGCCTCCACCAGGCCCCCACCCATGTCTCCCACCACCCCCACCCCTCCAGTCACCAGGAGCAGCCTCCACAAGGCCCCCACCCATGTCTCCCACCACCCCCACCCCCCAGTCACCAGGCGCAGCCTCCACAAGGCCCCCACCCATGTCTCACACCACCCCACCCCCCAGTCACCAGGGGCAGCCTCCACAAGACCCCCACCCATGTCCCCTTGCACCCCCACCCCCCAGGAGGCCCCCACTCATGTTCCCTTGCACCCCCACCCCCCAGCACTGTGGGGCACCTGCCAGCAGGCCCCCAACCATGTCCCACTCATGTCCCCTTGCACCCCCACCCCTCCAGTCACCAGGGGCAGCCTCCACAAGGCCCCCACCCATGTCTCCCACCGCCCCCACCCCCCAGTCACCAGGGGCAGCCTCCACAAGGCCCCCACCCATGTCTCACACCACCCCCACCCCCCAGTCACCAGGGGCAGCCTCCACAAGGCCCCCACCCATGTCTCCCACCACCCCCACCACCCAGTCACCAGGGGCAGCCTCCACCAGGTCCCCACCCATGTCTCCCACCACCCCCACCCCTCCAGTCACCAGGGGCAGCCTCCACCAGGCCCCCACCCATGTCTCCCACCACCCCCACCCCTCCAGTCACCATGGGCAGCCTCCACCAGGCCCCCACCCATGTCTCCCACCACCCCCACCCCTCCAGTCACCAGAGGCAGCCTCCACCAGGCCCCCACCCATGTCTCCCACCACCCCCACCCCTCCAGTCACCAGGGGCAGCCTCCACCAGGCCCCCAACCATGTCTCCCACTACCCCCACCCCCCAGCAGGCCCCCACTCATGTCCCCTTGTACCCCCACCCCCCTGCAGGCCCCCACTCATGTCCCCCTGCCCCCAGGTCCTGACGAAACGCAATCATGGCAGTAATGGGCAGCATACCCAGCACAAACACCCAGCCAAGGATTGCATCCACCCACATAGTAGATGCAATTACATGATACAACCCCAATGGCAAGTATGTAAATGAACACATGTCCGTCACACACACATACACAATGGGTGCAAGTGAATGTCAAAACCCATATCATGACATGCATGAAACCAATGAGAAAATACCACAAATGTAAGTAATAAATATATGTATTAAAGATGAAAATGAAGTAAAGAAATAAAACACACAACAATGGGGATGACAAAACAAATGGTCCATGTCTGAGAACTAATAGAAAAATCAAAAAACAAAGGAATCCAAAAACTAATGTAGTCCAAAGCAAAATAATGGGGGGAAAAAATAAGGAAAAACCATTGCCTCATGTTGAACACAAATATAAATCCAACAAATGTTTTCCAAACATCAAACTATGTACAAGAATATCCCAGGGTCCATAAGCCCAACACCATAAATGAAACCTACTACTACTAACTAATAAAAAATATATATACAGAAAAGTGGCCATTGTCCGAGCGGTCCAAAAAAAACTTAAAAAATAAAGGAAACCTAACACTAACTAACTAAAGAACTATATAAAATGGCAGCGGGCCAGTCCTGCGGCTCACTCTGTGATGTTGCCGGCCAGGGCATCATCGAACTCCATGTCGATGTCCCGGAGGCGGGACTCTGTCCTGGGCCCAAGGTCTCGCAGGGACAACCCCGTGTCCACCTCAAACTCCCTGTGAGCTTCCTCGAGGCACTCAGCCCGCCTCAACGCCCGACGCATGGAGAACTCCGCCCTGACCATGGTGAGCCGCTCCTCTTCCGCCCGCTGCCGCTACGCACCTATCCGCTGGACCAACTGCTCCCACACGGAAGACACTGCCGTCCCAGGGTTCTCCTGCCCTCCGGCCGATGCGTGCCCCTCTGATCTTGATGGCCCCGAGCCATGATGCCTCCCACGTCGAGCCTGCTGCTGCCTCCGACGCCACTGCCTCTGCCAGCACGACGGCATCCAGGCTGATGGAATCCACCGATGCCGTCGTGCACGTGCCCTGCCAGATGATGCCGGCACATCCTCCATCTGCAGGGGGACAGTTGCTGCTGTGTCCACCCCTGCTGGACCTTCGACTCCCGACTGTGGCAGGGATGGGGTCCCCACCGAGCTGGCTGCGTTGGTCGGGGCAGGTCCACAGGGGGCCCTGGTGGCATCTGGGCCGGAAGACGGCATGGAGCACGACTGGCGCATAGCCTCCACAGAGGAGGAGAGGGTCGCCAGAAGGCCACACACATGTAGGAAACCCCCGACCATGGCGGCTCCCAAATGGTTCACGTACGCACAGTGCTCTTCGTGATGATGTGCATGCTCCTCCCGGGAAGCATGCACCTCATCACGAATGCCAGCCGTGCGCAACGCGACACCAATCAGGACCCTCTCCACATGGCCAGGGGTCCCCTCGTCCGCAGGTAGAGGAGTGTCAGATGACATGGACATCTCCCCTACCTGCGGACGGGCCTGGGATGGGGCATCCCTGCTGGTGCATGGTGGTGCAGTCACAGTGTCAGGGACAGTGACATGCACAGGCACCTCCACAGCGACCTGTGCTGCCTCCTGCCCCTGGCCCTGGACTGCACCACTTGCACCAGCGGGGATGCCCCCACCAGGCCCCATGTGTGGCTCAGTAGCGGCCTCCTCCCCCTCTGTGGAAACCACCAACCTGGATGTCTCCACGCCGTCTTACGCCGGTGCAAGCCCCTGTGGGGGCTCACCCACCCCTTCCGCTGCAGCCGTGGCGGCATCCCCGCCGCTCTGCTCCACAGCGCCTTCTCCGCCCTCTTCTTCACTTGCCACTGTGTAGAGGGAGACATAGAACACAAGCATCAGGGTACTGTACAATGGTCCCCTAGACAGGAAGCAACAGCAGATGAGTGGCACTGTCATACATCACTTCCATCATGTCCCTCCACAACACATGGGTCAGTGCAGGCAAAACACATACAGTAACAGGCATGGCGCATGCCATGGACATTGGCATACATGACCAAGGGACTCATGATTCATGCAATGTTGGTTTTAAACTCACATGCATCATGGGTCTTGCCATCACATGCACACACCTCACCGTAGTTCCATCCATCTGGCCTCGTACACCACAGACGCAGTGGATACAAGGATGACTAGGCTGCATCAGTGAATCTGAACATTGTCACAGACATGTGTCATGCATCCATGGCAGTTACAAGTCACAGACACGCAGGTCAGACACACACACATGGACACCATACGTGTACATGGGACCAGCACCCATCCCTCACCCCCACCCATGTCCAGGAACAGAGACTGCCATGCTTCCATGTGTCCATTCCGCACAGAGCCCCCCATGTTGCAATAGAACACATGCACCAACCATGTGGTTCACACATCACTGTACTCACATGCCTGACCATGATGTCCCTGCACACACACATACGTACATGGCCTATGTCACACATACAGGCAGGTATCAGACAACCAGCACACTGCAACATGCCGTCTCACACAGTAATGCTTGGCCACTTACCGGCCAACTCCAGATGGGTCTGCCTCCGAAAAATCTGGGCGTGGAGCGCTGGGTCTACGCGTTCCAGGACCCTCATCTGGATGTCACTCAGGCGTGCCCAGCCCCCCTCCGCGAGGCGCCGGGCCTTATTGAGGGTCCTGGACCTCAAGTCCTCCCAGCGCTTCTTGATGTGCTTGATGTCGCGGGTTGCCACCCGCTCCGCGTTGATGGCAACCACTACATCGTCCCAGATCCTCTCCCGTCCTTCCTTGTTGGCGCGTGGTCTTCCGAAGAGGGCATCATAATGCCCCAGGACATGCTCCACCAGGACACCAACTTCCTTCTCACTGAAGCTGGTGGCCCTCTGCCTCTCTGGCTGGGGGTCGCCACTGGTCTCAGATGGTGCTTGCCCCGACATGGCGACCCCCGAGGCAGGTGTGGGTGGGCAACTGGGTCCTGGGGCTGGGCTGTGGAGCGATGGTATCCCAGTCGGGAGTCTACTGTTCCAGCAGGGGTGGACACAGCAACTGGACCCCTGCAGATGGCTGATGTGCAGGCACCAAATGGCAGGGCACGGTGGCAGCAGGCAGGCAGGCAGGCAGGCAGGCAGGCAGCAGCAGATGGCACGTGGGAGGCTGCTCGGGGCACTGGGGGGCTGTTATTCGGCCTTCTGGGCAGGAGCGTGGTCTTCCGTGTGTATTCGTGTGGCCAGCTTGATATGGAGTGATTTGGCACGTGAAAAATCTGCACGTCAGCGTGTAATTCGAGGAAAGGCCCTTAGCGCGTAAGCGCGTCTGCACGCATACGCATTTTCATTGGACCAAAGGCCCTCAGCGCGTGAGCGTGTCTGTGACGTGTCGTGCGAGGGTGTATCCCTCATTGCACGTGATGACAGAACACACGTGGATTTCAACCAATCGCGTGTGAAAGTTCACGGCACCCCGGAACACACGTACCCAGGCCAATCGCGTGTAGATTTTCTCGCGCACCCCTGTAATACACGTACCCAGGCCAATCGCGTGTAGCATTTCTCGCGCACCCCTGAAATCCACGTACCCAGGCCAATCGCGTGTAGCATTTCTCGCGCACCCCTGTAATATACGTACCCAGGCCAATCGCGTGTAGCATTTCTCGCGCACCCCTGTAATACACGTACCCAGGCCAATCGCGTGTAGATTTTCTCGCGCACCCCTGTAATACACGTACCCAGGCCAATCGCGTGTGGAACTACCCGCGCACCCGGAAACACACGTACCCAGGCCAATCGCGTGTACGCTCGCTCCCCTCCGATCACACGCGATGACACCCGAATACGGGAAACACGTGCACGGCAAAAGATGTGCACAGGCGTCAACGAGTCCGCCCACACACGGAGGCGTCCCGCGGACAGCATAAAAGTGCGCGCAAACAACAAACGCGTATATACAGCGACGATGAATGCCCCATTTGTTGCTGCACTGATCGTGGGACACCGCAGGAGGAGGAGAATAGCCAGGGCATGCATTTTTGCACCACGGACAAGCCTTATTGGGATGCCTGACGACCAGGTCTACGGCAGGTATAGGTTTCCACCCCATATCATCCTAGACCTGGTCAGGGAGTGGGAAGATGACCTCACATCCCCCACCCTTTGCTCCCAAGCATTGAGCCCCTTGGAGAAGCTGCTCAATGTCTTGCATTTTTTGGCCACTGGGTCGTTTCAGCAGACCACTGCCATAGTGGGGGGGTCTCACAGGCCACGCAGTCACGCTGCCTACACCAGGTACTGGCAATCATGACAGCGCGCCCCTCAGTCCGCAGGCACATATACATGCCCAGAACACCCGCAGAAAGGCAGGCCGTTGTCCTGGATTTTTTCAGGGTGGCACACTTCCCCAAAGTGCTCGGTGCCATAGATTGCACCCATGTGGCCCTACGTCCACCTAGGGCCACTGAGCACATCTACCGAAACCGCAAGCACTGGCATTCCATCAATGTACAGGTGGTATGCGATGCAAAGGGAATCATCACCTCTGTCTATGCAAACTACCCTGGCTCCACCCATGACAGTTTCATATACAGAATGTCTGCCCTGAGCCGGGCCCTGGAAGCTGGGCAGCATGGCGACACATGGCTCCTAGGTCAGTACAAATGCCCTTGCACATGCATGCAAGTCACACACAGACAAATATCCCAACCCTAATAATCTCAATTATTATCACCTCCCCAGGGGACAGTGCCTACACTCTGAGCAACCACATGATGACGCCAATCCGGAACCCCACCACACCACCCCAGGTAAGATACAACGCCGCCCATATTGCAACCAGGGGCATAGTGGAGCGCACATTCGGAGTGCTCAAGTCATGTTTCCGCTCCCTTGACCGCTCTGGTGGGCAACTACTCTATGCACCACCAGTAGTGTGCAGGATCATTGTGGCAGCATGTGTCCTGCACAATGTTGCAACACGGCAGGGCGTCCCGGTGGACATGGTGGTGCCCCCACATCCCCAACCACAGGCACAGGCGCTGCCCATGGGAGGGGACAGGGCATGTGGCGAGGAAGCCCGGACCCAGCTTGTGGCCACATTTTTCACCTAAACTCCCACCCCTGCGGAGTGCACACAGGCCTGGCACATACCAGGTGACAATCGATGATGACAAAGTGACAGTCAACTGTCACAACCCTACCACCCTGAGATAGTTGCCATGGAAGTGTCACATCGTCTGCATCCCTAGCTACTTAAACACAAGCTATCCTGTGCAACCAAAATGCACACATATGACATTTGACATGACATGGGCCATACACAAGTATTCCAAGGCGCAATGAGGCGGGGGGGGGAACAAGGGGACACAGAGAACGGTACTACTAGGCCAGGTGTCATTGAGATTGTGCAAATGCAGGGGTAGGGGGAAGGGAAAAGTGCAAGAGGAAGGGTGGGGGGGAGTCCAGTACAGGGGAAGTAGGCCAAAAGAATAATACATAGGTCGCCTGGTGGCAACTGCAAAGGTAAGTGCAGACAAGTGCTGGGAAGGGAGGGCTGTAGGGATAGAGAGACAGTACTTCAGTGCAGGGGTTGCCAGGGTGGCAGTGCAAGTGGACAGTGGCTGGGCCAGGGACCGAGGTTGGTGAGAGTGTCCCAGTAGCAGCTCCTGTGCAGTTCCAGTGAAGAATTCTGCAAGGGAGAGGCAGAGAGTAAGCAGAAGCAAAGAGGAAGGTCTTGAGGTGCTTCCAGAACTGGAGATGGTTCCCCTCAAGTACAAGTCAGGCAGGAAGTCTGTTCCAGGGGGAGGGCCCTGCTGCGGAGAGAAACCTACCCCTAGCTAGTTGCTCTGAGAAGCGGATGACCTGGACATGCAAGGTGTGCATCACACACACCTGCAAAACAGGCCATGGCCATCACTGTCATGTCAGTCAAACCCTCCCAAACATCAACATGACATGGCAAGCAATACCCATACACTGACGCAGTAACAATAAGGTACACATTGCCGTGTCCTAAATGTACAGTGGCATCGGACAATGATGCCTGACCCGGAATCAGATGAAATGACAGACCAACAAAATGTCCCACCCAAAATAAGTCGTTTCCAAATGCATTGCAACAGTCGTAGACGTAACATCACAATGAATGCCTGTCTATATGCACATTATGCATTGCAAAATCAACACTGCAGCTCATGTGTGCAGTGTCCCACTCCTGCATCACACTGCTCAGCGCACAGCACAGTGAACAGCCATTGCGTGTGATGCACACCCTGAGCATCACATCTAAGTGACAGACTACATCAAACATCTAATTTGGCATGTAGTGGAACCATAATCGGTCACAGAACATGTGCTGCCGGGACACATTGGGCACCAGAAGGCAAACAGTGTACACGTGGATATGCAAGGGTGGGAGTACATGGAGTGCATCCGAGTGCAAGTGTGTGGTTCTGCAGGGACATGCACTCCACATATGCATGTGCACTCAAGTGACCATCAGTGTTCCCTACACATCACATGTGAACATCCACCATGTGTACACCCCAGCATGTCAAACCACAACTATCCCCTCGCACCTGAAAGGAAAACACAACACATGAACAGGCATTGATCAGCAGAACACAACATGTACATAGGACAACAACATTACAATGTCAGAGTCCCATCACACTGCAGGGCAATGCAACTATCAACAACAACCCCCCCCTCCCGCGCAAATGACCATGACCCACTGAACAACTGCACCTGGGTCATGGAGCCTCCAACCCTCATTTCCACCTGGCCACAGGATCACCTTTACCCTTCGTGTCCATCTCCCACCTTGTGTGTAAAAAGATGCCTGAACCCTCAGAATCCACACTCATTTCCAAAATCACAAAATCCAAGGCATGAAAACGAACCCAAACACCCTCCAGTAGATGACTTGACGTAGCAGTACCTCACAAACGCCAAGTACTACCACAATGATGCAACAACCAAGGTAGCACAGCAGAACAATGTCACGACAGGATGTGAGACATGTGTGGTACATGACATAGGATGATGCACCATGAATGGATGTGTACCGTCACAGGTCCCCTGTACAGGCGCGGGAGTCTCATGAAACAACCACCCACACCATGTCCCGGGTGCCTGCAAGGTCAAACTCACACAGGCCCCTGAGATCATGGTGGGGAATGAGGTTCAGGGATATGCAGTTGGGACAGGTGTAGACACACTGGATGACTGGAATGAGTGGCAGGTGAGGGGAGGAGGAATGACACATGAAACTAGGGAATGCACAAAAATGTACAACCTGCATGAACACATACACAATCCAAACAAACTTGGACATCATTGTCATGGCCTTCTGTAGTCCAGGCTCAGGAGTGGTACGAACCAACCACCCCCTCTAGGGTTTTGGCGCCTGCAAGTTCGGGGCTTACACAGGCATCCGCAATCCCAGTGGGGAAAGAGGGTCAGGGAACGTTGCTTGGATAGGCACGGGAAGAAGGAACACCGGGTAGAGGGTACAGGTTTCATAATTGCATAGGATCACGGGTGATTAGGGAAAAAAACATACCAAATAGGACCACACATACATCCATGCATCAGTACACTCCCCAGCAAGCCTATGTAGGGCAGTTTGTAAGGAAAACAACAAGACACTTAGCTCTGGTTTTGAGTGCTGGCCTCCTGCCTGCGCACTCTCAGGGCCGGTTATAGGAGCACTCCAATGCTGCAAAGAGAGACACAGTCAACAACCTGTATGTGCCAATTACACGAAAACACAACACAAAACATGCCCCATAGCAACAAACTACTCTACAAACAGACAATCAGTGCTCGAAGCTTCGTACCCATATATAACATCACCCCTGTGATGGGTCATACACAGTCAATGCAGTAAGTCAGGCGCTGGTGGGTGCGTGGCAAATGGAACACCAATGTGTCACAATTCACACAACATGCAATGTTCCCTGGGTAAGCAGACAGACCCATATGGCAAGCCATGACTACAGAGCAAGTTGCGTACCACCATGACCAAAACAAAGTTGGCAGTGCATTTATCATGAAGTACGTGGAATAGACATGCACTGCACCCAAGTATGTCCCTTGCTGTATGTCCCTGTGAGCTGCCCCTTTCCATGTATCGGAAGGCTACATGGTTGATACAAGTGCCTCAATGAACCTTGGTGTACCGCAGGGTATGTGCCACTGCCCCTGCATGTGTCCCAGACAACCCTACTATCAACAGCCATCAGTCCACAAACACATCTAAGCTGCATTGTGTGCTTCAACACCAATATTCGTCTAAGCTCACCCTCAGTGCTGTGACTAAGCCTGCATGTGCAACTCGCCTGGTGCAAGCTTTGCTGTGTCGTGGCCTCCCTGTGATGCTCACCTTGCCTGCAGTTCCTTGGAACATGTCAGCAGTTCTAGGATGTGGGTCTGCAATCACTGTGGCTCTGCTCGTGCACACATGTGCATGTGGGCACCAACAAACGGGTCAGGAATTCCGTCGTCCAATGGGCCATGTCTGCTGGCAAAGGTGCTCTGGTGCCTCATCCCCCTGCAGAAAGTGCATGAAACAAATGATTAATGCATCAAAGTGATCTGTGTGTGTCTCATCAGGCATCTCATTACTTGACCATGTCAGAGAGTCACATCACAAATCACACCATCAGTCCGTCTTTGACTTCCAAAGTGTGGAACACTATCTACAGCATGAATTGCAACAGGCACGTGTACAGGAAAGAAATGAGACATAATACACAATGCATAGCAATCAATGTCCACATTAATCATGACACACCCCATCTAGCAAAAGCTGAACAGTGGACAATTACACCTAAATCATCCCCACTAGGGGTGTCAACACAAGTCACAAAGCACCAGACATGCCACAGATATGACAGACCAAAGCCCTTGTGTAAAATTCTGTAACACTGAACCATCCTTGCGAGCCCATGGATAAGGGAGGCAGGAGTGGCATATGTGAGTCAAGGAACCCAAGCAGCAAACACATACACAAGACAACCATGAAGGGCCCAGCTGGAACAGACAGTGGATGCCTTCAAAAACCACAAGGCACCGCACTGTCACATGAAAGCACAATAGACTACACATTTTAAACTAACTCAACTATTAACTAATTACACTAACTATGGAAAACCTACATTACCTATTTAAACTAACTATCAAACAGAAACTTAACTAACTAAACTAAACGAAAAATCAAAAATGGCCACATACGACCCGGGGGGGAGGGGAGGCACCCAGGAGGGGGGAGGTACAGGGTGCTGATCAACATCCACATGCGATGATGCTGAGCCAAAAAAAAATACCTCCATGGGCTCAACGCCTGCACAGCACGACCTATGTGGGAGATAGATGGTCGTCCGAGTCTGGCTCATCCCGGAAAGGAGGACGTGGCACAGTAGCCTGGCCACGCCTAGCCGCAGCTTGCCCCTCATCGGCAGCAAGTCTGCCGGACAGGTGAGCCTGGTTCTGTGTGGCGATGTTACATAGGTCTGCATGCAGAACCTCACGTGATACACGTGCTTCCTCTTGCAAGGTAGCACGTGTAACACGGAGTTCCTCCTGCAAGGCCTGGCTGGACAACCGCTGCACCTCCCGGCAAGCCTGTAGCTCAGCCGAGATGGTGCGCTCAAGCTGTGCAAACCTCTCCTCTGCCTGCTGCCTCTGGGACATCATAAGGACGCCCAGAGTGGATCTGAGGGAGGCATACTCCTCCCTCAGGGCATCCATGTGCGCCTCTGCGTGAGCAGCAATTGCTTGACGCAGAGACGACATTTCAGCCTGGCATGCCCTGTCTGAGGCCGCCATGCCCAGCCTGAGCGAGCGGGCCGTGGACCGTGCCGCCTGCTGCTGGAGAAGCACCTGCCTAGCAGGGGGGAGCACAGATCAGGCCACACGCTCCATGCTGTCAGCGATGTTCTCCATTGCTGCCCCCTGCCGTTCGGAATTGGCAGTCATGTCTTGCTCCCACTCAGTATACAGCGGTTGCGCACGGCGACCGCGTTGCCGGGCTTGACCCCTGCGGGACCCAAGGACCGGAGGTCCTCGCTGTGTTGGCACCGCCTGCGGCTGCACGACTACATGCCCCCGTCGACGTGATGTCCCAGGCACATCAGTGACTGGTGTGGAGGGTGACCCTGCGTCCCGATCCACCACGGGCGGAGGAACCAAGACTGTCTGATCCCTCAGTGCAGGTGTCGCAGACAGAGGAGTGTCCACATCAGAATCACTCACCCCTGACACATGGACTTGATGCTCATCCAACTCAACATGGATGTCAGAGTCGTCATCAAGGCTGGACTCATAGGCAGCCAGAGACAGGATGGACTGCAGCACTTGGGGGTTTTCGTGGCCTACCACCCCACGACCCCCACTAGTGCCGGGTTGATGTGGTCTTACCAACCCTGTGTCTGGCATGACAACACCATCCTCTGCATCCATTGCGTCATCACCTGAAAAATAGAGAGGAAAAGGTCACTACACATGTCAGAAGCACAGAACACACACACACACCGACAGCAAAGGCATCCGGCAGACATGTGACACACAACATATGACCTGGCATGCATGCTGGGTCTACTTTGAATAGCTACTGTGATCAGACCTGTTGAAAGGTGGCAGTTTGCATGGAAGTGGGTCTATGCAGTGCTGAAAATGTGTACGCCACTCACTACCTACATATACAAGCACTCCATGGTGTGTGCCAGGAAATGTGAAGGCAGTGCAATGTCAAATTCAGACATCACGTGCATTGTGTATTCAATGTGTACCATGTCTAGCAGCCAAGCACCCCTCCACCCCAGTACCAAAGCAGGGATGCCTAGCATGGTATCAAAAGGCTGCCCATACACCTGTGTATTGACAAGCAGTGTTGACTGGCATCAACAGCTTAATGTGATTCAAATTACAACACTGCAAATGATGCTGGGACAGTGGGCAGGACACATGATGGAAGATCCGGAGGCCAGCCACGTGTGAAGAAGACACGACAAGAGTTGGACAGAGTCATTGGCCATTGAACAGGCTGAGGCCTGTGAGCCACACAGATTGTCAGAGCCTAAACATGTGTGCAACGCAGGACTGAGCCACAGTTGACATGGGGAGGCTGATAATATGGCAGGCAATGTATGTAACCAAGGACTCATATTACAGTGATCATCCAGTCAAGGACACATAGGGGCATGCGTGCAATGCACATGGAGCATGAATGGGCACTCATGTCCCTGCGGGACATCTGACCCATGCACAGTACAAGTGGGATACCCTGCATCGAGTACTAAGGCTGTACCACACGGCATATGTCTGGCAGTTTCTAAGCTGGAAGTTAGCATCTACACAGGACACATGAACAAGAAACTACACATTGGCAAGAATGTAGCAGACCAGTGCAAAGGTGGAACTGGGGTGCAGAGTGGCGGAGGAGGGGCAAGGGAGCATGCCCACATGGAGTCCCGCATGCAGGCAGAGGAGACATGCATGACGGTAGCATTGCATTATTTACACATCAGAACCATGTACACGTCACATGTAGCAGCAATCATGCACAACACATCCCACAAGTGAAACACACACGTCCTCAACAACTACGCATCAACACTCACTGGACTGGGCATCAAAGTCCAGCATCTCTCCCACACCTTCGACCAATTCTGGTGGTATGAACTCCGCAACGAGAGCCTCATGCGGAGTGAGTTCTTCCTCCTCTGGTGCAGGCCCACCGCCAGTCACCAGAGTCAAGTTGTAATTTGAGGCACGCTTAGCCTTAGTGCTGCACTTGATGTCATTCCAGCGCTTTTTGCACTCCTGCGCCGTGCGCACCTCATGGCCGAATGAACTGACATGTTCCGCAACATGCTTCCAGTGGGTGTCACGTTGGGCAGCCGTAGTCTGACTATTGGCACCCACTAGCATGTCACGGCTGTGTCCCCGCACGTAGTCCACGAGGAAGTCCAGTTCCTGCTTACAGAAAGGCTTCTTCCTCGACGTGCAGGAGGTCGTGGCTGTGTGTGGGGTCCCAGCCTGTGCTGCAGGTGCAACCTTCCTCCTCTTGGACTGTGGCGCAGACCCTGGCTGGCTAATGCCGCCCTGACCAGTGGCAGGTGGAGGGATGACCAAAGGCCTGACTTGTGTCAGTGGCAGCTGGGTGCCCACTAATGGACCCTGCGCAGCAACATCAGCTGTGGCAGGGTCATTGACCGCAACGGTCCTGGTTGGCAGACTCACAACCGGGGTGCTGTTGGGTGCATCTGCCCCTGCACTTGCCAACACCCGGCTGTTCGGGGCAGCAGATGACATGACTGCCCCAGGGACACGTGTCTTGGTCTGAGCAGCCCGGCGTGCCCCTATGGTTTCCCCCCTGGCCTGTTGGAGATCTACCAAGGGCTCTTCAAGTGCCAACGCAGCCTGCGCTGGCAGACCCTGAGCCTGGGTGGCGGTGTCCACAGCTGCACCTGCAGCTACCCCTACCCTTGGGCCCGTGGCAGTCGATGGAACGGACTGCCGGGTCATACGGGTGCCAGTGCCAGATGCAGGAGCTGCATCCCCCGGAACCACAGGGGGTGGTGGCATGGCTGCACCAACACATGGCACAACATTGTGCTCAAGTGGCGCACCCCTGCCTCTTCCCCCTCTGTGGCTGCCCTGGACACCCTGGAGTCCCCCTACTCCCTGGTCACCACGGCCACGTCCCCGACCACGCCCGCCACAAGGAGTACGCCCAGCTGAGGCGCCCCTCACCTTTGGTGGCCTCCCAACCATGGCACAGATGTAATAGTGCTGGCACAGATGGAGTGGTGCCAATGGGAGGTGTACACGACAATTGACCTGGGCAATTGGGGCGAAGGGGGTGGGAAGCAAGATGTTAACAGCCCCCCTGCACCTGCAAGGCTGTATGTGACCCCGGTGATGTGGTGACGGGTCACGCAACGCTCAGGCACCCCAAAACTGCAGTAAAACCGTGCACGCAACCCTGCAGCCTATGTGCGTAATTTTAACCTCCCGCAGTACGCGGTGGCACCCAGTAACACGAATAACGCGTACGCGTGGGAGACGCAGGCTACGATGACATCGAAAATGGGTGCAATACACAGGGGCACCCGCAGTGGGAAAAGGAGCGTTTGCGACTCACCGTCTGACTAGCGCGATGCAGAAAAACACGCGTAGCCAATACCCCCGCCAAAAGAAGAGATACGTCCTTGAGAGCTGTGAAGTAGATGGCGCGCGAAACAACTGGAAGCAGCAACACACGTCGGTCTCCACGGAAGGCACGTACAGCGAACTGCTGGGCCCGCTCACCTTTAACCCGTGCTGAGGGAAACGCACGCGCGCGTCACGTCACATGCGGACGTGCAGTTTTTCACGCGCGATTACGCGCATTACAAGCGGACGTGCAGTTTTCCACACGCGATTAGCCTGGGTACGTGTGTTTCCGGGTGCGCGGGTAGTTCCACACGCGATTGGCCTGGGTTCGTGTATTACAGGGGTGCGCAAGAAAATCTACACGCGATTGGCCTGGGTACGTGTATTACAGGGGTGCGCGAGAAATGCTACACGCGATTGGCCTGGGTACGTGGATTTCAGGGGTGCGCGAGAAATGCTACATGCGATTGGCCTGGGTACGTGTATTACAGGGGTGCGCGAGAAAATCTACACGCGATTGGCCTGGGTACGTGTGTTCCGGGGTGCCGTGAACTTTCACACGCGATTGGTTGAAATCCACGTGTGTTCTGTCATCACGTGCAATGAGGGATACACCCTCGCACGACACGTCACAGACGCGCTCACGCGCTGAGGGCCTTTGGTCCAATGAAAATGCATATGCGTGCAGACTCGCTTACGCGGTAAGGGCCTTTCCTCGAATTACACGCTGACGTGCAGATTTTTCACGTGCCAAATCACTCCGTATCAAGCTGGCCACGCGAATACACACGGAAGACCACGCTCCTGCCCAAAAGGCCGAATCACTGCCCCCCAGTGCCCCGAGCAGCCTCCCACGTGCCATCTGCTGCTGCCTGCCTGCCTGCCTGCCTGCTGCCACCGTGCCCTGCCATTTGGTGCCTGCACATCAGCCATCTGCAGGGGTCCAGTTGCTGTGTCCACCCCTGCTGGAACAGTAGACTCCCGACTGGGATACCATCACTCCACAGCCCAGCCCCAGGACCCAGTTGCCCACCCATGCCTGCCTCGGGGGTCGCCATGTCGGGGCAAGCACCATCTGAGACCAGTGGCGACCCCCAGCCAGAGAGGCAGAGGGCCACCAGCTTCAGTGAGAAGGAAGTTGGTGTCCTGGTGGAGCATGTCCTGGGGCATTATGATGCCCTCTTCGGAAGACCACGCGCCAACAAGGAAGGACGGGAGAGGATCTGGGACGATGTAGTGGTTGCCATCAACGCGGAGGGGGTGGCAACCCGCGACATCAAGCACATCAAGAAGCGCTGGGAGGACTTGAGGTCCAGGACCCTCAATAAGGCCCGGCGCCTCGCGGAGGGGGGCCGGGCACGCCTGAGTGACATCCAGATGAGGGTCCTGGAACGCGTAGACCCAGCGCTCCACGCCCAGATCCTTCGGAGGCAGACCCATCTGGAGTTGGCCGGTAAGTGGCCAAGCATTACTGTGTGAGACAGGGCATGTTGCAGTGTGCTGGTTGTCTGATACCTGCCTGTATGTGTGACATAGGCCATGTACGTATGTGTGTGTGCAGGGACATCATGGTCAGGCATGTGAGTACAGTGATGTGTGAACCACATGGTTGGTGCATGTGTTCTATTGCAACATGGGGGGCTCTGTGCGGAATGGACACATGGAAGCATGGCAGTCTCTGTTCCTGGACATGGGTGGGGGTGAGGGATGGGTGCTGGTCCCATGTACACGTATGGTGTCCATATGTGTGTGTCTGACCTGCGTGTCTGTGACTTGTAACTGCCATGGATGCATGACACATGTCTGTGACAATGTTCAGATTCACTGATGCAGCCTAGTCATCCTTGTATCCACTGCGTCTGTGGTGTACGAGGCCAGATGGATGGAACTACAGTGAGGTGTGTGCATGTGATGGCAAGACCCATGATGCATGTGAGTTTAAAACCAACATTGCATGAATCATGAGTCCCTTGGTCATGTATGCCAATGTCCATGGCATGCGCCATGCCTGTTACTGTATGTGTTTTGCCTGCACTGACCCATGTGTTGTGGAGGGACATGATGGAAGTGATGTATGACAGTGCCACTCATCTGCTGTT